>NC_079295.1:7927811-8230841 GCF_023638135.1 Falco biarmicus | reverse complement strand
CCCAAGCATGATTATCCTCGTCACTAGCCATGGCCACCATCACCTGTGTGCTGAGCCCCTCATGCTGGCGAAAGCACAGGCACTGACCATCCATCCTCTGGATGCAGAATCCCAGGGTGTGCGTGGCCTCTGGCTGCATGACCTCATCTACTTTTTTTAGTTGGAACTACTCAAATAGGAGGCAGCAGGAACTTCCCCGTGTCATTCCGCAGTCATCTTCGGTTCTCTTGCTGTTTGGCTTCTCCACTGTCCCCCAGACTGCTGCATGTGTAAAATCAGGAGATGTTGGTTGTGCCTGTGGGCTGCTGGGCTCGATGCCTTCTGCACTATAAAACGGTGGGTATTGCCCCCACTCTTCAGAGCTGAAAAGGTCTCACTGTTCTGCCTTCAGAGCTATAAATCTTTGGTGCTGTATGTCAAAAATGGCAGCTATAAATAAATATATTTTCTTTATTATTTATTATTTTATTTATAGATTTATTAACCTATAAATAACAAGCCAGTGAGGCCTGGGGTTACACCCGAGAAGGTGACCTGGCTGGAGCTGTGAGCGTGGTCAGTGGCCCATACCACATGTATGCCCAGGTTACTAAGGTTAGGCCATGAGTTGAGACATCCTACAGAGCGCGCGCCTGACGTCTGCTAATAAATAGGAGAATTCCTCATCAAGGTGGGAGCATTGCACTGGTTCTGCAATGCACCCACAAATGCATCTCGGTATTTGCAATCTGAGCTGCAACCAAATGTGCTGAACATGCTCCCTCGATAACAAGGAGTTCCTCTGGTGCTATGCAGTGGGGGTTAAAGGGTTAAACCAGCCCCGAGGTAGGTACCTGGAGCTGCTCTTCCATAGATGCTCTGCTTCATTCCTTCTCCTCCCACCCCCTTATCCTGTTCATCTTCCCAGCACTTCAGTCCCCTTATGCATTTATTATCCCAGTCCCCTTGAAGGCAGAGGGTGTGTTTCCTTGTACATATCTTGGGGATATCTTGAATGCACGGTGCATACCATGGTTCTGCAAGAGAACTGCAGGCTCTGACCTGCCCCCCTCTCCCCCACCGCATTCCCAACTCTGCTGGAGTTGTGGGGGAACGTGTTAATGTGAACCTCGCACAGGCTTTGGAAATCTAGTGCTGTTCTTGTTTATTTTTGTAGTATGGTGTTCCTGCTGAGTTGTGACATCCCTTCAGGGCTTGTTGTTGGCAGCAAGACTTTGCAGCCTGTCCCAGGGGCAGTCAGTGGGCGCTGATGGAGCACAGCACTTCTACAGGACCACGGGGCTTCTTGGGATACGGAGAGGTAGAGCTGAATTTAGAGGCATCTCGGGTCTAGCTGGGGCTTGACAGATCCCTGTGGGGCCAAAATACAGAGAGGACAGAGGTGGCCTGCTGCCACCTCCACTTCAGTCCTCTTTTGGTGTTAAAAGTGTGCATTAGACACTGGGCACCTTCATTCTCTGATGGGAAAGCCATGGATGCACGTGTGGTGGCCCATGGCCTGCAAGTAGACTGCACAGAGAGGACTCAGCCCCTGCTGTCTCTGCTCCTCTGCTGGGGTACAAACACGTGCTTTTCTCTCCAGAGAGCCACTGCAGATGAGGTCAGATGGGCTCCAGGTCTTGAGCTTGCAGTCATTCTGGTGGCTGAGCCACGAGAGCTTCTCACCACTCTGATGGCAGCTCCTGCCCCCTGCACATCTCCTCTTGCCTCTGCTTGGTGCTGCAAGAAGCTCTGCACTTTCGTTTTAATGACAGAGCTCTGTGAGGCCAGGAGGGCTGCCACAGCTTTGCAGTTGGAGCAACATCTGGGTGCTGAGGTGGGGTTGTCCTGACCGGAGGGTCCCACAGCTGGATCTGGTGTTGGAGGTCCCAGGTAGGCTGGCTTGGAGAACTGGCGGTCTAACTGTTAGAGGGGCAAGGTGGACTGCAACCTACTGATGGGGAAACTGGGGTGGACCACTTAGAGATGCTCCTGCAGACCCAGCTCCTGCTTCTCTTGAATCAGTCCCCTGGGCAAGGGCTCTCACGGTGAGCTGGTAGACAGGAGACAGGGAACGGGCTACCCTCAGGTGATGTGATGGGAAAATGGAACCCTGTGCCGTTCTCTGTCAGGCTTTTTTCTTAACTTCTGCTCATGCACCTGTGGCTGAATCTGTCCGCTTCTGTTCATCCATGTCTACAGTCTTGTGTGTATGAAATCAAGGGAGGTTAACATTAGCAGGGAAACTGTGTGTGCTTGAGACCTTGTGCCAGAGTTAACTCAAGCTGCAGAAAATGCTTTTTTGAGCAAAACAGAGAGTTTGGGAAATGAAGTTTTAATTGATTTCTGCCCCTCACCAGATACTGAAATGATGTGTTAGTTGTGGGAAGAGAGGCGTATCCCTTCTTGCAAAATTTAATATAGTTCTCTCCCCTCTGATAGTTGATGGGGAGAAGCAGAGTTTGTCTTAGCTGAGAGCCATGCAGTGAAAGCATTTCTTCATCCTACAACAGGGTGTAGAGGAGCTGCAGGTATGATGCTGCGTGGATGGCCAGAACGTGCATGCAGAACGTACTGCTGCACACACAGATGCCTGTAGCAGGCAAGGGGCTTGTGAATGCACTGAAGGTCCTCCTGAGAAGGGACTGAGCATCCCAGGTGGAGATTTGGGAGTGCAGCTGTGTATGGAGGCACTGTACCTAGAACTCACATTTACACCCCCTGACCGCTGAGGAGTCAATATGGGAGTCTTCTTTCGGTGCCTGGGGAGAAGGAGCAGCTGTCGCTGGTGAAGTACAGGTCACAATCTACCGTGTCTAGAGAGGAGAGGACTGAAAGACCAGGGCAGTTGCAGGGAAAGTGAGCTGGGTCCGGCTGTTGTTGTCCAAAGCAAAAAGGTGCCTTCATCCTCAGCCAAAGGCAGCTCGCTTCCCTGCCCACGGGCCTCATGGTGTTGATAACTTCCCGATGCTGGTTGCAGAACATGCAGGGCACATCTGCTCCCCTTCCCTGGGTGGGTGCATCAAAGCACGGGCTGCACGGGCTCTGCACTTGTGTGCATGTGGGAGAAATTAGCGGTGAGCGTGTGCATGCAATTAGCTGCCCAGCAGTTCCTACAGTGAAGGGTTCGGCTTTCCCCCTGCTGCGCGAGGACGGCTCTCTGCTCTGGCCGTGCTCTGCGTGCGGCTGCCACGGATGTGGAGGGGAAAGCGTGTTTTCCTAGGATGCCTTTCCTTTGCTGCCACAAAGCAGCAGCTTCTGAGCCGTGTTTTGTGTGGGGATTCAATCTGTCAGGCAAAGAACAAAGTTAACCTAAAGGGGAGCTTGGCAGGGAGAGAGACCGCATCTCATTAAATGTCAGCTGGAAAAAACTGCCCAGAATTAGACACATATTTTGCAGATCAGCTTATTGTGTCATTAAGCCTGCTTGAAGCCAACGTGCAGGCGAATGTCTCTCTCAGCCATGGAGGGGAGGGATGATGCTATAAAATACCCGGAGCTGGGGTCTGCGCTGCTGTTAATACCTCCAGCAACAGGCAGAGCTGTTTAGGGGCTGTTACCAACTCTGCTTCTGCTGGTGCTTGACTTCCACTAGAAAACTGTCGGTGATGGTGGAGAAGGCAGGAGCCAGCATGAAGCCGGATTTAACAGCTTCCCTAAAAAAGCTTCCAGGAAAGGAGTGACACCTGTGGTCCTTGGTACAAGGGAGGCAGGGAGGACAGAGTACATCCCTGTCTCACCGTGCCACGTTCCTGGTGAGCCATGGTGGGAGCCAGCAGGACAAACTTCAGACAGCAGCTTGAATGCAAAGGCAGCAGATCAGGCAGGGCAGGCTTCAAACAGAGAAGGGAACTTCTATTTTTTTCATTGTTTCAAAACCCTCTCTCCCACCTCGCCTTCTCCCCGGGGATGTATGCGTGCAGCAGTGTGGGAGACCTAAGAGAGCTCTTCAGTGACACTTGCCGGCAGGAAATCTCACAGACCAGTTCCCTCTGCCTTTCTCGAGTCCTCTTTACAGGTCCCCACCTTTTGTCACAGTCCACAGCTGTGCCCCAGCTCCAGCAGCCGGACTTGAGAGCAGAGGAGGCACCCTGCAAACAGCTTGTGCCATGCTTCCCTTTCGCAAGGGTGACTGGCCGCCTGGTTGCAGGGATGCCACTGACACATAACCGAGCCCTGCACCTACCACTGGCTTGGAAAGATTCTCTCTCACAAAAAAAGCGTGATTTCCCCTGCAAGAATATAATGTTCAGCTCCTTTTTTAAGAGTACATCAGGCCAGGAAGGAGGGAAAAAAACCCTAACCCTAGGACTTCACAGCTCTCTACTGAGGGTAACTTACTCGTGGTCTCACTGGAGGCTGGTGTGGGATATAGTTCTTTGGTGCTTACTATGCTTCTGGTGTCTGTGCTGGCTGGTGACCTCCAAGTGTGGCATCTCCACACTCACCCAAGCCCTTAAGCTTGTTTGGAAAGAGCCCTATGGTTGGAAAGAGCCTCCTAGGTTACTGGGGTAGAAACAAGCATGTCTGAGGTCTAGATGGGACATCTTTTAGCTAGACCTTGCGTTACGAGGCCAACATCAGCAAGATGAAGTTGACAAGAATTGCTGGGGTCTTAAAGCATTATCTCTGACAAATTGCAGGGGCATTTTCTTCCTGCCGTCCTTTGTATGAGCCCACCTGCTAAAAGGCTTTAGATGGAAGCTGGTCCAGTCTCAGCAAGGAAGTCTGAGGAGGAGTTGCCAGTCCTGGAGAGAGGAGTGCAGTTGGGTTTTGGATCCTCACATAAGACTTCGGACCTGCATCTGTCATGGGTCTCCTAACTGACTTTGATCTTGTTCTGCTCAGCTCACTTTCCTGGCTGATTTCTTTTCTAGGCTTTAGGCTCACGTTGAGATCTTTGGGTTAAAAAGTGTATTTCTATTATTTATTTCTTGAGAACGTGAAGTCATGGGCCAGGGACTAACTTGTGCTTATATACAGACAGCACTTTCATGGAGAGCTGGAGCCATCTGCTCTGCAGACCAGATTCAAAGGGTCCTCCCCTTCTCCAGTGAGCCAGCCACAGTCGCAGAGAAGACCCCCCTCAGTGCCCCTCTGCTGCCAGCCCCAGACACAGGAGGAAAATGCCATAATAACCACCCGACTGGGGAACCAACAACCCTTTCCCTGTATTAAAAACCTGTCTTTTCACAGTACCTGCCACTTCATCTTCCAGCTGCGGAGAGAAAAGGAAACTACATTAAAAGGTAAAGTCACTAAAGAATGACATTTATACTGAGAGAGAGAGAAAATGACTCATTCACTAAAGCCTAAGGGCAAATTCAGTAGCTTCTGCATCTCAAATGGCTCTGTTCGTTGACTTTAAAAGATTCCTCTTCAACTCCCATGCCTTTTTCAATACAGTGTTTCTCCTGTGCTGATTGACTAGTTTCCTGGAAATCTGTGAGCAAATGCAGCCTTCCCGAGTGGTCTATCCAGGACATCTGCGTGGTGAAGTGGGTTTTTCCTGCACCTGGTGGGCTGGTTCTTCAGCAGCAGCCTTGAATGAGGCTGGAATAACTGGTGAAAGTGCTGATGCTCAGACCTGTCTGTGTCACTCCAAGGAGCAATAGGTGTTGTTTGTGGCTTTCACCTCAGGTTTTGGGGTGGGGCTTTTTTGCTTTGTTGTTAAAGCCCTCCTACAAATTTTGAGGTTTGCTCAGGAGGGCGGGATTCCCCTGTGCCTTCTGCCTTCTCGAGCTGTACAGTGAACTATGTGGCTGCTTCATGCACAGACGGCTTTGGGTGAAAAGCTGGAATGACTTGCACAGGTTTGAGATGCTGCCAGTATCTCAGTGGCTAGTGCGTTGGAACCTTCCAGGTAGTGTTCTTTGTAATGGAGCTGGATGACGTAGTTTTGTCCTGAATGCAAGGAAACACATTTCACTCAATGTAAGGAAAGGGCTGGGGGCAAGCTCATCCTCCCTCAGTATGACTTGATCTTCTATAGCCATGGAGCTCCCTGCCTCATTTTTCTATTAGATCTCATTTGCTGATGGCCAGGCCTGCAGGGGATGTGGCAGCAACTAGTTCCCATCAGTGTGTTGCAGAATTAAGTTTATTACATTGGAAGGTTTCAGCTGCATCTGAGTTTGGTGGTAGATTCATGTTTTGGGGGGAAGGAAAAGCAGCTTGGGACCCCTTCCATCATTCAGAGGAGGTGAAGGCTGCATGATGCCATGGAGAGAGGATGTTACAGGAGCTCAAGAAGGAACAGTCTGAAAAAAGCAAACTTTTTTTTTTTTTAACATTGAAAATGGACTCTTTGGAGGAGTAATTCTATATAATGGTGTCTGTGGGATTATGTAGAGAAACAGAGACAGGGCTGAACTGGGAGTTTGGGCTGACATATCACATCTGCATGGTGTCCTATTGACGGTTACTTCTTGCAGAACACAGCCGTTCCCCTTCTTGTACTGTCCCGGTTATAGATTTTGCCGGAGGCAAGAGAGAGCTGTATCACAGGGTCTGAAAGCTCACAGCAAAAGGCAATTTGTTTCTGAGGCAGAGAATAATACAGGATGTTTGGATTTGGGATACAGCTGATCCCTTGTGGTGCAAGATTGCATTTTTAACTGTCACAGTAGCCCCGTGGTGATGAAATATCTCCAGTTTGGAGATGCCTGCTCTCAGCTGGTATAAATCAGTGCGGAGCCTTCCAAGGCTGTGATGACTGATAACAGTTGAGGTCCTGGCTTATGGTTTGCGTGCTGCTTGCGTGTGTACAGGAAAAAATGAGTAACACTTTTTTTTTTTTTTTGATAACTTGTTCTGCAGCCATGCAGAAACCCCTCCGCCAGGGGTTCTTGAGCTGCTGAACAAAAGCAGCTGAGCTGTCTGGGCAAGGTGTGTTCCCCACCCAGCATGTAGGATGCTGGTGGCTGTGTGTGTGTCCCAGTCCAGCTCAGTGTCTGCTACCATTGCGTCTCAGCCCCTCACCCTCCTCTGAAGGCTGGAGAAGTTTAGCCAAGTGGGTTGCTCTTGGGGCGGTGCTAAGCAAATGTGAATTGAAGATCAGTAGGAAGCGGTGTCTCTTCGTATTGAAAAACCTTCATTTCATTGTCTGCTTGCAGAAAACCCAAACCTCCCACCTGGCCTGTGCTCTGCTCCAAGGCCCCTCTGGCTCCTCCCCACCCCTGCTCTCCTCTCCCTCGCTCTGCTGAGGTGAAGTGACTACACAGTAAATCTATTAAAATATTAATGCAGAAGACTGAAGCCCTCCACTAAAAAGCGTGGCCCAGAGAGAGGTCATTTGTCTGCAGATAGTTAAATCAATACGTTGCTGAATCACTCTGCAAATTGAATCGGTTGCTGGGGCGAGGGAGCCCTGCGCAGTGGTAGCTGTTGGGCTCTCTCAAGCCTTGCTGATGCTGACGGCTTGGAGCGGGCAGTGCCGACCCACAGCTGGCTGGTGGCACCGGGGGACACCAGGCGAGGAGGAGAAGCCAGGAGAGCCCCACATTCATGGTCTGCCCCGGAGCTGCATGGCAGCTGATGCCCCACTCCTTGCTTTCCCGCAGGAAAGGCAACTCTTCCCTCCTGGATGGCTTCACACAGCCCCCTCTGGGGCCATACAAGGGGTCCTCCCCATCTTGGCCATATTGCTTTGTCCCTTGGGTCAAGCTCTGTCAGCTGAGTGCTGCTGCATGCGTGTTGGGTCCTCAAGGGGGCTGAGCCTGGTGCAGGCTCCCCCCGACACACGGCATGTTTCATCACCTCCAGGCTTTCAGGTTAACCTCTGGGCAGCCCCACAATGATGGGTCATCAGATTTTTTAGCCCACAGGTATTTCCAGACTGTTATCTCCTTTAATCATAACTTGGCTGAACAAGCCTTATTGAACTCCGTGAATCCCGCCACATAAATCAATCCACCAAGACCCCGGTTGTGTGCTGTTAATCAGCTTTGAGCTTGCTGGTTTGTCAGCCTTTCAGGGAATGGCCTGCCACAAGCTCAATGAAATCCAGATGCAATTACCAGGGTCCTATAGAAAGGAAGGATTACTTCCCCGCTGTCTCTGCACAGCTGCATTGGCCTTTTGTTTTTCTGCTGTATTGCCTTGCTATGTGACAGATCCGGGCTAATCCATCAACGAGTCACACTTGGTGTGGAGCAGGACTAATGGTCAGAGCTGGTTCAAAGGGAAGGGGCGCCCTGCCTTGCACAGCTGAGCAGCAGAAGGCAGGCAGCAAGGGTGGCCCTGGTCAACATCGTTGCTTGAAGGTCCCAGTGTGTAAGATTTGGGGCTGTGTTTCTGCACCTGGTTCATATGGATGTTGGGTACGGACCACACAAAGGCTAAATTTGCTTTTGGGTAAGTGCATTGCAGGTGTATGCTTTTGGGTGAGGTGTCAGCAACGGGAACTTGGAATAATGACTCACGTGATACACATGATCTAGCAAGCCAAGGGCTGATATTGTCAAAGATTGGACCAAGACCTAAGCTTGTCTGTAGTGAGCTGCCATGAACACAATGCAAACGCAAGCCTCCGAGCAAGGATGGGTGTAGGAGTATGGCTGTACGCTGCACACGTTTCTTTTTTTAACGCTATTTGCAGAGCCAACAGGAGCCCAAACAGGGCTCATCGCTGCTCCTGGGGGTGTTGGCGTGCCACCCACCTGTGAACCCCTAGCACCACCACACGCGTGCGGGAGATGCTGTCAGCTCTGCCCCTTCTCTTGTGGCCTCCATCTACGTATGACTTGTGGAGACAGTGGAAGAGAAGGAGCAGCCCTCCCTGCAAGGTGGGAGAATGAAGGGAGAGCCTGGGTAAATAATAAATCCAGGGAGACCACAAAGGGGAGGTCAGAGTGGCTGGTGCTGGACAAGTGAGGGACCTGGATGAGATAAAGACCAGGCATGCCAGCTAGCAGTTGAGAAGGGCTGGAGGAGGAAAGAAGAAATCTTGACAGTAACAAAGGTATGGTTTTTAAGTAGTTTCTGAGGTATAAAAGGGCAAGTAGCTGAGTTGCTTCCAGCATCTCGATCCAATGCTGCCTGCACATGAGCAGTGTGATCTGCTCTTGAGAGCCAGCCAGCACCCTGATACAGCTGGGTCCACGGTAAGTCTGTTGTCTCGCTAAAACAACAGCTCCAATGTGTCCTGTGTGTAGTCAAACCAAACAGCTCTCTGCCGTGCATTCAGGTGAGAGTACCCAGGAAAAGGGTGCATGTGCCGGAGACACACCAGCCTTTCCAAAACCTTTGTGTCAGTAAAGATGTCTGAGACAAAATAAAAAAAAAAAAAAAAAGCAGCTAATGCAGCTATTGAGGTGATGAAGGAATACAGATATTGAAGAAATACAACAGTCCAAGTCAAAAGTCCTCAGAAATGGACTCTGCTGTTGGTTAGCCCTGGAGACTATGCTGGCTGAGCTTTCATACAGCACTGTGCATTTGAACTAGGGGCAAAAGCATTGGCACTTGGAAAATAGCTGTGTCCTGATGGATTTGACAGATCTTCTGGGTGGGAGGGAGCACGCTTTGGAGCGAAGCAGAGCTTCAGGTTACGGCAGTGTGGTTGACCAGGCATAACTTGTGCCTTGAACTGAGATAAACTGGGCTGGTGGCAATGAAGGACACAGGAGTCCCAAACTAGGCAGATGCTTTTCCTCTCTCTTGCAGAAAGGCAACATAACTAAAGCTTCCTAGCATCTAATTAATTTTCATTTACTCCCCACGAACAATTGTCAGTGGCACAGAGGGCTGTTAACCTAATCTCTGATCCAAGGCTTGTGGAAGTGAATATGAGCCTCTTCGTTCCCATCAGCAGGCTGTGGGTCTGGCCGTCGAGGTCAGAGCATGAGTTTAAGCATCTGGAGCCATGGATCCTCTCGCCACGCAACTAGATTTTGTAAATATAACCATTCATCTTACTCTGTCATGTTTCACCCAACTACTCATATTCTGGCTGTCTAAGCTCCTCCATTCCTGTTTCCTGACCTAATCTCTCCCTTTTTAAAGCATCTCCACTGTTACGTTGCATCAGGAGTTTTATTTCTCTAACTACTGAGTTTGCTTTCATCTACCCTTTGTAACAAGACTCAGTGCGTATCTGAAATCCCTCTCTCATGTCCCCACACTAAAACCTTCCCTGCAGCCCGCCTGCGTTTCTTTCACAGCTTAGTTCAGGCAGCAAGCCAAAAACCTCAATGAATTGTTTTTCAGAAAAAGTTCAGCAGTCTTTTTGTCCAGCTCCTGACAATTCAAGTAAATCCTGTTCCTAAGGAAGCTGGGCTTGCGCAGGGTAGCAGAGAAGCATCTTGCATCCTCCTGCTCGTCTGCACACACCGCAGGTAAGCAAAGGATGGGGATCTGGGGGCAGTTTGCAGTGCAGAGCTGGTCCAGAGCGAGGAGCCTGCGAGGTCCTTCCCAAGCCACGGCTTCTTCACTGTTGACTCTGTGTCAGGATTTTTCCCTCTCACTCCACAAAACTGGACTGGATCTCTCAGAAAAGGCTTTTGCTGGGCTATTAATCTTTCCTAACAGGTGAAAGATTTTGAACTGCTTTCTGCAGCCTGGCTCCATGTCTGTCCGGAGCCTGGAAGAGCAAAGCCAGACCTGGAGCTCTGTGAATCCCTAAACTGAGCCCCAGTGCTGGGGCAGGGAGGCACAGGGGGTCTGCGGCCCTGCTGATGACCATGATTTGTGAACTTCATACAGAATCCTTTGAAAATAGACCCAAAAACATGTGTGCATGCATAATGGGGCAGGGTTGGGGGGGATATTGGTTTTAAGGAGTCACTTGCGTCACTATGTGTTTCTAAATACAAGGTTCTCCTTTCCCAGCCATGCTGGCCTTAGGAAGTCCCTAGGCTCCTTTCTGATTTTGAATGAACCTGGGGCCTTTCTGGGCTGAGCTAAGCTCAACGAGGAAATCACTTGCCTGCTGCAGGAGGTCACTCCTGGGAAGATGGGGTGGCACAGGCATATGCCAGCTGCCTCCTCACCTGCCTGGGCATCACCTGCCTTCCCAGAGCTCGGAGGTGCCCAGCTGCTGCATCGCCTGCTGCAGCAGTGCGTCCTTTGCAGGCACGGCCACGCTCCCAGGAGGATGCCTGTCAGTGTGAGTCTCTTTGCTGTCTCCTCTGACTAGGCAGCTAAGGACAGGAGCTGGACCAAGACAGCCTGCTCATAGGAGCAGCGGGCAAAGTGGCATGCAGAGGAGAGGCAAGCTGAGCTTGCTCGTGCCTCCTTTCAGGGTTGCAGCTCCCTGTGGTGGTCTTGAGCTCTGCATATTTTGCAGCCTTGTCCCATATGGGTCTCATCATCCTATACTGCAAACAAGCAAACCTATGCCCACCGTAGGGTCCCAAGGCAGTACAGGGGGCTATAGGTCTCTAGCATGGGCTTGCTGCCTGGCAGGCTGGACCCATGCGGCTTAGGGGAAGAGGTGGCTGATATCAGCGGGGGAAAGTCCCTTTGTCAGAACCTCACACCTCCCTCATCGCCCTAACAAAGCCCATACTCAGGGGAGCACAAACCCACCCTTTCCTGGGGTTGCCTGGAGTTGCTTTCCTCAGTTTGTTCTTTGTTTTTTGTTCCTGAGCTGCAACACAGGCAAGAAAGGAGCCCACACTAGGATCCCTGGGGGCAAGCAAGCTATTGTCCTTAAAACAAAAGAACTTTTCCTCAAATGTACCAGCAACAATGTGAAGTGCCTGAGAGCCTTTACTTCATCCTGGACCAGGCTTCCTGATGTTTTCCTGGATGCTTGTCTGGTCTGACAGCTCTGAAATTCAGGCTTCCGACTCTGGTTGATTCCCCCTCGCAAGGCTCTGAGAAAGCCCTCAGGACCAGAAAATGTTTAGCTAGAGACAACGAGCTATGTGTCTCCTGTCCCTGCTCCTCAAAAAAGGGGGTGCTGCTGCATTTGTCAGGGCTCAGGACCAGGATGGAGCAAGAGACAAGCGCTGGTGCAGCGCGGCTCCTCCGCTCAACAGGCAAGGAACAGTCACACCAAGAGCGCAGAGCAAACAGCGCGTACCGGGCTGGAAGGGGGGTCTCCGCTCAGGCACTGCATGCTTTAGAAACAGAAACACCAGACGGATTATGGAGAAATATTGCAGGACTTCCCCCTACTTTATCAGCATCTTTAGAATTTTCTATATTTCATTTTGAGGGGAAAAGAATGGCTTAAGTCAGCAAACAGGTTAAAACCCCAGCAGAATGGTTTTCCCATCCACTGTCACCTACTTAGCTTCTATCTCTGCTGTGACTATCAGCCCCTCCCCCTCCCTCAGACCAGCCCATGGGGAAAATCGAGATGCTCAGGTGCAGCCTGCACTTGTCTCATCCACGTTGCACTCCCATGGAGACCACCTTCACTCAGCAGCAGAAAGACCTCAGCCTCAGAGCTGCTCCAAGCTTCCTGGGATGGTCCAGAATCGGGACTGGAAATGAATGCAGATGCTGCCACTGCCTGCTCACGTTATCCCAACAATCCCAAATTGAAGAGACCTTTTTTTCCCTAGGAGGTACTGGCATTCCTCCAAGCACAGGGGGACCAGATGGAGCAGTAACACAGCTAAAATTGGGAGGGGGGAGGAGGGGAGGGGAGTATCTGTTAAGGAGCTGGCTTGAAAATAAGATCATGTAAAACAGCTGTTGCTTCAAGAAATGGTTTTGTTGCTGAATCTAGAAAAGGACAGTATGGAGGCTGATGTAAAAAAATCAGCTCTGAAGATCAGATGTTTAGACTGTATTTTGAAAGGTTAGCAGGTCAAATCTGGAAACGCTGGAAAGTGTAGGGGGGGTGTCTGTCTGCTGAACTGCACAACAGCTCACTGCTTGGCTTTCTCATGGATGCTCCTTTGGGACAGTTGGGGGGTGCTCCGGGAGGCAGTCGTTCACCTCTGAAGTCTTCAGCATTCAGAACTGTGAATTTCTCCCGACACAGCTTCCATCCTGTATTACCAGAGCTGACTTCGGCGCATCAGTTCCCTGTGATGTAGATAGAGGAAAGCATCATTAGGTAACCATTTATGTAAGTGATGGGACACGGGTTTGCCTTGCGTTGAGATTTCAGAGCTGAGAAAGCTCCGATGGCATCTTTGCTGCATGGAGATTGACCCAGTTCCCTACTGCATTGCCCCAGCCTAGCTGAACAGCCTGCAGTGGACGTTGCCTTGCCTCGTCCATATCCCTGTCCCGCTGAGATGAGCAGGAGCTGTGCCTCACATTTTCCAGTCAGGTATTTGCTTCTGTGGATCGCTATGGAGATGGAGGCCAGCGCTGAGAGGCATCGCACAAACAACATGAGGCGGTCTGTGTCCTGGGGGACTCGGTACAAACTCGGTGAAGGCATGCTCTGAAAGGCGTCCGGGGCACAGAATTCCCATTAACTCCATCAAATGGTGCTGCTGTTCAGTGCTTTGAAAACTGATCTCACTCTTAGGAGTGGTTTTGAGGTGAGGGAGGGGAAAAAAACAGAGGGAGAGAGGGATTAGTGCGAAGAGAGCCATGGCTGCTCGCTGAGGACAGGAACCCAAGTGGCCTGGTTGCTTGTTGCACCAGTGTTTTCTGAATTTGTGCCTAAGCAGCTGTTGCAGAAGCACACCAGAATTTATTTTCCTTTCCACAATGCACTGGTGTGTTTTATGTAGGACTTTCTACATGGGTATGAGGAACATGCGGCAAGAAACTTCAGATTCAAGGCGACTCCTAGCCACGATGCTAGGAGGTACTTGGGCTTAAAGCAGACCTGTTTTCCCCTTTGGGTGGACATAACCACACGGCAGGTCGTGCATACAGCGAGCAAAGCTATAGCTCCCAAGCACAACACGTACCTTATGTAATTATGCTGTGATGGCCATTGGCACCGAAGCATGTATTTATGTTCCGGTGAATGTCTAAAACAGCGAGTGTAGGAATTTGGTCTCCTTGGTGACAAAACCAACCAATGGAAAACATATATATATATATATATATATATATAAAATAAAAAAATAAATAATTAAAAAAAAAGCTAAAACCATCCACAGAGTTTGCTTTTATTTTCAGAGTGGAGGACAGTGAATCAGCCTGCGTCTTATCTGCTTTTGTATCCATGCCTGGATAGCAGAGGATGCCTGGCTTAATTCTTTCGTTGTTCATAATGGGCAAGTATCCTTAAAAAAAGAGGTCTCCAGTTTACCATAGACAAAGCTGATCTTTAGGCTAGGGGGACAAGCACCAAGATAACCCTTCAGCTCTCAGTCACCTGGTTTGTATCTGACAAATGCAGTCAACATTGGTGGGAAGCTACTCAATGCCCTAAGTGGAATGAGTTTCCTTTTGCTTTGCAAACAGATAACTGGTTTCACCGGAGATTGCGCTGTGAGTTGACATTAATGGGTAAACCCTCAGGGGTTTTCAGAGCGGACGGCAGACTGAGTGGAATGACAGACACCGCCCCCACACCTGGGGCTGGGAAAGGTGGCACCCTCTGGAACGGCTCCTGGCAGCTCCCCAGGGGCTCAGCACCATCACAGAGGACATCCTCTAGCTACGGGCAGGAGGTAAGCATGCCTGGTACAGCGGCTGCCTTCTCTTGCCTTTTTGTTTTGTGTAGAAGCAAGCCAAGTCATCCCAAACCAGGATCACCTATCCCAAGACATCCCTGAAGAGGAGAATTAAAAGAGGATTAAACCACCAGCTAGCTGTAATGATAGACCTTCCTTCCCAAGGGGCGGAAATGTGCCAGCACAATGTTCTGTGAAATGTTCTGCACGCTCAGCTCCTGTCGGCAGCTCTCTGAGCAACCTTGGGTACCATCCTTACCATATAGTCCCCATTTCTAACCTCACAGTAATGATACTGAGTTTTGGTAAAGTATGTTTTGCCCTTCCTGCAGAGCCCTAGTTAAGACTAGCATTAACAAAAACGTAGGCTGCCCATGCTGACAGACCAGGCAGGGGAAAACAGCCACCACTTGTGTAGGAGCATCTTGCTCCAGAGACATGTGAGCTGTTATAGCCCATGTTGATCCACAGAGAAGGACTTGCTCTCCTGTAAAGACACCTGAGTCTCTTAAAGAAGAGACAGTTCTTAAGATAGCAGAGGTCATCACCACCCCAGCACGGTGCAGCCACCCAGGGTCAAGCCAGACCTGGCTTTGGGCAGCATGGGGTGGATGGCAAAACCGTGATTTTACTGAGTGGTGGCGGTCCCTCACCAGCCCAGACTTTCATGAACAGCAGCAAGGGCTGTTCGACATTCGCACACTAGTTGGGAGCATCTTATGGTGGGTGTTGGGCTCTCATGGTGCTGCTGGTTGGAGGTAAAGGGTTTGAGAAGAAGGGGCAGTTTTTATTACCTGCTGGGAGCAAAGCACTCCAAGAGCAGTGTGTTTCTGACATCCCAGGCATGGATTTGCCTGCTGGATCTGGTGCTCTTAGTTTGGAGTCTGTGAGAGCCAAGACTGCTTTACTCAGTGCTGTCTGGAGGTGGCCACATCTTCAGATCACTGCTGGGCTGAAAGCCACCTGCGTGCCCAGAGTGCAGCACCACGTCCTCAGCAAGCTCTCCCACGAAACAAATGCCTTGACAACGCCAAATCAAAACATTTTTTGCTTCAGCTCAACAGGCTGGAAAGAGAGATTAGGTTTCCCAGGTGGAAAATTTCCCACAGAAAATATTAAAGCCCTGTTTTTTTTCTGATTAATGACTGTTGTGACCCTCACTCCCTAAGTTATTCTAGTGATGCCCCAGGATTCTAATTAAGACTGAGCCCAGCGGCTCTTGGCATTGTGCAAACACATGGGAAGACTCCAGCCCTTCTCTAGAAAGCTTCTCATCTAGTTTGGTTTAGGCAAATGCATCCATTGAAACTTTTTTTTACTTTTTCAACAGTGCTACAATGGAGGCTTTCATCTCTGCCTCTTGTGTGTATTCCAATGTCATGCCCTCTGCTTTCAAAGGCTTAGGTTTGCCTTTAATTGTGTTGAGAGCCTTTGCCTCTAAGCCTTTAATAATGGATTTTTTCTCCTCTGCCAAAAGAAGAATTTTGTTTCATTGCTGGCTTTTCTTCTAAAGCTAAAGTGACAGTTCCCTCTTCTCCATGAGATTTACAAAGCTTATCTTTTAATTTTCAAGAGCCAAACAGCAAGGGGGGGGTGGTGGTGAATGAAACGTCATCATGCCTTTTAAACCCTGTCGCTAGGAGAAGGCTTAATGATCTACAAATACATAAACTGCACACTCTCAGGGTTGGTTCGATCTAGTTACGCTAAACTGCTGCTCTGGACAGAGACCTGCCAAAGGATGGAGCTGGGGGGGGGGGGCGGGGGGGAGCAAAGTCAGCACACTCTTACAAGCCTTGCCCTACTGAAGCCCCAGCTTGACCATTGGGAGAGCAGGGAGGTGCCTGAGCAGCGCATCCAGCCACCACCATGCTGTACCCCGGCTTCTGCGCGGGGCTGAGACCGTCTCTCCTGTCTGAGGCTCTGGATGCGGCCGGAGGCAGACCACAAAGTCACGCACTGGCACTTTTGGAGGGGGAATTTGAAAGTGCTCAGTCAGACCTGTTAGAGATGGTGCTGCTCCCAGCAGAATCTCCTAGCTCAGGTGTCTGGGCTGGGGTCCAGTCTGCTTGTAGCTGCATAAAACCCTTCCAGGGGTCAGGGCTGTGCTGCACCTGTGGAGCTGCTCTTCAGCAGGGCACCGAGAGCCTCTCCGTGCATTTCCTACCGGGGGTATCAGTGGCAGTGGCAGGAGGCTGAGGCAAGAGGCTGTCAGGCACTCTGCTTCCACGCAAGAAAATAACCTGTGATCAGCTTGAGAGATGACTGGACCCCATCTTAAGGATCTGAAACAAGAAAGCAAAGACAAATCCCTTGTTCCTTCTGCTCTAAGCTCAATGTCGTCATGTCACATCGCATGGCTGGGAGGATTCGTCTCGGCGCTGGGGAGGACAGCCCTGGGAGTGCAATCAAGGCTCTGTGGGACGAGATGGAACGAGCTGCTCTTCCAAGCTATAAGCTCCTCTGCCCGTGCCAGCACGTGGCTGTTGCGCAGGAAACACGGGGCTGGAGAGGGGCTGTCTTTCCACTGAACAATGCAGTAAGTGGATTCAACGGTTTCATGTCGATTGAACTCTGCTGACTTACCCTGGCTGAGGAGCTGGTGCTAGAGGAGGTCTGTCATCCTTTTGTGCTGGCCGATAGCAGAATTTTCTCATTGAGTTTTGTTTGGAGTATGTCAGCTCGGAGCAGGAGCCACCGCTCTGCAGCTAGTCTGTGGCCACTGCAATGGGAGAGCTAGCCTTGGAATGTGTTACAGCAGAGAAAAACAGTGTTTCCCAGATGGTAGGAAGCAATGCTGTTCTGAAACTCAGGTTTGGGGCTGTCTCTGACATAAGCAAAGTTTCTGTAGGAAGCTCCTCAGCTGCTGGGCACCCTGCAGGATGTCCTTCCCTGCCTTGGCAGAAGTCCATCAAGCCTGAACCATCACGCACAAAATGTTTCAGCCTTAACCGTGCGGCATTTTGTAATGAAACTGTTTAATCTGAAACTGTGACTGTCTCCAGAGCACACTGTGGGGCTGTTAAGTGCATCTTCATGCAGGGCACAGCAAGTGCCATGTTTAACAGCAGCCCAGCTGGCACTGCCAGCACTACATGCCCAGAAATCATATGGGAGGCTGAATCTTCAGAACCACCGTGTTCTCAGTCCCTCTTCCTGCTTCTAATTTGAAAGAGGCACATGAGCACTTTTTCCTTAAGCTTCCTTCTGCAGCGAAAATGAAAGCATGAAGACATTTCACAGCAGGAGCCATAGGCTGTGCTGCCAGGGGGTGTGTGCTTCATTCCTCCACACTGCTGGTCCTCAGCCCTGGCGATGAAGGACCAGTGGAGCAGAGAGCCCTGACTCCCTCTCGAGGGTATGAACCCAGGAAGGGAGTCCCAGGCGGAACGCAGGATCGCAGGGGCTCCATGCCACGTGCTGCTGGGCACAGCAGAAGGGAAATGGCTGCCTTCCTACGCTTAGCTTGTTTTAAATCAGGCATAGATGGTGAAAGTATGTCTTGTTTCCTTCAGCAAGACCTTCCACCCACTCCTGACTCCATCTAGACTCTGATGCTGCGGTGAGCAGCATGGAGTAAATCTTCAGGCAAACTGCTGAATATTGTAGCCTCATTTGGTAAATGAGAAAAACGGGCTTCCCAGAAGATGCCTTTCACTTTAATTATTAAATAAATGGGAAAACAGCCTTCTGTCTAGCTGAGCTGGCAGCTTACAAAGAGATCCAAGTGAAGCCAACGCAATCAGCTAGCTGTCAGGTTTCCAGCCTGTTTGCTCCCCTCGGGAGCACCCTGGTGTGTGTCTGGAAGCTCTGCTCTGTGCAGGGAGCAGCAGGAACCAGAGGGACAGGCGCTGCTGCTGAATGCCCTGCTTGTCCTTGGATGGGCACAATATGGTCCAGACCCCCCCGAGTGGGATCTGCTGCCATCAGTAGCTGAGGGCTGCCCAGGAGACCGCTGCAGGCACAAGTCACTTCAGCTCATGGAAGATAAAAGACTCACCTCCACATCCTCTACATCCTCCACCCAGAGGCTCTTCACGTCAGGAGCAAACAGGAGGAGAGCTGTCTGTAGGCAGAGGATGCCAGACCTGGGACGTTCAAGGCACAAGCTGTTGCCTTGGCAGGAGCCAGCATGTCCCTGGGAACTGGCTTTGGGCTGGAAGGGGAGCCAGTGGTGACATCCCAGATGGGGGTGCTAGCAAGCCACAGGATGCCCGATACTCCTGCCAAATCCTTAATAGCTTTATTTGGGTGAGTTCAGCTCTTCATTCCACTTCTTCCCTTTCCAAGTTAGAAGCATGGAGGAGCTACACGTCAAACCCGGTGTTTTCTCCCTGGCTCGGTGGCACAGTAGCCACAGGGGTGTTTCTTGCTGAGCCTGATGTGTTCACACTTACTGGGGTAGCAAACTCCATCCATGCCTCCAGGGGAGCGGAGGTGAGAGCAGCCTTTTCAGGACAGAAGGGAATGTCGTGCAGTACGACATTCCCTTCTGTCCTGAAAAGGCTTCAGATTTTAATCCCAAGATAGACATTTCAACAAAATTCTGTGTTTTTTTAATATCTCAAAGATGATGCTTTCACTTCAGGCAGAGGGAACTCATTTTGAAACCTCAAGAGCTGCCGTGAAATGGGATTGTCATCTGCCAGGGAGCTCCAGTGCCTACGTGCCTTACAGCGACGGTGACAAATTCTCATCCCAGCCTGGCACGTGAGTTATGCAGTGCCACTCGTGAATATTGGGAAGTTTGCTGAAATCCTCATTTAGCAGCACAGGCTGTGTTTGCAGCTGTGTGATGACTCCATGGTGGTTTTAGTGCTCAGGCTTGTGACTCTGAAATGTCTAGCAAATAACGCACACTCCCACTAAGACTTCATTTATTTTTTCTCATTTTGCTGTGTACAAGTATCTTTAATTGCTTTTTTTAAAAAAAAAATTCCTTCTCCTCCCACCCTGTTTCATTTTGCATTTTGCTTCATTCCTATGCCTACAAAGGCCAGTAAAAGACCAGCCAAACCTCCAGTCTTCTCCAGTAGTCATTCCAGACCCAGACATTAAGGCTACCTGAGCAAATTGGTAAGGATTGTTCCTCTCCACAAGCATCTTTTCATACTTCTGGTGAGCTCTGGTAAGCTTGAAGCACCCCATTTCCACTTGTCTGCCCTCCAGACACCCCTTCTAGGTCAAACAAGGAGGAGAAGCAAGCGCTCACCAACAGCTGGGGCAGGCATTTGCTGCAGGGCTGGGGCAGGCAGTGTGGTGCATCCCAAAAACAGCACCCTACCTCCTTCTGCCAAGCAGCTGACCAGACAAAATGTTGTGTCCGAGCCAAACAGCTTGTACTCACGCAGGCTTCCAGCTTTTGAAACTATAAACATCTCACAGAGAATGAAAGGATCAGAAACCTACAGCTGCTGTAATTCAGACGCTCTTTGATACGCTCAGCTTCCCGGCGTATTTGCTTTCTGGGCTCCCAGCAGAGACTGCAGAGACCAAAGCAGCCTGACAGGCCAGTTCCCAGGTAGGGAACGAGGTAATTTCAGGGTAACTGAAGGCTTTCTTTTCCCCCTTGCCCTTCCCTGGTTGGTGGCGGTAGGCAGCAGAGGAGAGCCTGAAGGAAGACCAGTCAGCCTTCAGGCACGTAGCACGTGTGTATTTTGCAGGAGGACACAGGCTCAAATGAATGCATAAGGAGCTAGGTGTCACTTTGGGGAGTAGGCATCCTGAAATGCTTTGCAGGAGGTGCATTTACCTACTGCTGAGCTATTCAGCATCTCCGGGAGCAGCACAGCCTGTTCAAAGAGGGAGGTGTGTGACCGCTAGAAAATGCTTGTCATGCTTGGAATTGACATAGTGCCACAGATTTAATGAAGCAGCATCAGTTGGTGAAAGGAAAAAAGAAATGGAAGGGAACTGGAGGGGGGTGTGCTGCTTTCCTTTGAAATTTGTTTTTTAAGAGAAGAATCATTTCGGTGTTTTAATAATGATTGACAGTCAGGTTGGTAGAAAAGCAACATCTTAGCAATAGGCTGTAAGTTATTCTACCAAGTAGGACTCTTTTTCCTGCTGTCATCCCTTCTTCTACCTTTGCCGAGCAGCATCCTAGCCCTGGTGTTTTGTCACTGTGGGTGCAGCCAGTGTGGGCAACAGCACCGCAGTTTCGCCAGCACACTGAAGCATGCACAGAGCAGCAACTGGCCGTTACTCAGGAACAGAGTGTGATGCTCCCTGTCCTGGGCACCGAGGCAGGCCCTTGTGTGCCAGTGCTGCTGTAGGCTTTTCACCCCAAAAGGCAAGGTGCATAATCACCTTTTCGATAGGACTCAGAGATCTGAAGCTGGGATCCACAGTCTTGTTTGAATGTCAGCCTGTATCACATCAAGACAGATCAGAAAGCATCAGGCTGGCTTACGAGGGCAGCACCCCCCCTTGGCATAATCCATCTCCCTAGCTGCGCATATGAATGTGAAGAGGAAATGTTATTTCTATGGTGACACATCCTTGAGAGCACCTAATCTGGATTTATTGAGGTCGTAAAACTGACTTAGCACTGCGGTACCTAGACTGTAGGATAAATAGAAGTCTTCTATTTATAATACTGCCAATCTGGCACCGCTCACAAGCACTAAAAATAAAACTTTTTGCAAAGCAAGTCGAATTAATGGGTGCTCTTTTTGCATTCCCTATGAACCAGCCCCTGATCCTATAGCATGCTGCACGTTGTCAGCGTTCAGCAGCAATTCTGCCCAACGTTGCTGATACTTTGGAGAGCTGGGTGCTAGTATCCCTGTAGAAGCGGCTTCTCTTTTCCTTTTGGGTAGTCCAACTGTGTGCCCACTTTTGGCCCCTCTGCAAGTCTAGGGCAGGAATTATTAGCCCTGATAATCAAAGCATTCAAGCAAAGCCCAGAAAAAAGGGGGTTTGCTGTGCTGGGGCTGCCCAGGGCTGGTCCCCCCGTGTGGAGCTAGTGCAAGACTCACCCTCCTCTCCAGCGAAGCTTGCGTGAGCTTGCAGCCGGAGTATTTTGCCAGGTGGATGCAGCTGGAGGCAAACTGTTAACAGCTGAACCGCTGTCGGACTTGCTGTTCTTTCCCGTCTCTGCTGGGTCCAGCCTCGTCTGCCTGTGTTATCAACATGGGCACCAGGGCACTGGCTCTGCTGCTGGCACCCAAGCGGAGAGGGTGTGTCAGGCACAGGGGCAGAGCCTGGGCTCTCACAGTGGCACATCGGAGCCAAACGCCACCAGTTGCATCGCTCCGGCACAGTTCACCACCTAGCAGTCACGGACTGGGTATCCTAGGACAGCGGACCTGGATTAACGTGTAAAGTGATCCATTTAAGCTGCAGATAAACCCACCACGGATCTTCTTTCCCAGGACTGAAGTGAGCTTCACCTTCCAACTACATTGAATTTAATACCAAACATATTATTTTATATGAAACCTTATTGCTGTTTAACTTGCCCATGTAAAATCTGTATTTCCAGTGGATACCACTTTGCTTTCCCCTGCTAGCCCACCCAGCACTGCAGAAGGCTCCCAGAGGCTGTTCCCCGCTTAGCTTGTAACACTGAATAGCCTCCCAGCTTTCTTCTCTTTGATAGGAAAGCAGGATTTTATTGTTAACACTGTTGTGGACAAGATCATAAGGCAGATACCTGCTGTTGAGATTTAACACCTGCCTGGCTTCCTTTACAATGTTTTCTGGGATTGCATTTATTCTCAAAGCAGATCAGGCTCTTTCCCTGCAGTTCCCAGCTACTGAGGCGTATGAATAACACCACGTTGGATCTAGCTCCTTTTCACATGGCTCTGCTGGAGAGGCAGGATGGGGTACAGGTGCCAAAGCTGGTCCTCCACCAGCTCTCCTCTCAACACGCCTGGCTTCAAGAAGTGACCTAAACATGAAGAGCAGCTTCTCGCTGACCAGCTGCTAATCAGGGCTGCCAGGAACCCTGTGGTCACTTTGATGTCCTCCTGGTGCAGATGAGTGCGTAGGCGTTCAGCCCACAGCAAAGCTCTGTGTTGCTAATCGGGCTGGCAGGGCTGTGTGGGAACGTCATTGTCACACTGGGAGGGGATGGGGAGCACTTGGTGCAAGGCTCTGCTGGTGTCCTGGCACACAGGACAAGCCCTGAGCACCAAAACCTTGTCTCTAGCACCAAATGGTGTTCAAAGGAGCGATTCTTGCTCCGAGAGGGGATATTTTCTCGTGTCATTATTTCTTTCCGCAGGAAGCCTTGATGGCAGAGCTGGCGTGGTTTGGGTTAGGGTGCGGGCATCAGGCGTGATGCAACGTGGTGTGGAAGCAACAGATGCCAACGTTCTCCTAAACTCGTGGTCAGGTTAGTTGGCTTTTTGTTTTGGCTTTTCCTACCTGTGACTTCACCCAGTTTGGAAAGACTAGAGGCCAGACAGACATAGGGGAAAAATCATTCCCAAGCCTCCTGTCCCAAACAGCACACAGCAAGAGTACCATTAAGCACAGCGGGGTCTAAGAAGGACAAGAAACAGCTGGGCCAAAATGCTGCTTTACAGAACAGCTCGTGGGGGAGGCTGGGGGCTTGGAGGGTCCCAGCAGCAACACGCCTCCCTGCGTGATGGCCCTGTGGAAGCTCACACAAAGCTAGGCCACCCTTAACCCAAGATGTAGCAAGTTGAAAAGATGCTGCAGCCCTGCAAAACATTCCTAAGCTTTCCAGTGATTGTCACTGCCTGCCTGTGACACTGTGTGGCTTCTGCCTGAGGAGCTACCCTTGCCTCACGCCCTCAGCAGTGAGGTACCGAGCCCTGGTTCACCCTGAGCAGTGCTTCAGCACACAGATGCAGGGTGTTCTGCTGACAGAGCTGCCCAAATTGCCTTGCCCAGCACCTGTGTCTTCACATCTTAAAGCCATCTGAAAACACGCATCCCAAAACTTGCAAACCATGCAGCAGCAACTGCAAGCAAAGGGGATTTCAAGAGTTTTTTCAGGGTCCTGTGACCAAATTTGTTTGGATCTGGGTCTAGGATCCTCAGGGACACCAGGTGAGCCTAAATGTTGATGGGATTAATGCAGACAGTGGTAAGATCTGTACAGCCTGAGGTGAGATGAAGGCAGCATGCTCGGGCTGCAGCCACCCAGGAACAGAGCTGCCTGCAGAAGTTTCAAGCCCAGGGAGTGGGACAGCACTTGCCAGGCAGGCAGGTGGCAGCCTGGTGGCAATTGCACAGTTGGGCAGTCTTGGAGAAGAAAGCCAGAAGGCCAAGCAATTCCAGCACAGTAAGTGCAGTTAAGCACTGCCATATGGCTTCTTTTGCAGAAGAAAACACAGCGAGTGAGCCATCCCACTGTTTTTCCTTCAAAATGAACTTTCCAGTTCATCTCCTGCAAGTACTGGAAAAACTTGATGGCCTGTGGGGATCACACGAGTTGACAAGGTAATTCAGAGACCCCTGGGAAAATGAGCCACATGGAATGCGGGAATTCCCCATGGAAATTATCTGGTCTTTTGCTCTGATGTCTGGGAGAAGGCTGGTGGCAAGAGGGTAAGGCATTTCTACTGGTGGAAAACCTGAGGTGGATCAGAGAAGAGGGAGAAAAAAAACTTCATCGGGTAAAACCCTGCCATGCCCGATGCAGAGGGAGGAAGAAGTGGCTGCTGCTGGCCGCAGAGTGGTTTGACCTGATGGAAACTATTGCAACCAGAAAAAATAGATTTGAACAGTTTTATCTCCTGCAAGGTTTTTGATAGAAGTCAGGAGGTGAGTAGGCAAATATTTTCCAGCAAGGGCAGCAAAGAAAACAGTAGGATTTTCTGCTTCATTTAGTAAATCCATTGCTTTTGTCCACAGTATTGCCATTAGTTAGCCTGTCTTAACCCTTGCACCTCCACTAACCTCTCTGGCACAGGGTTACCAACACAGGCAGAAATCTGACTTGCTGACAAAAGTTTGCTTGCGTACACCTCTCCCTGCAGATGGAGAATGAAAGACAGCCTGCTCAGGGACTGGGCGTCAGTGAGAGGATAACTACAGGTCAGGGAAACAGCAGCGCTCATAAGTAATCGATCCTCAGACACCATTTCTTAGCAGAGAGGAGGAGAGTGTCTGGGGGAAGCTCTTTTGGAGGAAGAGCATCCTTTGCTGAAGCAGGCTTAGAAGAAAGGATGGGAGATGTACCAGAGAGACAGCCGGTGGGTGGGAGGAGGGAAGATGCGGAGCTTCGCAGCAGGGCAGCAAGTAATGTGTATGTTTGCAGGCTGGGAATTTTTGGGGCTGAATGATAGAATTTTCTTATTCGTAGCAACCGAGTTTTCACTGGCAGAGGAATATTTCTTCTCTCCCATACAAGGCCCCTTCGAGAACCAAACCCCAGCATTGCTAACAGTCCATAGCAATAAATAGTTCATTGTCTGTTTGTTTCTTTCTTAAAACCTCAGCTCTGAAATCATATAATTGCATGAGATTATCTGCTTTAGTTTTTTCAAAAGGGTCTTTTTCAAAAAGATTTCTGACCACTCTGCTAGTCAAGAAGGAAGCTTTAAAACCATGAAAACCCAGAAGACAGAAGGAAACAAATGATTGTGAACTATTAAAAACCTCTCCAACAAGCCACTCATCTTTTGGGGACATTCAGGATGCTCGAATGCATGTGGCTGGCAGGATCACAACTCCAAACCACAGCTGCTAGAGCCATTGAAAGAAACATTGCCATCTCAATCACTGCACATCAGCTGCGATAGTTAAAAGCTTGCCACCGGTCCCCTTCCCCCTTCTCCCTCCAAAATTTGCCATTCGGGGTGCCTATGAAAATTGCCTTGTTTTATGTGAGCAGTGAAAGCTGCCAGCAGGCATAGCCTGGCTTTGACAGCCCGTTTGCCGGGGGACAGCCCTGCCACTGATGGGGTGTGAAGAACACCAGCACCTCCTCGAGAGCTCCCACCACAGCCACTTCCCCTCTGCTAGCATTATTAGGGGGGTTGGGCATCTCATAGATCCCTCACCTCAGCAAGGAATGTATTAATTACCCACCTTATAAAAGCCTTGCTAATATTTCTCCCTCTGGCCTTTGCTTTCCTCATGGCACACTATTGCACCCGTGGCAGCGCATCACTGCTTGGTTCCTCATGCCTGTCCTGCTGCATGGCTTGGGCTCTGCCTGCGCACAGGAGCCACAGAAATGCCCATCTCTACAGCTTCCATTCCCAAGACTCACTCAGCAACGCACCTTGCTGCTTGTGGTCCTTTCAAGCAGACCACGGTGCCTGGGCTATGCTTTTCCTGCTGTAGGTTCAGCTGTCCTGCACTCTCCTAGCCTGGCCGGGGTCTCACTGCTGGCATCACCACCTCCCGACATCTCTGGTGTCGGCACTGTCTCCTGCTGCGGCTCTCAAGGTAGGATTGGCACCCATACAGATTTTCCCATGCAACCATCTCCACATCAAATTCTCCTGCAGCATCACTTTGCGTTATGCTTGCATGCGCTTTCCAAAACATGTAGCTCCTCTGCCACCAAGTCTGTCTTTTCCCTCTGATATAAACATTTCTGAACACCTCTGAGGTGGAGCATCCCCTCTTGCGGCACAGGCCGGCAAGCAGGAGCGTGCCTTGGGTCGGAGCTGCAGGAGGGGAGCAGGGAAGCATGGCAGCATGGCCTCTCACTGCTGGCTGCCAGCGGCAAAGCAGAGCCTGCGGCCGGCCAGATAACAGGGGCCCCGGCTGGGAGTGACAAGAACAATGATTAATGCATGGGCAAAGGCTGTGTCACATCCCAGCTTCAAGCCCAGAAGAAAAACTTTAAGAAATTACTTACTGGATACTGTGGTGGATGGGGAGGGGGGCGTGCAGAAGCAACCTAGCAGGCTTCAAACCAATATTTGTGCTGCTAATTGTTCGTAAATTCCCACAGCATAACGAACGTGTACGTCTCACTCAGCTGAGAACCACTTACTCGGACACAAACATGCGTGGGCTGAACACAAACAGCGTAGCCTGCCCTGTGCCCATCCATGCAAACTGCGGCGTGGCACCGACGCTGCCGGGCACGGGGGCCCTGCCTGCCCGCAGCCCACCGCCAGCCCTGCCTGCGTCTCGCCAACGCTCAGCCGTGCTCCCGACACAGGCACCTGTGTCGTTGTCTGCCAGCACACTTACCCCGGCTGGGAGCCCACCAGCTTTTTTTTGCAGGTTATTTCCTCTGGCAACAGGCGCTCTGCTCCTCAAGCCAGTGCCTGGGCTCTGCAGCCGGCTGCTGCAGTTTGGGAGTGCCTTGGGCTGGCCGGCAACGTTTCCGACACACAGTCGACCTTGGCAGCCCAGTCTCCCCATGGACAGGGGTTTTTTGGCATCTTTTCCTGGGTTTGCTGACTCGTGAATCAAGCTGAGCTGGTGCAGAGACTCTCTGTGAAACTGTACCCTGTGTACATGGACCGCTTTGGTCCTGCCAAAGGACTTGGTGGCTTTCTGTACCGCTGACCGAGTCATTAGTGGCTGTATAATTATAGGGGAGCACTTGAACTTCAGGGGAGGCCTAACCGGATCTAAACGTGTGGGACTGGGCAGGTTTCTTCCTCTTTTTGAATTGTTGTTAATGGTGTTTGGTTAAATGAGTGGGAGAGCTGCAACAAGTGGTTTGGTAGCTAGAGCAGGACGTACCATGATGTCTGCTTGTGTCCTTCTCTGCTATGGACTGACCACCTCTGGTAGGACTCTCAGGTGACCCCAGGGAGTGTACATGGTGCTTTGGTAAATTGTCCGTCTGCTGGTATATGGTGGAAAAAAGAGCAGATGATGGAAGATACCTGTGAATTTCCTGGAAGTGTGTGTCACCTGCATATGTTGGCTTGGTCACTTCGGGCTGGGGTGAAGCGCAGAGCTGTTGAGCCAAGCCAGGTGGGAGCAGGGTGGCTGTGGGGACTGGACTGCTCTACTGAAGGCAGTTTCCACTGCTCACATTTTTTTTTGTTTTAGCACAGTGATTTGATGGGTGCCAGGGGCTGTTTCTTTCTCCTCACACCCTGGCTCCAGGCGGTTTTAACACAGACGGCCACTACATCACCCAGTAAGCAAACAGAAGGGAGGAGGAAAGGTGTCAAACCAGTCCTGCACGCTGCAGTGGCTCAGCTGTTCCAGTGGCAGGCAGCGAAGGTGGAGGCTTCTCCCCAGAGCCAAGTCTCTGTTATGGGGGCAGCAAGGAGGCTCTTGGCTTGGTTGTGTCTCCCATCAGATCCCTGTGAGCTCTGCAGGTGAAAGCAGTGTCAGGTTCTGGGATGTCCCAGAGGGAATGCAGTGACCATCCAAGCAACACCTAAGGGAGTCCCTCCTTGCAAGGGAAGAGGTCAGTACTGTGAAAGTGCAGTATTTCACTGAGCCACCACAGGACACTGAGCCCCAGCTCCTGCCTGCACCAGGTTGGGGGGCTGAGTACCTATCTGAGCTCCCTGTCCCACCAGAACATGCATTTCATAGAGCCAAGTCCTCTAGTAAGATGCTTTCCCTTGCCCTTTCTGTCCTTCTGAGGGACAGCTTTGCTGTCATCTCTGTCTTGCAAAGACAACAGACTGAATTTTGTTTTTCAGGAGGGGAGACAGAGTTGCAGTCATGCCAAACAGAGCCCTTTCTCCCCTAAAACAGCTGGCAAAGTGAAGGCATCCACCCTGAGAGTGCTCCCTCCTGCCTCTGGCCCCGCTCTGCCATCCATCATTAAGAACCTGCGATGCAGCTCCTACGTGGCTCCTTCGGCTGGGAACAGATGATGCCAAGGCAAAGGTTAGGCAGGCAATTTCACTTGGTGTTGTAATAAGGGCGCACCGGTGCCTGTGCTTTGCAGGCATGTTATTAATATTCACAGCCTTCAAAAGAGTTGCTGCTCTGCCCCAGCCGCTCTTTGCTGGTAGGAGCTGTTTGAAATCCACATCGCTTTTCTTTACAGCCTCTAGCCCCGCACCTGCTGTGAGTAGGATCCTCCCCTACTTAAGACACAGAGCCAGAAAACACTCCTTGAAAACTCAACCACTGGAAGTCAGTAGCGATGGTTTCATTTTCTGACCTGCTGGGGAGAGGTTAGCAGGGCTTGTTCCTGAAAACCCCTGCCCAGACCACTTCAGGTGCCCTCAGATGACTCTGTTCCCCTTTCACTGGGAGGTTTCCAGCCCTCATCCTGCAGGTAGGAGGTGGAAACCGAGACAGAGGTGGGGTCAGAAACCAGATGGCTCCTCCAGGTCACCATCCAAGCAGCAGCTCGGATGAGTCCCTTCCAAGCAGACGACATGCTGGACTTCTCTGGTGGTGGCCAGGCATCCAAACACATGCTTGGTTGGCTGACTTGTGAGTAATGCTGTAATTACTGTGCAATCAGGAGAATAGATCTCGCAGATAATCTTCTTCCATGGCAGAAATATTCCACTTATTTTTATCCTCGTTTCCTGTCTGTTAGCCAGCTAATTATCCCTCAGAGGACTTTCTCTGAGTCTCTTTTGGGAAGGAAACTTGGCAAATGCTGCCCGAATGTCCTTGTCCATTTAAATAAGAACAGTGGATTCAATTTTAGTACCTTCTGCAGAAAGGCTGTCTTTCTTTTTTTGTGAGTCTGTGAGGTTGTTTTTTTCCCTGACGGTGACAAGCTGCCAGTGACAGAGCTTTCCTCTCTGGATCTTCATTGCTGCGATGCACGTGCAAGCAGCCGTTTCTGCAGAGGGAGCGTGGAGGCACCTGTACTCCAGCATGTCCATGCATTAAATGGATGGACACCTGGGCTCACTCCAAAGCTGCTTGTCCCATGCCTGGGGCCACCATGCCACATTACATCCCGCTGTTCTCCTGATCATCAGCCTCTTTAATGGATGTCCTTGAGGAAGCATTTAAAAATGCAAACCATTTTTGTTGCCATAGCAACTGCTCTTCTGGAAATGGGGGGAAAACTGCGCATCCCCAGGAGGTCAGAGCCGCTTTGTGAGATGCCGTGGGTTTGCGGTGGGTGCCAGCCGCAGGAGCGCAGGTCGCAGCCACCTGCTCCACGGTCCTCGCTGCTGCTGTAGGGCTGCGTGGGAGTCCCGCTGCCAGGTCTCAGTGCCTCCCAAAGGGAACAGCTCCGGCTTAGTTTGCAGGGGCCTCTGGTACCCAACACCCTTCAGGCTCCTGCAAGCCCAAGCTGTGGTTTCATGGATCTTACTGCCACCTGTCCAAAATGCTTCACCCAAAAAGGGGTGAAGAAAAACCTCCTGGTCTGGGCATTACTTTAGTGCTTGAATGATCTCTGTTCATCTTTGAACCCCTTGTACAAAGCAGAGGAAGTTGCTTTGTCTCTGAGGCACCTCAAATATTGGCTCTGGGGTTTCTGTCCTCCATCCTGACTCCTGTGTATTGCTTCCTGAGAAGACATGGTCTTTTCCTAGTGCAGGTTGGTGGAACTTCCCATAAATCTAAGAAGGACATCAACTCTTGACTTCTAATTGATTTGGCTTCCCACTCTCATGTGGCTTCACCAGACATTTAACGCACCAAAGTTTGCCTAGAGCAACTCCTTCCCTGTCTCCAGAAATTATTTCCAGTGTTGTCTGATACCGAGGCACAGATAGGCAGAGCTTGGAAGCCAACCAAGTTATTGCACCTTCACAGGTCACCGAGTGTAACTGAATCACAGCAGTAGGATGTGCATGTGCTGTTAGTCTGTGGGATGTGTGAGGCAGAAAGTCCTCTTGGTCCCCCATCTGCATTGCCTTGTATGGAGCACCGCAGTCACAGCCATCCCAGAAAGCACATGCAAAGTGGTGCATGCATTTTTACAGGCTCATCACCTCTCTTTTGCCTCCAATAATACTGAGTTAGCATCTCTCCATCTAGCAGGAGTTCCTGCTGAGGACTGTGAGTAATCAGTGAAGAGCGGTAAGTGATGCCTGAGGAAGGACCCAGCAGTGACCCTTCTGAGATATATAGATGCTATAGGCGTGACGGTGGTGTGACAGCATCCATCTCCCGTGACGCATTCCCGGGAAATTATCTTTTAGCAAGAACACTGAAGGTCTTGCATTTGAACGCTCTTGTGTGACACCTCCAGTCCTGCAATGTCCGATCATGCTTCTGTCCCTTTTCAATGGATGCCTGCAGTGGCCCCGTGTGCTCACATTGCTGGTGGGGAGGACCTGCACCCAGCAAGTCTAGCAGCAGCATGTTGTCAGTGGGAGGATGGTGTGAATTCTCAAGCTGAACAGCTTACTTAGCTGTGTTCTGCATTATGCCTGTGGGCTTCACTCGATGTACCTGTGGTTAAACACCCCTCTATGAGATGTCACTATTTTAGTCTTGGAGGGCTTGGGGTGAGGAGTTCTGGTTCTGTGGAAACCAATGATGTTGTTGACAGCCAAGCGGTCAAGATCCTGCTTCTTTGCTCCCTGAAACACATGACTCTTCTGTCCTTGCAAGACAGGGCTAGTTTTCCTGGAAACAGTAATCCATGTTATTGCTCATCACTGGTATCCCTGAGCCAGAATTGGTTTGAATTTTAGTTGCATTTTGGACCTGTTCTAATTTGGACTAGGTGACATTGGCTCTGCCAGAGATGCTCTTCACACAAGAATGCGTCACTGGGCATTTGTGCCAAAGGAATGGAGCCCATTAATTTCCTTTCCATTTATAGACCCAGCTGCAGGCTCATCTTTTAAAAGCAAAGAGCTCATTAATGTAGAGGTTTCTTTCCCAAATGCAGAAGCATCACTGACTCCTACACATCCAGGTACACAGAGGTGCTTCCACCCACCTCCAGAGTCTAAGCCATGGACAGATGTTTGAGACCCAACCCCTTGTATCTAGCTCCTCTGACCTACTGGCAGGCCTCCTTAGATGGAAAGACTGATTTTACTCAAGGTAAGCCATGACAGTGTTTCGAGTGAGGGCTTATGTGAACGGCTCAGTGGAACAGCTGAGTGATATTACAAGCTTAAATAGATTAAGCCGAAATAATTTACCACCTTTTATTGATAAGTGATTTTTTTTTTTCTTTCTAATGAGGTAAGCAAGCCTGAGCATTGCTACAGAAATTTCAAGTGGGAAACAGGATGAAAGAGAGTCAACAGGATGTGTTAAGAAGTGAACGGCACTGCTCAGGGATTTGTTTTGGAACCTGTCTTCATTAACAGCTTTTTTAATGAGCTGGGCACACATGGAGGGGTGTATGGATTGCTTCTGCAGATGAGAGCGTTGAGAGCATTGCCAAAGTGGAAGAGGACCTGAATGTCACACAGGAAGGATGGAGCGACCTTGGGGACTGTTGGAAGAAACAGGGTGAGGTATCATAACTCAGGTAGCATGTTCGAATCTATTAATAAAACTTGTCCCATTCACTAGACTCCCGTCCATGTGAATTACCAGAGGAAGAGGAAATGGGGTAGTAACTAATTGCAGGATGACTATAGGCACAGGCAGATGCTGCTAGTGTGCTCCTAAGATGTGTTTAGCAGAGAGGAAGTATTGCTGCCTCTGTACGAGGCTTTGAATAGACCTTGTCCAAGCCCATCGCTTACAGCTCAGGAAGAGCACGCTGCCAGGAGAAGTGTGAAGGAGCAGGCAGTGGAGAGCCTTTCCTACAAGGGGCTGCTAAACTGTGGACTTGTGAAAATAGAAAACACAGTGTGGGTACATTAGGACACTGTGCCACAAGACAGGTGAACATGGGCTGGGTGTGAAGCAGGCGTGGGCTGGGAATTCAGCGATCTCTTTCCCAGCCTCCTAGTGAGGACACCAATGATGCTGTGGAAGTGCTGTTACCTGTTTACAGCTATTCCCACCCAGAAAAACTACTGCCTCAGTGCAAAGGTGTGCCTAAGGCAGGCTGAAGACTGGCAAGAAAGAGGAGATTGCATCCTGATGGTTTCACTTTACCAGTGTGACATCTGTGCCTGCATGCGTGCACTTGTCTGCATGCACATATATCCCCTCTATCCATCTTAGCTGGCTCCATTTCCAGCCTCTCCAAACCTGTAAACTCTCTGTTAGCTGCCTTCCCAGCTTGCCACACAGGAGCATCATTAAGGCTGTTTAGGCAAGGAAATGATCCTACGTGGCTTTTGTGGAGTAGTGTAAACGCTAGAATAATTAATTTGTGCAACTCTTAATGTGGATGCTCCCAGTGCCAGAAGTAAGTGCCTTCGTAGTCTAATGCCCCAGAATCACTGCGCTGGCTGAATTGCTCTCCGTAGGAGGTTTAGGCTTGGGGCTGCTCAGCAGCAGTACTCTGCTTTTGGGAGCAAGTGGATAGGAACGGGGTAAGAAGCGCACTCTCAGCAGGCTACCAGCTTGGGAACGGTGTAGTTGCAGCTTTGCAAGTCCTCCTGCCCCGTGGGGTTTCCTCAACCCAGCCCAGAACATGCCCTGGCATAGGGCTGGCTCTCAGTGCCAAGCTCTGAGTGCAGATGACTTTCTGTAGCAAAGCAATGAGCTCTTTGGACCTAGCACAATATACGGAGCATGTCTTGGCTTTTCAGGGAGGCTGCTCTGCCCTGGAACAAGGCATCCTAACTGGCATTACTCCCTGGCACCTCTTCAGAGCTCTTTGTGTTTAGCCCCCATGCCTCACCTGCAGCAACCAAGGTCAATGCTAGCAAGGAAAGGCATCCTTGATGTGCTTGTGAAACCCCTATGGGCAGGCACTAGCTAATGAATCTATAAAGAAAGGTTTTTCTCAGTAAAGCTAAACCAACCTTTGCTGAGGGCCCACAAAGTGGAATTGTAGTCCTTGTGGCTTCTGAGTGGTTGGAGGGAGGATCTGTTTTTTGCAACATGCAGGCGCCGTATATTGTATTCAGTTCAAAGGTGGTAATGTAAATCTCTCTTTTCCAACAGGGTTGATAACATAATCAAATATTCATTTACAACACATGTTGGCAAATGTAGGCTTGACATAAAGTATTTCACTCCTGATGTGTAGTGTTTAATGCGATTATTCTTCAGGGTAATCAAACCTCCTTTGCCCAAACCAAATTGAGGTTTCAGGAACACACCAAAGCAGGCAGTTGGTTTGGGTGGCTGATGGACAGTGGGAGCATCACAGCCTCAAGCGGACAAATGAAGTGTCCTGGAGCAGTGACCCGGGCTGGCTGCAGGGTGACGGTGCCCGAGCAGCGCAGGGGGAGCAGCAGCTCTCCCAGCCCCCAGCTCTGACATCCCCAGAAAGCAGGATGTGGCTGGGTCTATGTGGCCAACAAACACGTCCAAGTAGGGCAGACAATTTACTGGTGAACTCCTGGTGGCTTCCAGGCTCTAGGAGAGGTGAAAGCAGTGGGAGGTTATTTTGCAAAAAGCCCGTGGGATTCCTGGCTGCCAGCTGGTGCTGCCAGCAGGCACTGCTGGGAGCTTTTCACTCCTATGGCTCTGAGAGGGTTAGGGAGAGGAGAAACTGCGTGTTGGAACCTGGTTCTTGCCCTGTGGCAGATTTTAGGAAGAGGTTTACTAGCAACTTCTGGAAGCAAGCAGGTGATCATTGTCCCTCGGGATACATAGCTAAATGGTGCACTGCTCCAAGGCACGTGCTGATTGCTCTGCTCCTCTGTTAAAGCAAGGTATGGAAAACAGTGGGGTAATCTGCCCAGGATGGATAGAGTGCTCATACAGTCATGAGTTTTGTGAGATTTCATGTTTATTCCTTCAGGTCCTGGCTTCCAGAGACATAGGAGTAGCAATAAAACTCCTGGCAATGGAAGTGTCTGGATTCTGTGCTTGGGATGACACAGCTGTACAGATGTGGTCAGACTGCACCCCAAGGCACAGGCATTAGGTGAAAGCTGAGTTCCCTGAGGTTTTCCTTGAGCGTGCTTGCTTCTAAGCCCATCTCCCAGCTATGGGTACCTTTGTCTTTGTGATGGGATTGTGGGGAGATAGCATCACTGCTGCTTTTCTGTACTGCTGCGTCCTCGAGGTCAGGCTCCCACACCCTGCAAACTTTCATCAATGGCTTTGGGATGAGCATATGGGCCCTTGCTCTCTTCCAGCTGCATGTCCTGGAATGAGTGGTGCGTTCCTTCAGTGGCTCCACTCTGGCTGACTTGTTTATTCAGAAACAAAATGTTTTTTATTGTAAAGTGACATCCCCTTGCAGAGAAGCTGACTGCCATCCTCATGCATCCCTGGGTGAGCTGGACAGGTGTTCTGTGCCTTCCTTGTGCACAGGAATTTCACTGGTCTCCTGCAGTTTCCATGCCAAAGATGGTTTCCATCCATTTTCCTGCCCACCACTTGCCTCATCCGTTCACCTGAGGACTTGTCTCCCTGGCACTATGAACAACAGCAAGCATGTCCCACACGCTGCGGTGCCCTGAGCCTTCCATAAGCTGCTGCTCTCTCTCAGCAAGACACCAATGGGTCCAGCATGTGGCAGAGCTGTGGGCAGCACCAGTGTCTGGATGAGACCACAAGGTCACAGAGGAACAAAGCTGCTGTTTCCAGGCAGGCACCTCTTCTGGCACCATGACCCAGGCTGGCTCTGCCCTTCTCCTTCGCCACGCTGACCCTGCTTCTGTCTCATTTCCCCGCCGAAGGGGAAGTGCCACAGCGGTGATGGATGCAAAGAAGCAGGCTTGTGACTGTGACACATTTCGTGTTAATCAGCAGCGATCCTCTCGGGTTTCGAGCTGGCTAAAGCGATGAGCCCATGCCTCTAAATATTTCCTGGGAAAGCAGGAAAGGAAGGCAGAGCCAACCGAACGGGCAGGCTGAAGCTGACCGTGCTCCCAGGGAGCTGGGGAGTAGGTTTTCAGGGAGGTTTTAGACATGGACAGGGGAGCTGGGAGCTAGACAGCATCTGTGGGAGAGCAGGGATTAGGAGGGGGAGGCAGGATCCCATGCCGAGTGCCGGCTGCTGGCTGCACGTACTCTGCACGGTGGTGACTAATGCATTGCAAAGGACCTGGTGAGAGTCCTGCCCGCAGCCACATGTGCTCCACCGTGGCCTCCCCAGCTTGTGGCCACAACAAAGCACAGAGGGGTAAGCAATGTCCTCAATGTCCTGGGAACCTTGTAATTACATTTGCAATTTCTTGGCCTCTCCAGCGAGTGCACTGGGCCATATCCCTACCTGAGGTTCCTCAGCAGCTGCAGGATCAATGCTATAGGTGTTTTTGAGACCTACAGCTCATTTCTGGCTTCCTGCTGTGCAAAAATCCTCTGGCAGGCAGTGCTCCCTGGTGACACTGTCCTGAGTCAAACAGTTGTGGCAGGTGCTGGAGCAGGTGAGCAAAGCTGCAAGTGGAATATGGACAGAGCAGAAGAGTCACGGCGGAGCTGTGCTCTGGTGCACCCGAGGAGCTGTGCAACGCTTTGGGAGGGCCCATTGCTTGCACCCTGTGTGTCATTCACACCAGGTGAAGATGGCTCATCTGTGCCTTTCCAGATAATAACAGATCCATGCTGAGCCACAGGGTGGAATATTTGGTGAGCTTAGTGGGGGTAGATGGGACGTGAGTCATCTCTGTATGCACTCTGGTCTCCACGCCGCTTCTACCCTGGGGCTTTCAGCACTGACCAATGGACTCTAATGAATCTTCCCTCATCATCATATTCTTCAGTGGGATCTCAAGGCTGTTTGAAGCCACTGCAACCCTAGTTGAGCTTATGAGGCAATGGACAAAAGGAGTCAGTAGCAGATTACGAGTTGACTTAGACTGTCCTGTGCCTCAGCTGTGCTCATGCCTCTTGCCCAAGAGCACGCCTGTAGGAAACTAAGCCTCCAAAGAGGAGCATACAGGGCTTGTGCCTTGTGGGGTGGGAGAGAAGTGTCTATGACTATCACTGTCATGCAGTGACGTGAGGTTGCAGGACTGTAATGGAGAGGACTCCACTCGGCTCTGTGAACACGGCTGCCTCCAGCCTCAGATGAACGCTGAAATCACAGTATGTGAGACACGAGACCACGGCCAACACCATGGTCACTTCTTGCCTGTTGGAAGACGGCCATCCTGCAACCCTTGCTGAGCTGCAAAGCAGGAAAAGCCTGTGCCAGGCACCTACAGTGCCCTGTTGCACTAACCCCTGGGATCGCTGTCTCCAGGTTTTGGCTTCTAGTACAGCTCAGATTTTCTCCTGAGCAGACCTCATGTCTCTGCTTTGAGTTTATCCAGCTGTTATCAACATATGTGCTTCCTCGGTGATTCATGCCCTGTTCCCTAACCACATCCCCTCCTCCTTTGTTGCCCCCCACCCACCACAACTGAGTCACTTGGCCTCCTGTCACAAGTGAGGAGCCTCTTCAGTCATGCGTGTAGACACTTCTAGGCTGACCTAAGTTCCTCCTGACTTCCTTTTTTGAAGCAGGCTACCAAGTAGGAGCTTGCTGGCTATTAACGGGCTGGCCCTGACCTGCCTACACTGGGTGCATGCTGCCTACACCAGATATACCCAGACCCTTTCTCTCCCTGTGCATGCAAAGGGAATGCTTCAATGCAGTGTTGTCCTCTCTGCCGCTCCCAATTCCCCAGAGGGACCAGTCCAGCCCAGGGGTAAATGGAGGTTACCCAACAGCCTTGGGCAACACTCCCCAGGCTTGGCTGGCTTGTAGACATAAGATGTGACTCGTGGAGGTGGGAACTGAGAAAACATGGTGCTTAAAAGCCTTTCCCATCTTCTGACCCTCCAGCAGCCTGCAGGAAGTTTATGATTTTACCCCAGGCCCTGGTAGCTGAGGAGCAGCTCGGCCTCATCACCACGGAGCCCAATCCTTTACAAGCTCCACTTCCCAAGCATCGTGTTTATGCTCGGCGTGAAATACAGCCACTGCTGTCTTGCTTTGAAGTTCTGCCACACAGCCAGAGGGGTTCGGGTCTGTGGTGGATACATCATCCCAAGCCGGTGTTCAAGCTGGATGTGTGCTGGTAGCTATTTTCCTTAATGCTTCCTCTCTACGGTCAGTGGCTCCATCAATCATGCTAAGCTCTTGCTAGAGGTTTTCTTTGTCAATGGACAAACATATAGGGTTTTATTTACCATCTTCTCTTTATGCCAAAGCTTGTTCATTTCTAACTTAAAGTAACTTGCCCAGGACTGTCACTTTTATGCAGTGCAGATTCAGTGGGGGAGGAGCTGAATTCTCCAAATTCTCCCTGCAGATCTGATACATTAACTGGCCTCTTTCCCAGTGTCAGCATCATCAATTTAAGAGCATTTTCAGCTGCTCAAGGAAGGCATTTTGGCATGAGGGGAACATTGAAAATCAAGGTGCCTGTTTCCTTGCACCCGCTCATGAGAGAGCTGCTGCTGGGCACCTTCATTTAGGGCTCTCTCTGTCTCTCTCTACCCCATCAGATGGGGTAATGTGTTGATGTAATGTTTCATCTTCCCAGTATCTTTCTGAAGCAGTGTGTTGTAACTTTCCAGGGTGGGATGGCCGCACTCAAGATAAAAACGTAAACTTGTCTGTATGGCAATGTTGTGCTGGTATGAAACAGGGTGAATTTTTACATGGGTGTCACTGTGGTGACTGCCCTTAGCTTGGCATGAGATGGACTGGCAAAACCCAGCCCCCAGGACCCTTTCTTAGGAGAAGGAGCGTGGTGTGGGTGCAATTCTGGGGAAAGGCTGGATCAAACCCTGGGCTGTCTGCTTTAGTCATCCTGAGTGAGCAGATGCAGCCACTGCTTATCCTGAGGTCAGACGCAGTGGAGGAGGAAGATGGATATCTGGCTGGCCATGCTACTGAAGACTAAATTGTAACAACATCCCTACCTCCACTCCCCACCACCAAAATCTTTCAGACAAACTTGGAAACCTCTAGATATTTCCTGTAAAAAACAGGATCGTTGTTTTTCCGCCTCACACCTGATGAGGTGGGCTGGCTGCCTGCCCTTGTCCTCTTCCCTGGGGGGTACAAAGCTTCCTGCAGGAAAGCTGCCAGAGGTCAGAGAGCCAGACCCCAGTTGCCCATGCAGTGTCCTCAGTGGCCCATCCTGTCCCTGTGTGCTGGGAGCGCTGCTTAGGAGCACTGGACCTGGATGAACACTTTGCCCTGTCCCTGATTTATGCCAGGAGGAAATCCTCCTGATGTAAACACCTTTCCACTGGGAAAGCCAGGCTAATTATCATGTCGCTGCCTGATTTACTTGGTTCTGACACGCTCCCTGCACTGCCTCCATTTTTCTCCTGTAGCATTCACATTTTGCTAGACCTTCTGTAGCTACAACTTTTCCTTTCTCCTTCCTTGCCCTCCTTTGATTTCTCATTTTACCTTTTCAATTCCACTGCTGCATCTCACAGGCTTGTGAGTTCCTTTCCTGGCAGGCATCCCTGCCAGCCTGCGGGTCTGGCTTCTCCCTTGGACTGGAAGGACTTTGCAGATGTGTGCACGAGTTGGTGTAAATACCTCCTTATTGCTGCCAGAAACCACTAGACTGTCCCTCCTGCAGAAAGGGAAAGAATAAAACCAGCGGTTTTGTTTCTGGCTGGAGAACGATAGTGCTGTATCCCTCCCAAAAGCAGTTATTTAGCTCCAGAAACTATATAAGATGACTTAGGAATGGGATTGTTCCAAAATATTTGGAGACTTGATGAAAATGCAGTTGTGGTAAACCAAACATTGCTCAGAAATGCCTTTTGTTTTACTGGTGGGGTTTCTTTCCCCTCTTTCTCCTCAGATCCCCTTACAATTAAGTGCTGCAGTCTCAAAAGGCACGGTTTGATCACAGCAGTTGCCTTCCCTGGGCACGGGTGCTGACGTGACCATGAGCTCAGGTCCCCCTCACGCCTGCTGCAGGCTGCTGGAGTGACTGCTGGGCATCGGGAGTGAACCTCACTGCCCACCCCAGTAGTGCTGCATCCCCGCTACTCTCAGGGAACAATACTCAGAAATGAACATCCAGATCCACTAAGTGCTAAAGTCACTTCACCCTTCTATGCTGTTTAGAGACCCAGATCCCCTTGATTTCAAAGCAACTGAGTCACTCATGATTCATGCAAAGACTGAAACAGAGCAGGGTAATAAATCTCCATTTCTCATGTCCCCGGCTGGTGCCATAACCTCTTCTGAACTCTCTCCTCACCTCGCAGCGTGTTACATCTCTGGAGAGCAGAATGTATATGGGGGAACGTGCCAGGCCAAGGTGTCTGTAGAAGAGTGACAAGTCCTGCACAGTTAGATGGGCAGCCCAGTGCGGCTCCGCCTGGCTGGCACGCTGAGTGTGCGTGAAGAGACCTGAATGCAGGGCATGGGGACAGGCAGTAGCTGGGAATCCTGTGCCCCTCACTCCTGCTGCTTGCTTCATGGCAGGAAGAAGGATGCAAAGAGGAATTACAGCATAGCGCCGCACGGCTCAGCGAGAAGGTGGACAAACTCAAGCCTAGCTAGGGCATGCACAGAGCTTTCTTTTCAGTTCAAGGGAAGGAGCAACAAAGTCTGTCTGTGTCACGTCGGAGCTGGGAGTAGCGGAGGCTACAGCTGAAGGCAGCCAGTCGTGCGGCAACACCTGCGACATGCAGCAGTGGTGGAGGGGTTCTCAGGCGGGTTTGGGTGGAGTGGGTTTTCTAGGAAAGCCAGAAATGCAGCAGCATGTGTGATGCTGGAGGAAGCAGAAAGAAGACATTCATGGGAACAAAACTTGCTTACAGGGCGAATGTGGGGATTTTGGCACAGGGAGCTTCCTGCCGGTCTGCTTCTGCTAGGTGTAACTGCACATGCAAGTTCCCTGTAAAAAAGGAAACTGGTGGGACGAACCCTGCCTGGTGCTTTGCAGACCAGCTCAGTGAGGTCTGGGTTTGCCTGGAGCAACCAGCCATCACTAGAGGCTGTTCTTGCCCAGGAGTCCCTTGGGTACCGGCAGTGGGAGCATAAATATAATGAGGTGGTTTCCTACAGATGTACTGTGCAGGCAGCGTGCTTAGCTGCCGAGATCAGGGCACCGAATTCATTGTGGTTGAGAGCTTCAGCTAAATCAGGGCAACTTTCTTCTCCCTGGGTTATGAAGCACCACGCTTCAGCCTTTCCCTAAATATTTTGAAAGGGGAGGGCAGTCCTTTGGGCACTATATAACGGTCCTTCAGGAGGACCCAGCAATTTAGGGAGATGGCATGACAGTAACTCTTTTCCAGGATTTGTCCTGGAGTAGCAGAGGCTGGCTGTGCTTGGTGCTGATTTTCTCCTGCCAGGGTTGGTGGGGACCGGCTGGGGCAGGGCTGGGCTATGGGAGGCAGGATGGTTCACGTACAGCCAAAGAGCATCACCACACCTGAGCCAAAGAGCGTGGTGCCTTGCAGCCAGGAGAGCAGTGCTGGCCCCAGATTTATGAACCTTTATTCTTGTTTCTGTTTGCAAACCAGGAGCAGTTCTTAAAGCCAAGTTTTTCCAACTGCCTCTGGCCTTCAGCTTGTGTTCTTGCATGTTGTCTGCCTCCTCTGAAGACGTGGAACGCCAGAGCCGCTCTGATCCTTCCCCAGCTGCAGGTCTGTGACTGAAAAGGTGGGCTCTAGCAGGGAAATCCCTGTTTAACCACAGACAGGCAGTGTTGTGTGTGGGATTCCCCAAGGAGCCACAAAGCAATGCTCCCTCCAGGCTGGGCCCCAGCTGCTCTCATCATGCGACAGGCTCAGAAAAAGGTTGGGGGACCAGCAACAACATAGGAGGTCTTTGGTCTTGGTGCAGCTTTCCAGCAGCCTTCAGCTTACAAGATGGGGTAGGAAATTCCCCAGCGCTGGGGATTTCCTTCAGCTGAAGCTGCTGTAGGAAGCTGCCTGCAGAGGACCTTCCTCAGAGCTGGGGTGATGACGGGCTGGGGCAGGCAGAGGACCTCCAGCAGCCAGACCACAGAGCCAGAGGTCTGGGCAGTGCTGTTCTGGGAGGCTCTTTCCATACCAGGGTAGCAGGGTGGTTCATTACACCTGCTTTTACTGCAGCCAGCAGTCCCTTCCCCCCAGTCTGGTGGCATCACAGGGCTAGTGACATCTCCTGGGGACATTTCTATGGGGCTGGGCCACTGACATCTCCTGGGGGAATTTCTATGGGATGTGTCCTGTATAAGCACCCAGCAGTGTATGGCCAGGGACACTGGCCAGGGCAGGCAGAGAGATGCCAGATCTGCTTCCCCGCCCCGCTCTCCCTTGGGGCTGGGAGTTCTTGCTGAGCTCAGAGGAGCAGAATGGGTGCCCCAGCCCTGCCTTTCTCCCAGTGTCGGGACTTTGTGCAGGAGCAACTGTTTGCCAGCTTGCTGCATCCCAGGCTTGCCTGGGGCTCCTGTACAAAGCTCCCTTTCACCTTGGAGCATCCGGAAAACATAATGGGGCAGCAATTATTGGGGCGGGTGCAAGCTTGGGCCTGGAAGAGAAGTGGCGAGGAGCCAATTATTGTTAATTAGGCATGTTGCTGTTGGCTAGCCTGGGCTTTTGCTGCTGTGCAGGAATTTGTTTGTGCCAGAGGAGCTTTGTGGCTGGCTGAGCCCTGAGAGGCTGCTGGGAGCCGTAGCCCCGGCGTGCTTGGGTCAGGGTCAAGCCAGAAAGGCTCAGACCAAAACCTCATGTTGAGCTGATCCCAGTCAGATTTCAGGCCAGGCTTAGGCTGCATGCTTTTCCCAAGACGGAGAGGAGGCATCAGCCCAGGCTGCTCACCTCTTGCGGGGGATGGGGATATGCATCCCTGCCCTTACAGGCTGGTCCCTCAGGCTTCTGGTCACTCATCCCCAGCTCCTTTTGCTCCATCACAGACATGTACGGGCCACAAAAAGGAAAATGAGCACTGAGGCCGTTTGGGAGAGGGACTGATTGTGTTCCAAAGTGATGCACACCCCATGCCATCCCAGCTTGTCCTGCAGTGCATGTAAGAGTGCATACGGGGGCCACTCCATTTCATAATCGGGGGACTGTTCAGTGCTCCCTATGCAGCTGGGAAGATTCTGAGAACCTGGAGCAAGACCCCTGCTCGTAGGATGGTGTGAGAGCAGGGTGCCAGGACCCCCCCGTCAGTGCAGGATGAGACTCAACCATTGGCAGCACACTCCTTCAGCAGATCCTTGTCTTGTCTCAGTCAATATTTTTGCTTAGTTGCAAAATGGAAGGAGACCTGGAGCTTGGAATTTCACTGTCACCTCCTGCCTCTGTGGGATAAAACCAGAGCTCCTGCCCTTTCCCTCCCCACCAGACATCACTGGGTAGCCCTCTGTTCGCAAATATGAGGATGAACATCTAGGGCGGTCCCAGCATGTGCTTCTTTGGCTAAAACCCATAAGAAGGAAAAATATGACACAGCAGGGGTGGAAAAGCACTGCACTGTCTTCTTGTGGCAGAGCAGGACCGAGAGGGTCCAGGCTGCCAGCCCAGAGAGAGCAGCCAGGCGCCCAGCGCTGCAGCCTGCTCAGGAAATGGTCTTTTCGTTAGGCAGCTCTACGCAGCTCTAATTAAATTACAGGATTAGAGCCATCTCAGTCCTCACTTATCTGGTGCCAAATGCTTGTTCCAAGGGAGTGCCCTCCATTAAAGCGAAAACTGCCCATGCAGCGCTCTGTACCAGCTCATCGAGAGTTCAGGCTGCCACAGAGTCACTCCTTGATTGCACTGCATTGCAGATGGGCTGTCTGGAGCGCTGTCGTTCATATGTGGCCTCTGTCTTCCTCTGGTTTCTCATCTGTGGGCCTTTCAGAAAGATTTTGGGATGGATAATCCTCTGCTTGCTACTCTTAGCTCTGTGCAAGTCTGCTCAGGGCCTGAGCATGGTGCAAAGGGCCAGCTGGTGCAGAGCAGAAAATTCAGAGTCTGTTCTCACCCAAGGGTCTGAAAAGGACCAAGTACTTCCTATGTGAGATGCTCTATAAATATCACAAGTTCTGCAACTGATAGGAAGGGAGGAGAAGAGCACACAGGGATCTGACCAGCCAGTGGAGCTAGGAATAAGACTTTACCCTCTAGGAAGCACGGCCAACCTTAAAAAAACAGATCACAGTGGCCAGCAAAAGGAGAAGCCACAAGATGCAACATGGGATTCCCTTGAATTTGCTTTTGTTGCATGTAGTTCTTCCTGACAGATGATATAAATTTCCAGTTGCAGAGCAGATTAGGCTGTGCCTGGGGATTAGAGATTTGGGCGGTTTCTCATCTTACACTTTGGCACTGGTTTTTCTTCTGTTGCTTCACAGAGAAGCTGCCAGGGAGACCTGATGATGAAGGAAAGGCTCCTCTCCTTCCACCACGCTCCTTCCACCAGGCGTTATCACCACGCTTTGGGGAGCTGGGTAACCTGCAGCTTGGTGAAGCAAGACCCCTTTGGCATGGTCCATGTGCAGAAAAGCATGGACTCTCCTACACAGTGGTGCCTGTGCTCTCCTACGTATTAAGCACACACAGAGCAGTAATTAAAGCTTGCTCCTTGTACCAGCAGAAGGCTAGGTGATAAGATCATGAAAGCACCTCCTGTGCTGCAAAAGTAGTAGTAGTAGTGCTGCATGTAGTCCATGGGAGGACTACATGGAGGAATACAGCTCTTTGAAACATTCCTGCTATGTTGTTTACAAATTCCCACTTCCCGATGGGTTGCTTCTTGCTGGCTGCAGTGGGAAGTGCCGGTGCTGCTGCACTGTGCATGCAGCCTGGCTGGTGGGAAGGACTGCAGGCATCCTCCAGCGTGAGCAACTGGCTCTTTCTTTGCAAGGCAGGCGCCACATTTCTCGTGCCTTTTGCAATGCTGTGTTTTCTCCCACTGCCAACTGAACATGTCCATTTTGGCTGGGTCGTTGGAGTAGCTAAAGCTCAAGTTTCCCTTGCACATTGTTCAGCGTGAAAGCCCATAAAAGGTCTTCTGGGTTGTGCTGCTGCCACAGGGTCCACGGCATCAATTTAACTTCCCCACTCAATCACTGAGCTGCATAATTGCTCTCGGAGAAGTAATTTTTTTTCCTCATATTCTGCCTTCTTGGCTGGAGATGTAGCATGTCTTAGTTTTACTATGCTGCCTTCTCTCCTGGACAAGCTCTCAATCTCTCCTGCTTTTGTAAAGTTAAATAAAACTGGGAAAACCCCACTTTAAAAGAAGCATCTTCCCACAAATCAAGTTCATCCTTGGAGACAGTCAAACTGGACATAGTCATGAGCAACTGGATCTGGCTGGACCTACCCTGACAGGGGTTTGGACCAGTTGCCTCCAGATGTCCTTTCAAACTAAATTACTCTGGTTCTGTGATTCCTGTCTCCTGCAGAGCCACATTGCTCCCCTTTCTCCCCCCCTCCTCTGCTCTGTTGGTCCTCAGCAACGACCCAATTCATGAGTGAGCCTGCTCACCCCGGCATGGGAAAAGGCATCCCCAAACACTGCCAAGATCCAGATCCACACGCAGAGAGCAGGAGGGGAGCCTTCAAGCTTCAGGGCTGGGACCAAATATTTACCCTGTGCATGGTATGTCACAGACAATTAAGGCAGCTGAACCAAAAGCAGAATGGTGAGAGAAGCTGTTTGCTTTTCAAACCGGACCAGCAAGTGCGTATTAAATTACCTGTATGCCAGATAATATTTAGCCATAAATCTTACTAACAGCGCTTTGCAGTAATGCAGATCTGAAGGAAGGGGGGAAAATGGAAACAAATGAGGAGGGGACAGCTTTGGAATGATAAAGAAGAAAGGAGGTGAACCCTGGCTGATCGCTCAGTTTGCAGCCAAAGGTTGTTATAGGAAGGGCTTCAGCTCTGTGAGGAAATCAGCTGGAACAGGTCTGGCAGGATAGCTCTCCAAGTGAGAGCTCTTCTTGCAGAATACCAATGATTTGCATCCAAAATAAAGTGGCTAGAAGCAGCTATTTCAGGAGCTCTCCCTGCACTAGGGCAGGAGCAGGGAGGTGGAGGGAGCAGAATATAAAACAACACCTGCCGTGGAGGAGCGATAGGTGAGGTTGGAGGGCAGATCGCTTGGCTTTGTGTCAGAATAGATGGAGCTTGTTTTTCATTTGTTGCTTTTCTTGTTTTTTTGCCCTGCTTCTGATACAGGGACAGATTGCTGTCCCCATATCCCGAACTCAGCCAGCTTTGTGACCCTCCCTGTGAAAGTGCACTGAGGAAGGCTCTGGGAAGGGCTGAGAGCAATAAGAAACACCACTGTTTGCCGTGAGATGATGGTTTTGCAAGCTGTCTGTGCCCACGCTGGGGCTCTCCCAACCACACGGCTTTGCGTTGATGCTTTATGCTATTGCTGCTGGTTGCCAGAAGCAATTAACTAGCAAATGGAGTGAGGACAAAAGGCTAGCATGAATTACAGCCTCACAGGAGGATGCCCCCAGCCCTTCCCTTCCCCAGCCTGAAGGACTTGGCGCTGGGTTTATCTGGTGCCCCGGCCACCCTCCATCCCCTTCACTGTGGCACCGGGAGATGCTGGGCTGTGGGCTGCGCAGCATCTGCACCCGTTCCTGCAGCTGGCTGGCGGCTGCCAGCACCACAGGGATGCTCTGGTTTGCCATAGCCCAGTTTGCCAGCAGGCTCCAGCCTTTGTTGTTAATCTTGGCCGAAGATTCACCTGGGTCATTTTGAGGAAGAGCCGTGCTGGACGCTTTCTTTTCTCTGAGACTGGCACCATGCCACGCTCTAAGCCACCTTGCTGCCAGAAGCAGCAGGTCCTGGCAGGAGCTGGGACAGTGCTGCTCGCCCAGCAAGGAGCTTCCCATCAGGCAGGCACCACGGCAGCCTCCCACCAACCCTCCTCAAACGTCGTCGGCTGCTGTATGTACCTTTTCCCTCCCCAGGCACAGGCTGGCAATGTGAGAAATCGTGCCTCGGGTATGCTGTTTCCCGAGGAGCGAGGAGCGTGGGAGAAGGCTTTGCAGACAGGAAGGCAGTGCCCTGAGGCACGTTTCCAGCTCCTCACAATCCACTTCCCAGAGATGCTGATCCCCAGGCTCCAGCCACTGCACTTGCACCAGCAGCACCAGCTTGATCTGGGACCATGCGCACTTGTTGCACTGGGGGCCAGCAAATGCAACCCACAGCTCCATCTCTCCTCTCTCCTCACCTAGATGGGAAAGAGGGGCCACAGAAAGCTGCTGCAAAGTTCCCACTTCGCAACAGAACTGTCAGGACACGTCCATTCTTGCCAGGAGAAGACTTGGACACAGCAGCCAGGAGTGCTTTAAACAAACCGAGGTGATGCCTGGATCCACGTTGGCCATCTGCTTCCTGCAGGACAGGGTATCAGTCCAAGGTGCTGGAAAACAGCATCATATCAAGCCCTTTGGTTATCAGCTGGTGACAAGGGCTGGTGGTACGAGGGAAGCTGGGATTTAAAAGCTGATATCCAAACCCTGCTCTGTTGTTTGTTTCTGGGTCACATATAAGGCCATACAGAGCTTATTTTCAGAGTCTGGCTTAGAATTGACTGAAACTAGATAAATTTACACACCTGTGAAAGCCAGAGATCATGGCAGTCACTGCTCCTACTCTGAAGGAATTTGGGAAGAGCGGCGGAGAAGACAGTCTATTTTGCTCTTGAATTTTCTTTCCAGATGTAGTGATGTTTCACTGAAACATCAGCTTTTTTTTTTTTTTAATAGTGAGTGCTAGAAAATATTTCAGAAAGCCTTCCTTGCCAGTATGCTGTTCTTTTCCAAACCTTGCCCCTGCATCAGTCAGGTGTGCATGCTGCCCATGATGAAGCAAAGCCAAAGTGGAGCCTTCCAGATCTCCCAAAATAAACTGGCATGGCCAGAGCCACCTCTTGCTTTGGTAGCCCAAGCTGCCCATGTGGCTGCCATGGATGAAAACATGCTGGTCCACCAGCCAGGCTGCATTGCTGGTGCTGGCTAACAAAATGCCTTTGGGACTGGCAGCATCCAATATTTCTGCTCTCTGCTGTATGACTGTGCGCAGGCTGGAGCAAGGCAGTGGCTCAGAAAATCAGCATGGCACCATGCAATTGCTGCTTGCGCCTTGTGCAGAGGGTGAACATGCTCCCCTTTCTTTGACCGATGCTGGAGTGGCCCATCGGCCAAACCAACGCTGAGTGATGCTCCCATGCCACTCCTGCTGGTTACAGCTTTGCCTGGGATGTGCTCCCTGCACAGATTGCCTGTCCGTGGGGGAAGCGGCTGACTCAGATGGCTGGAGAGAGATGCTTCTTTACCGTGCTCTGCAGGAGCCTGCTATGAAACCCCACTGTAACAGCGTGCTGGTCACAGCACATTAAATAGCAAGGTCAATTGGGCATCTCCTGCCAGGGACCTTGCCGGAGCACAACCATCGTGCAGGTGTACACCTTGTAGTTCTTTACTAGCTCAGCTTCAGTGCACAGATAAATCTGTCTCATCTCTTCTCCCGGGGACAGCAGTGGCCATAGATATCGCTCCACCTTGCTTGTTCTACCAGCTGCATTGATCTGTGGTGAGAAGCTGTGGGGAGCCACTGGTGGGGGATGTGCACACGCAGGGACACCCTCATCACCCTCCTCTACCCATCACGCTCCTGACAAATGAGCCAGGCTCCTCCTGTACTAGCTGTTTCTTCCTTGGGTGTGATTTTTTCCAACCTTGAGGGCTTGGAAGTGGACTGTGCTGAAAGCCTGGGTAAACAGCAAGTTGGGAAAGCATCTTTTAAAGTGTTTTATTGGTGCATTTACCCTATTTTTGTCAAGCCTGAGGGAGCTGATACAGAACTGAAAACTGTTTCAGTTGTTTTTAAGTTCCTTGAGGGCTGCTCTAGGCAGGCTTTAGGAAAGCCGATCTGAATTGACTTCCAAATTAGAGTAATTAAACCAAATGAAGTCTTTGCAGGGAAGAGCCCCTGGATGGATGATGCACTCAGCTCAGAGTAATTGTCCCAGGGCAGCTGTCACGCTGTGGTGGTGATGAGATGATTTGCCACTGTCACCAAAACCTTCTCCCTCCTTTCCATTTGCCATGAGGTAGCAGCATGTGCCTGGGACGTCCCCCATCATCGTGACATGCTTTCAGGGTATGCTCTAGTTTGTGATTTCTGCCTGTGCCTGCCTGGTCTCACTCAAAATTACTGGTGGCAATTCGATCCAGCTTACTCACGCTGAATCACAGCTACATTAATCCTAGCCACACAGAGATTTAATGCAATTTAACTGGGAAGCTGTACATTTCATAGAGGCTAACATTTCTAGGGCTCCTGGTGCAGGACACCTCACTGTCCCTGTGGCCAGAGCCAGCAGCTGCATGTCTGCAGCACCTGTCTGCGTGGCTTGAGATCTCGGTCCAGGATCAAAGCTTGCTCTCTGAGCGAGCCTGCTATTGCACATCTCTGGATGCAATGGGAATTTGTGGGCTCACAACCCAAGGGGTGAGGAAAGACAACAAAGCAATACCAATCCGTGCAAGTTATGCTGCAACCCTATAGCCAAGTCCCTTCAGAAGAGGTCTGTGTCTCCTGTACAAAGCTTCTAAGGGGTCTGCAGACAGGCAAAAAAGGCTTGCAGAGAGGACAAGGCGCTGCGAGGCAGTCCCTAGCTTTCCCCTGGCCCCAGCCAGCTGTTCACCCCATTGCAGTCCCTGCAGTGCCTGAGTAAGCTCCTCTGCCCTCAAGATCAGAGCTTGCAGGATGTTCAGATGATCGCTTCAGTGTCAGAAACGGTGGGGATTTGCTGACGGTTACAGTGGATTTAAATGGGAAGTGGCTGAACTAGAACCAGAGTGGTATTGCTGTCAGTCTGTTGTGGTCTGGCTTCTAGCTGGAGACGAGCGTTGCATTGCATTTGGCTTGCAAGGTGTTAGGGAGATCCCATGTTCCCTTGCACCCCTGAGGCAAGGGGTACATGGCTGGGAGCAAGGTGGGATTTTGAATCCTTCTGACGCTGAGAACTTGGAAGTGTTGATTTCTTTACTCATCAAAAAATAGAAGCCGACTTGGCAGTCTCACAAGTTCACACAGGACAGGTCTGCTGGCTGACCCAGAACAAATCAAGGAGAAGAAAGTGTTAAATTGGGCAAGAACTGGCAATTTCACAGCAATTATCGAGAAATATTGAACTGAAATATTCCCTAAGAATAGGGGAAAAAGCAAACGAAAATTGTTGACCTGGAAGTCAAATGTTGCATCTCTCCTTGGGGACGTTTCTGTTCCTCTGACCAGTTCCTGACCTTTCTCAAAGAGGTCTTCAACCCCAGACGAGAGAGAAAGGGGCCTTCCCATGCCTGACTTCTTGCCTTTGCCACTGTTGCTTTTCCTCACCAACCGTCACTGTCACCGTACGTAATAGCGCTGTTTGCTTGTGCTTCGGTGCCGTACAGTGGCAGCCCAGCCCCGGGAGCTCTGATGCACCACGTTTTAGTTATCAGCCCTCTGCACACTGGATGCTCTTGGCCAAGTTGGCTGGAGCAATGCCTTAGGGAGGGACAGTGTGTAGAAGCTGGAAGCTCACTGCCTGCTAAGCACTGGCCGTCGAAGTGGGCTCTCGCTCCTAGATTAACCACTGCCTTCTGGCAAAGCCTGGAATTGGTCTTTTAACAAAAGCCATGGCTGCTGTGGGTCAGATCCCCAGTGTGTGGGGGCTGATCCTGTCGAACTGCTTTCCAGATGCTTCAGCCCACATCCTCTGGCCTCATGAGGATGTAGAAGCAAAAGGCCAAAGAACCGGCAGTTCTGCTGCTGATAATCCACCTCTGGGAGTCAGGAGCAAGGCAAGTGGGCAATGTCCTGTTGGCAGCCTGGCTGTAGCAAGGGAGTTGAAGGAGTTTGTGTTTCTTCTAGGGGCATAAAGACCACGCCAAGCACAAAACCCTGGGAGGCTCTCAATGAGTCTCCAAGTATCTGATGGGAGCAGCTATGAGTGAGGTCTGAGGAGAGGTGAAAGCGATGCCTGGCTCCTGCACAGCAGCCACAGACACCCTGGCATCATCTCAGGGTCCTTTCAGAGCCACCATCATTCCCATGGCTCTGAAAGGAAAGCTTTCAACAGGCTCCACTTGCAGGGGAGGTCAAGGAAGGGCAGGAGAAATAGTCTGGTGCATGGTTGCGTTGGCTTTGAAGCCTCTGCCTTTGCTGGAGGACTCTCAGTAGAGCTCGTGGAGTGGTTTTGCAGAATGGAAAAGGGACGCAGGCTGGAAGCAAAGCATTCTTCTTTCCTCTTCAGCTCTCTATCTTTTTAACCAGGCTCTAAAGCCCTCTCCTGAGTCCTCGGATTGCTATTTTCTTGGGTCTGCTTCATGGTACTTTCACTGCTGCTATTTTTGGGGGGGGAATGTGATGAAGAGGAAGGAAAGATTTCTTTTTCGATTCTTCTTTCTTAAAGCCAGAAATGAGAAAATGGGAAATATAAAAGAACACGAAAATGCCCCAGTTCTTTCAAAATAGCTCCTCACTGATTTCCACTCTCAATTACAGATTTTGTGCCTCAGCAAAAAGAAAAAAGGTAAAACACATACCTCCTGTGGAAATACAGGGGCATTTTTCTTTGTCCATGCTGGCTTGGGTACTGACCTAGAGACATGGGGAGACTTTCTTTTGACTTTGGCGGCTCTGAAAGACCCATTGTTCCTTAACAGCAATCCTTTATGCTGATGCGCACATTTTGTGTGCATCTGTCAACAGGGGAGGGGGAAATTATTGAAACGGGTAATAAAGGAGATGAAAACAATCCGTGCTGGTCTTGGGATAATAACTAGCTGATATTAAGACTAAGCCCAGCTGATAACAGTTAATAATAAATGGGCATTAATTAAAGCTAAATTACAGGGGAAGGTACAGGCTTGGCTCTCAATCCAATTAGAAGCCTGTAATTCGTAACGGAGAGAATCTGTCCAGCCTCTGAATATATGATCAAAGGCTAGCAAAGTCAACAGCAGGGCTGTGTCATGGTTTAGATGATGCCCCGATAGGGAAGAGGCCAGAGGAGGATTAACAGATGACTGTGGCCAGACGGTTCTTTGGGGTTTGCCATGCAGTATGCCAGTGAGATACGTGGTGGTGCAGGTGTGAGAGCCCAGAGCTGAACCCTGGTGTGGCTCCAGAAGGTTTTGAGATGAGCCTAAAGGGAGGGTATGGACCTGATGGGAGGAAGATATTCATTGTGTGCTCCTCATGGTGACAATATGAAGGAAAGGGCCCCAGAGAAGCTGGTCAGGTCTCTGGATGGTGGGCACCAAGGGGGTTTAGATAACTGTTGTTGGCCCACCATTGAAAGACAACAAAGAGCAAGCAAGGTGCTGACGGCTGTGGTCAAAAGCCTCTGCTGCACCTCAGAAACAGTGCCATGCCCACACTGACATTTACCTTGGCAATTAAACAGGGTTGTCCCTGGAGGTGTTTTCCACCTAGACTTGTCCTGCAGCTCCCAAGCCAGTAGCATCCCCAGTGCAAGCAGCCCCCAAAGGGAGCCCAGCACAGAGCCAGGAGGAGTAGCCAAGCCAGCAAGTTTTGAGGGCCCAGAAGTTATGACTTACCAGCACTGAAGGGAAGCACCTACAGGCATCGCCTTTCCCTGGCCATGCCTAGGGCCAAGCTGGCTCCCGGCTCTCTGTGCAGCACAGCCACCCCAGGGAGCTTTGCACCACTGTGCTGTGAAGGATGCTGTGTTGTGCATGAAGCAGAGGGAGACGAGAGCTGCTTGCCTCACTGCCAGAAGCAAAACTGAGGCTGGTACAAGTCCATACCTGACTGTGATGTGCCACGTGTGTGAGGAGGGAGAGTCAGAGGAGACACTGGTGCCCTCAAAGTTGACAAGACCATTGATGAGGGAGCAGCTGCTCATTGGGAGCTGAAGATGTGATCCAAGAAGAAGCTGCAGATGGAGCGCAACATGTCACCAGCTCTGGCAGCGTCAGCAGCGCTGACAAACTGAGAACAGGCCACGTGGTGTCTGAGGGTTGCTGGCCAGTGGATGCTGGAAGTATTCATCTGAATCAACAGCCTCAGAGTGTTCACACCCTTGGGAAAAATAGGCTCAGTTTTAAACCTCATGGTGTTTAGAACAGCTTTAGAACATGCCATCTTCCAAATGCCCCATAATAACCAACTATGATTGAAGCCTTAGGATGTTTAAGGCATACTCAGACCTTCAGATGTGTCCCACAAATGATTTTCAAATGCTACATAGCATCAACGATACTCAGAAAACACTGTTCTGGTCCAAAGAAACTCCACATTTTCTGCCTGTTGCTCCTACGGCTTGTCTGCAGAGCAGCTGATCCAGATGCATTATTCGAGATTAAAGGGAATAAATGTGGGGGGTTTCTTGGTTTAATGTAACGAAAAGAATGTGGGTTTGCATTTTGGCTCAATACAACTTTGTGTTACAAGTATCCACAGAGGTAATTCAGAAGGATGCTCTAGTTTAGACTTGCACTCCGTGTAATTACCTACCAGGCGTAGGTTGATCCTTGTGGCACCCACGTGAAGCCTAAGCTGGAGGATGGCTGACACAGCTGAGGTGTCAGGGCTTGCTGGGACCAGATGAGTGCCAGCTTGCACCAGACGTGGTGGTAGGAGCCAGGGTAAAGAAGCTGGCAAAGTTTACTCTCCTCTGCACAGCTTTGTCAGGAACAGTATTTCCTAAATAACACTGCCCATGCTTTCCAGGCCAGTGTCTGCGTGTCCCTGCACGCAGAGCAGCCGTGTACAAAGGGTGGTCCACACATACCGCACTGGTGGGCAAGGCTGGGTTTGCTAAGCATGGCTACAGCGTCTCCAAGAAGCAGCAAGAAGGAACCTGACTCCCCAGATATTAATGCAGTCACGAAGAATGAGCCGAGCCTGGAAATACTTCGATTGTCCTTTTCCAAACAAATCCATATTTGCAGAGGCTTGATCCTTCCACGTTTCTAGGTGCCAGACCTGGCCGTGCTGACATCAAGAGCAGTTTTTGGAGGATGTTCAGTTGAGGCTTAATAGTTCTGGAAATAAACCAGAACCCTTTAGCCCTCGGTAGCGTGATGGCCTGAGCTCCCCCAAGTTCCCCCAGTGGACTGGCACTTTCGGCACCCAGACCTGCTGTGAACGTCTGCTGTGATGCTGAAGGCACTGCTTAAAGAGCATGCCTCTGATGGGAACGTCCTGCTAACTGAACTATTGGTGTTAAAGACGTCAGCCTGATTATGGTGTCCTGGTGTGTAAGAAATTGACTTCACTCCATTCGACTGTATCTGAGAGGATTTCTTTCCTTTCCTGACATTCAGAGATTATTCTGGAAAAACAATTCTTAAGATGCCATGGCAGGAGGAATAAAAATAGCTGAACAGATGAGCTGGTCTCTCTGACAGTACAAATACTTTCAAGTGCTTATAGTGCAGAGAAAATGAAGTCTATAGCAGGAAACAGAGGGACTCCCTATTAAAAAAAAAAAACAACAACCCACAACTAAAAAAAAAAAAACCAAAAAAAAACCCCAAACACACAAAAAAACCCAAACAAAACGAACAAAATTTGGGAAAAGTGACTAATCTAGGAGAGGAAATCAGGTGCTGTGGCTGCTGTTAGCAAGGTAAGTGTCTCTCAAAGCATCAAGTCACTGTACATGTCACGTGGGGTACCAGGGCAGAGCACCCCAGTGCAGCTGATCGTTCCTGGTAGAGCAGGGCTACTGGAATCTCTCCATGGAGGCTCTGAAGACTTAAATACTCCATCTGAAGAATGGTGTGGGATGAAATGTTGCTAAAATGCCAACCTGGGAATTGCTTACACCTGGATGTTGTCAAGGTGATTTACAAGGGAAGCCAAATTTAAGCTTCCAGTGCTCAAAACTGTTGCTTCTGGGAGGGGTGATGGCTAGAACAGCGCTTGTGGCTTCTGTAGGTGGCTGCTGTGTGATGCGATCCTCTTGTTGCAAGAAATGCCTCTCAGAGCCAGCAAAGAGCCTATAATAAGAAAGTACCCTGCTGATCCATTTTGCCCTTTCCATCCATCTCCCCTGTTGTGTTGGCACAGCTGCCCTCATTTCCCAGGGCTCCTTGCCCTTGGAAATCCCTGGGGAGGCAAGATGTGGGGTTTTGGCTTTAACCATCAGCTACCAAGATTATGCTAGGGAATAGTTTGACCTGTTGGTGAGCGAGGGCTCATGCTTCAGAGATTACTCAGCTGCAGCACTCACAGGACCTTGGGGAAGTGAGAGAGCAGGTAAGAAAAGAAGGAGGGGCTGAAAAACAGATGAGACTCGGAAAAGCTGTCAGTATTGCTTCTACCCTAGCCAAATGACCAGGCATCATTGCTTGAGGCATGGATGGGGAGAGATTGAAAAATAAGCCACTAAATTTCCCATCACCTGCAAGCTTGCCCTGCCAAGATGTGAGCTCAGCAGGTGGAATAAATACATCAGGACCTCCACCTCCACAGCCTATGCCTGACCTCATAATGCTTTAGAGAGCGGTGTCCCACAGGCTTAGTGGGTGTGACTCTCTTGAGCATAGACACTGGAGAATTTGCAATGCTGTAGATGCTTCTCCATGGCCTTGCACGGCACTGGTGACCCACTACCAACCTGGTCACCGCCAACCCCTCCTCTTGGCACCCCTGCCTGTGTGCAATGCTGGTGTGAATCCCTTTCAACCCTACCCACCGAAAGCTTGCTGTCCCTGCCTTCAGGGTGGACTTGGCTGCTTCAGCAGAGCCCTCCAGCACAAGTCAGAGCCCACAGCCTGAGACCCCACCACCCCCCCGCACGTTGTCCTGGGGCAGATTCACAGACTTTGACCGTGCATTGAGCAACTCTGGGATCTGTAATGCAGGGTTGCTGCTACGGTATGTGAAGACTTAAGTCAGGTCACTGCAGGCGCCATGGCCCCAGTTCAGTGATGGATGGATGTGCCATACTAGACTAGGGGTTATCTAGGCTATTTAGGTTATTCTAGGCATCTACGTTATCTTGGTATTCAGTATCCAGCCCTCTTCGTGGTCGTGGATAGTGCAGAACTGGTTTCATCCCCACAGCCCTCAACTTTCAGCTGCTCCTTTTCTCCTCTCCATCGCATGCCACTTTTGCCCCAATGCATCTCATGTGATTTCACTGTATTCACTGAAAAGTGGTTTAAGAGTTCCCTTTAGCCTGCTAAACTATCACAAAACCGTAAGCCCAGTATTCAGAGTGCTTTGTTAAACAGCTTACAAAAGCTGTGAGGCAGCCTGATCTGTGGGAACGGGCTTTGAACAGAGTCACAGTTCTCCTTGCGGCCACCGGTCCAGCTGGGGCTTGCAGCTGTTATCCTCACCCACAGGGTCCAGACCCTAGCTTGCTTGAGTCTAGCCAAGGGGAAAAAGATGAGACACAGTGGGAACCCACAGAGGAAGGGTGATGGGCTTGTGATGCTTATTCCACTCTCTTCTATTTTATGCGTCCTAAAAACCATCTCCCCTGGTCTTTTAGGGAGCGCCTTCAAGACTGTGGATGGCAGGCAGGCTTGGGTAGTTGCTACCCTTCAGTCTTTTAGAGGCAGAAGCCCCTTGTAGGCAGCATCTTCAAAGGGAGATGTTATCTCTTTTCAAACAGATGTCCCTCTGCCCCAGGAGATCTATCCCAAAGAGGCAGGGTGCTCACCACATGGTCAGAGGCCAGGCAGCGGGCACGACTGCGTGGTCTGGAGCAGAGGCACCGAGGATGTTTGGGTCCATGTAGATTTCGCCACTGTGGTTGGATTCTTTGATATCTCATAAGCAGTGATTCATACTTGGGCCTTTCTTTGTGGCAGGGGGTTTTATAACAGCTTTTTCTGATGTATAATAAGAGCTGTGTGAGTGATGAATTCTTCCCTCACTCAGGATATTAATAGCACTTTTTCTTTCTTCTCTAGCGAGTCACCTATTTTCACAAGGCTCGTAGGCGCTTTGTGTCAGTGAGACTTCAGCTCCTTTGCCAAATCAGGGGGGCACTGGCCAAAGGGTTCAAAAGCTTCCCAGGACTGGGATGGTGGACTGTCTGGGGGCATGTGAATTCCCTGACACACAAGCCTCGCATCTTAAGAAACCAAGCTAAAAGCCATGAGACTATACAACTAACTTTTTATTTTTGGAGGCACCAAGGGTCACGTTTCCCATCTACTTCTCCATAGACGGGCAGGCTAACATCTTGTTTCTCAGTTTGTACTGGAGCTGGGTTCTCAGTACTTTGCCTTGGAAGCTGGGATTATATTGGCATCTTCTCTTCCAGGGTGCATTGGCTCTGACCATACCAGGTGGGATGAGACCCAGAGCATCTGGTATAGGTTTAATATAGCCCTCCTGCTTACACAGAATGGATGTGGACGAGCACAGATTTTCACCGAGGGCTTATTCTGCACTCTGGGTAAGCAAGTATAGCTACCTGACTACTATTGTGTCCTAAAAACATATGTCTGGATATCTGTTTTCACCTGGAGGGCTCAAGAAAGGGGAGCAGGTCACCAGCTAAGTTGCCAACTTGTCCATCCATCTCCCCTTAACCACTGTTTTGTAGTCCACGTACAGAGCTGGAGCCGCAGGAATGAACGCTTGCACAACAGAGGTTTGAGCCTAAGGGAGGTCTCCTGTCTTCCTGTCTAAGCAGAAAAAAAATGACAGGTTTTAAAATACTTCATAGCCATTTGTAACTTCCTTCAAGGAGTGTTTTGTGTCTTCTGCTTACAGACTGCCGTCTCCCATTATAGGAATAATATAAAATAAACTAGGATAAAACTGAGGGCTTTTTCCATCTGTATCTAACCCACTGCTTCCGGATTTTTTCCCCACATTTTCATTTTTTTGATGGGTTGTTTTTCGGTTGTTTTTCCCTATTGCCAGAGGAAAACCAGAAGACTTCCCCCATTGTGGATGCTTTTTGCTCCCTTTACCCCATCCAGGCTTCCCAGGTCTCCCCAGCATCTTCCCCTCTGCAGATGCTGCCCGTGTGATACCACTGCCTGTGCCCTGCATCCCCCCATCTCCAGGCTGGTCTCTGGCCCAGGTTAGCCCTCACAAGCCCCCTCCCTCTGCCGGGGGGGCAGGGGGGGTACTGCCTTGTACCATCCTCCCGCAGCTCTGTCTGTGCACTTGTGCCCTCCTCCTCTTCCCACAGGCTGATTTATTGGGTTTATCTTTCCCTTTTACAGCTGCCCTTCACTGCGCCTGATTGCGGTGACCTCTGGTCCCTGCATAGCTTGCATTCCTCTGGGGGGGCTGCGGGCCACCGGGAAGGGCTTTCTCCTTCCCTGGACCACTTCAATCAGATCCCTTGTCCATATCCATCCATGCTGGCATACAGCCCTATGCTTTCTGTGCTTGCCCTGGGCAAAGGCCAGGTGGCTTTTTTTCTTTTTGTGGGTCACCCACATCATCGTGGGCCTCCAGAGAGGCCACTTTATCTCTGAGCTAGGGCTCTACAGGGTAGAGAAAGCAATAGCAGGGTCTGCCCCTGCCCTGGGGACATGCTGCTCCCCCCAGCCCACCTTGAAAACCCACCTGTCTCCCTCTTTGAAGCTGGGGAGATTGGATGCTGGACCTCCCTGGGACTGGCATGTGTGATGGGGTTAGGGAGAGGCCACTTTCCTGACACCAAGACAGCAATCTTCATTTTATTGGTGTCATCAGTTCTCTTTCCCTTTCCAGCCCCTGTGCAGGATCTAAGCAGGCACAGTGATGCTGAACGTGGGGATCACACCATATCAAGTGTTACGCCTGGCAGAGCCAGGGCTGCTCTGGCAACAGGGGCTGGAGAATATCCCAGCCGGCTGAGTGGTCCTGCTCATTAACTGGGGGTGTTTTGTCCGGACAAAGGAAGACTCGGGGGGGGGGGGGGGGGGGGGGGGGGGGGAGGGGGGCGCTGATTCCTCTCTGCAGCTGCCTGACAGGGGCTGTGGGCAGGGGGGGTTGGTCTTTTCTCCCAGGGGATGAGCGACAGGACAACAGGAACCAGCCTCAAGTTGCACCAGGGGAGGTTTAGGTTGGGTCTGAGGGAACATTTGTCCACCGAAAGGGCGGTGAAGCCCTGGGACAGGCTGCCCAGGGGGGTGGTGGGGTCACCATCCTTGGAGGGGTTTAAAAAATGTGTAGCTGTGGTGCTTGGGGACACGGTTCAGTGGTGGGCTTGGCAGTGCTGGGTTAAAAATTGAACCTGATCTCAAAGGTCTCTTCCAACCTAAATTATTCTATTATTCTATGTGTTGGCAGCTCTTGCTTGGGCAGGATCCTTCTCCCACTCTAACCAACAGGGCATGGTGAATGAGCCACACTCTGACATGCTCCCTTCAGCCACGGCTCACCCCCCAGGTTGCAAAAAGGTACTATTTTGGAGGTGAACCAGACCTGGCTCCCTTGGGGTTGAGCCTACATCCAGCTGGCTGCCTCCTCTTCTGCCCTGGGGATGTGCTGGCCACCCCTGCATCCAGCCACCATGCAAGCCCTGCACCACTGACTCCTGCACCCTGTGCGGCACCAGGGATTATCCCTCCCCGGCGTCTCACTGTCTGGCTCTGTGAGCTGAGACACATCCCTAGGGATGGATCAGCAAGGGCTCAGGCTGAAACTGAGCCAGAGATGAATCAGCTCCCCCCATCCCTCCTTCCCCTTCCCTCCAAAGATCCTGGCATGGAGGCCAGAGGCAATGGCTGATGGGTTGAGGGTGTGCAAAGAGGGAAGTTCACCTTATTGCATCATCTCTGGGAACTGCACTTCTCTGGGAGTTGCCTCCCAGGTGAGAGAATGACATTGTCACTGGAGGTTTAATTAAGATCTGCAGGTGGAGGGACAGCAGGGTGGCAGAGCAGCCACCACTCCCCAACACCCCACTGCAACGCTTGCAGCCGGTGAGACGCTGGGGGCATGGGGACCCCAGGCTTTTGCTGTATTGCATCTTGGCTTTGTCATTGACCACATTTACCCTAGATGAAGCTTTAGGGCCAAACCTGTGTCTGATGTCTCTGATGCCAGGAATGAGCAGTCCGTGTTTGTGGGTTGGATCTGGTAATACCCATTCCAGCCTCTTCTAACACAGCTTCCAACCAGTCTCCCACACTCAGTGCTGCTTAAGGGTTTGGACTCCTTTCTCCTTTGAAAAGGAGGAGAGCACGTGATGTGATGTGATATTTGACTCTGCAGTATTAAGTTGTGCACTTTTGGACATTCACGGCTCTCCATCCCATCCTCAGGACTGTGATTATAGTTACTTATTTACAGACACAGTCCTGAGGTGCATCTCTGCATTCAAAGCAGGGTGCTTCAGGATAGGGACAAGATCAAACCTTTGGGAGAACAGGATTTTATCTCCAGCTCTGCCAGTGGCTTGTTGTCTGACTCGTGGGTGGAAAACCCCAGCCTTCTGGGGTTTCCTCACTGCAGTCATCCTCTGTTTGCTCCAGATGACTTCCCTAGCCTTACTTTAAGGAAGGCTTTGCATGCAACTTCTGCATAAGTGACGTTAAAAGGGACAAAACCACTTCCAGCAGGCAGAGTTAAACAAGATGAAGTCTCCTAAAGAGGGTTAGAATCTCCTGGGTCATCTAACAGGACAGCCAAATCCACAAGAGCACATTGTGCCAGGGACCAGAAGGAACTTGCCACGTCTGATGAGAGAGAGCAGCTTGCTGTGCAGCTGGACGCCAGCAAAGTGCTGAGCCTCTGCATCCCCCCACTCAGCATGTGGGCGCAGACCGAGGGCCATGCCATGGCTTGCAGGAAAGCTAGGAAGCTCATTTTTCTGGAAAACAGGGCTGCTGTGACTGCACCAAGAATGTGAGGGTAGAAGAGGCTCCTTTAAATCCTCAGATTAAAAAAAAAAAAAGAAAAAAAAAGAAGAAGAAAGAAAAAATCATCAGTCAGGCAGTTCCAAAATCCTGAAACTGGCATAAAACTCATGACTTAATTCTTAAGGTTGTTTTTGTTTAATGCTAAGTACTGGCTTCTGCTCATCTGCCGTCTCACCTGAGAGGCTGCAAGTTCCCCTCTCCTTCTGATGTCCGAGAGGGAAGGTGGGGCTCCTCAGTGCGAAAAGTTACCCCCAGGATGTGGGGCTTTCTCTAAACCACTAAATACCACAAAGCCTCTGAATAACATTACCGGGAGGGGCCATCACGGGTGAGCTGGCATGGCTCCTAAGGGAAGGTAAGCGCAGAGTCCTGCAAAAGCACCGACTGCCGCACAGCGCAGGAAGCTTCTGCGAAGCCACGTAAAATCCTCGTGGCCGAGGGTATGTGTGCCAGAAAATGTAGGCACAGGCTGGAGAGAAACCACCCCGCTGTGGCTGCCCATACAGACATTGCATTTTATCAAGTGTGATTCTGGAAACCTTCGCTCCGTGAATCAGTCTCCTGAGCGGCTGGGCAGGAGACGATCTTGCTGGAGGTGTTTAAGACAGGAATGTGACATGAAACTCTTGAAATGCTGGAAATTAATCTGAGGGTTTCGATTTTACCTGAAACGTTAGCTTTTGAAATAACTGGAAGCCATGCTATGAGATGGCCCAGCCTATGGGACTGATACAGGGATGATTGATAGCAAACTGTATTGCCAGACATAATTACATATCAGCAAATCCCCAGAAGTGATTACTTGCTGCCTGACATGCTTTTGGAGTCGACGTAAGTTCAGTTACCCCCCACCCCTCCCCAGCCATTTTTTTTTCCCCTAGGAAGGAGTCTTTTGCTGGCTTTGTTTATCATAGAGGATGATTGAGTCGATGTTATGAGAACACCATCAATTGAGAGTTGTGAAAGAGGTGTGATACACACACACGTGCGCTTGCATCCCTGCACACCCCCTGCCAGATCCACCCCTGCCTGCCTGTCCCCTGTGCCGCACCAGAGATGGTGGGACAAGACAGGAGCTCCTGGGAAGGGCTGACTCCACAGCTGTCAAGTTGCCCAGACTATGAGGCATTTCAGCCTTTGTTTTCTTTTAAGAGAGCTATTTTTTTTAGGGGGATATGAGAATCATCAGACTGATTCAAACATGCCTTCATTTCAGATGCTGATGCAATAACCCTTGCGATGGCGATGAAGGAATGATAACCCAGTTCCTCCTGTCTGTCCTGCCGTTGGTCAGGGAGGTGGGAAGGGGAGTGATGGTGGGTGAGGGAGGGGCTAGAGGCTCCTCCAGTGATGGGAAGCGGTGCTTTTTCCAGCCCCCTGGCACAGTTTGCCTCCAGCAGCAGGAAGACCAGGCCATGGTGGTGTGAACACCCTACAGCTGGGTGGGCATGGCATTTTGGCAAAGCCCGAAAAGCTCTATGAGGGAATAAAGTCCCATGGCGACTGGACCAAGAAGCTTGACCTGTTCATCTCTCTGTATCTTCCTCCTGTCTTGCCTTGGGAATGGTCTCCATGTGGCTTTCCTATATTTTGCTGATGTGGGTTCTTGATGCTGTAACAGTGGATTTTCTTGCGTTTCACTCATAGGAATTTAGGTTCATGTTTCTTTTTCCTCCTCTTCCCACCCCACACCCAAGATTGTGTCTGACTGACCAGCATGGTCTGGAAAATGTGGTTGTGATTGATTTTGTTGCCTGGAGCCCATGTCAATTTGAGATTTCTGACAGTGTTTTGTTTTGTAAGTTGATTTCTTTTTAATTCTTCCACAGTTCAGATTTGCTATCTTCTGTCAAAGACGTTAGGCCTGGTCTGAGCACTCCAGGCTTAAAAATATATGTTTCACTCTGTCCCACACCTTTCTTGTCCCACAGAACTTGCTGCACCCAAGCCCTGGCTTGGCGGACTTTGCTGCAGGATCTCTGCAAGGATCCTGGGGTTTCACTCCCTCTTCTTGCTTCCCATTTTTTCCCTGATGACTGGGAGAGCCATCCCTCGGCGGCAGCTGGCAAAAGAAATGAGTGGGGCAGGGAAGGGGCTCCTCTGTCCCTCCTGGCCTCGAGAGGCAGAGCTTGAGATGTCCACCTTGAGCTGCTGGGAATGATCTTCCATGCCTGGATAGTACCACAAGGAGGTGATGGCATCCTGGAGCAAGACCTTGGGCAACCCGAAAATCATCTGGAAAACTAACACAGAAACCCTGGAGCAGATCACCGGTAACTGCATCTTCTGTAGCAGGTCAAAAGGAGGACGAGAAGGGGCCAAACCTGCGGGGGACCGGATTCAAATGACTTGCTGCCTCTGTTACAGCTTGTACGTGTCCCAGAGCTTGTTTGTGAGTAAATTAACGCGGTTGTCTTAAGCAGGGCCACAGAGAGCATGATTAAGTAATTAATAGTAATTAAAGGCATGTTATCCACAGGCGTGTTGTCCATGCCCATCCTGCCCAGCCCTGTGCTGCCAGCTGCCCTACGCCAGCTTGCCCAAGCAAGGGCTGAAGGCGAGGGGAAAGAGCCTGGCTGGGCTGTAAGCCGGGCACCACTGCCAGCTCTGCTCGCTCTCTCTGCTCACCCCCCCCCCACCCCCGTATGCCAGGGATGTCCCTGGGGGACACCTCCCCACTGCCACGCAGCCTGGATGAGGCACAGCAGGGCTCTGCCCCAGCAGCGTCCCAGGAAGGAGGGAAGAGGTGTCCACCTGTGCATGCGTGACACGCAACCCCTATTTTCACACCAGTGGTGTCTTTTTTAATCAGAATGTGACTTTCCACTAGTTTTTAACCATAAACTGCATGAACAACTTGATCCGCTTAGCTAGGCACCATCTTTGCAAAACTCCCTTTCTGTCCTATTTCACTTAGTCAAGACATAACCCTTAGACTTTTTTTTTTTTTTTTTTTTCCCGTTAAGTGGGGTTTGGGCTAAAGGGGAGGTTTCAAGGAGGGGGCAGTAAACCAGCCTTACCCCCATCCTATCCCCACCTCTGCTAATGGCCGGTGTTGAGGATGGGGAGGAGAGAAAACCCTCCGTGTGGGCTGGTTTGTTTTTCTGAGGGACCCCATCAACAGCAAAGTCAAGACAGGACAAGAATAAAAAAGCAACATGGGGATGGAGTGAGGAATTCTGGTTTGGGCTTAACCTCTTTGCTTTGAAAAGAAACAGATCAGTCCCTTTTGAGGTGGAGAAAGGGGGAAAAAAAAAAAAAAAAGTCTGAGCTTTTTAGAAATCTCCCTGCATTATTTTCTGAATCGGACTTGAAGCTGCCAACTTTCCTCTCACCAAAAAAGGGCATCTTTTTAAGCAGATTTAACCTTTTCAGCTCTAACTGCTGCTGGTCCCCCTTGCCTGTCAGCTGTGTTTTGCCAGCAGGACTAAGCTTTTCATGAACTGCCCTTAGCAATATCCTGGGAGCTCACATCAAGAGCTGAGATGCACTGGAGTCTCTGTTTCCCACTTTCCAAACACCTTCCCCTTCCTTTTCAACATTTCCCCCTGCTGTAAAGAGTAGCTGAGCTGTAGACCTTCAATTATTTTTATGCCTTTGCCTCATTTAAGCATTGCAGGACATTATACAGAAGTGAGAACTGAATCTGCCTCTCAAAGTCACGCCACACAGCGTAAGGCTCCCAGGCATTTTCCCTGCAGTCAAAAATCTCCTGACGTTTTCATATATTAAATCTGTTTATTGAAGCTGTTCTTTCACCATGATACTTTTTCACAAGTTATATATTTGCCCTTGCTAGGGCTTCTCAAAAAAAAAGAAAGAAAAAAGAAAAAAGAAAAGTGCCAGGGCTTCTGGCTTATGCCAGCACAACAAGGTTTCTTGGGAGTGAGTCACTGCATTTGCAAGGCTGGAGCTGGAAGCTGGATTTCTGTGCTGTTCTGGGGACCAGCCCACAGAGAAAAGCTGGTCCCAGATATGTGAGGATGCAGAAGAATACAGGTTTTGGGTGAATTTGGGGAGAAAAGTCTCCCCCCTGCTCATACAGCAATTGCATCCACAGTGGATTGCATTAAAGCGAAAAGGAGGGCTCTGCTTGCGGAGTCCCCCACGTGGAAGATCCCCACGTCACTGAGCCCACCTGGGATAATCAGGAATTCTGGGTAGGGCAAAGCCCTCAGGAGCAGCACTGAGGGGAATGAAAGACAAACTCCTTTTTCCTCATACTCCCTCTGTCATTATTATCTACACATAAATTATTCACATTCTTTGCAAGCTGAGTCTTGTCTTGACTGAAGGACTTCAGATCATTAGAAACACAACAATTTTCTGCATATTTCATCATTTAAAAAAAGCTCCAACAGGGCAGGAGGTTAGGAGCAGGGGGGAAAGGGATAGGATCTCTTCTGCTCCCAAGAGTCTCCTGAGATTTCTAGGCTACTGATACCAGAGGCTCCTGGATACCCAGCCAGAAAAAAGCCACAGCACGAAGAAGATGGAAGGGCCTCCCAGAGAAGCCAGAGGACCCGTGTGTGTTGCGGGTGGGATGTTTTTCGGGGAGCATCACCCTGCTGGGAGGAGGCCAAGGTGCTGTGCTGGGGAGAGAAGTGATGCTGTGCAAGCACAGGCTTCCCTTGTGCCCTGCTTGGACTTCAAGGTAGGCTTCGCTATATACATTTAATAACAGAACACGCCTTAAACAAGTTTCCAGTAAAGAGCCATTTCAAAGCAAAACATGATCCATTCCAGAAATGTTGTTTCAGCATCATCCAAATGCTCAAGGTCACTGCGGCTTGCTTCTTTTTCACCCCCGTAGTGGCATTTTTGCCATCAGCATTTCCATGAAATGGCTCATTTTTGATGAATTCTCGGTTTTGGATGGCAAAGAGGAGCACTGGATGGTTTCCAGGCAGCTTCGTTATAGATGCCAGTGTTTTGCACAGGGCCTCTCTCATCCTGGTTTATTAATCACCAAGACATGAGCTCTACAGGGCTGAGCCTGCCTGGGACCGGGCAATGGTGGGGTCTGGATGGTCATCCTCGTGCTGCCTCTGCGGGCAGCATTACTACAACACTCCCACTTCAGGGCTTAGTGGAAATTTGGGTCTGTCCTGATCTGCCCAGGCAAATAGCCTCCAAAAGAAACCTCACCCTGCCCAGCCCATCAAAAGCATCCCCTGCCACCTCCAGCTTTCTGATGTACTCTCAGCCCTAGCCTGGAGGATACTCTGGCTTTCTTATCTCATTGATATCCCTACCACGCTCCCTGGTTTCAGAACAGAAATAGGACCCAGTTTAGTGCGGACATGGAGAGGGTTTTTCCCTGTCCCACGGGATGGTGGCTCAGATTGCTCTGTGATTGCCTCTATAAACACATCTGCGCCCAGCAGCGAGGATAGCTGCTCCAGCTAAGGGATAACTGGCACAGGAGGGCCAATGGGCACAAAGCGGCTGGGAAAAGTTGTGGGCTGGAAAATAAAAGGTTTCAAATCACCAGAAGAAATATCCTCTTCAAGAAGGGCAGGCAGAGCCATGGCTCAGCCAGTAGGCAAGGAGGCTTCTTGAAGGTGGTTGGGGTCGGTGAGCCCCATGCCAGACCTCGGTCCCACAAGCTGGCAGAGAACCAGGCAGCTCAGTGCTGGAATGGGGCTCCCACCCCACCCCCAGCGCCCAGTGCCATCAGGCATGTGCCGGACCACCACGGGGGCAAGCAGCTTTCATAAGCTGCCATACAGGTCCTTCAGCTGCTGGTGAAGACAAGGCTCTAACTCCAGCTTGTGTTTGAAGTCAGCCCAGCGCTTCTCTCTCCTAACATCTGCTCGGGCTGCCACGCCAGCCCTGCGGGGACACTGGTACGTGGTTGCCTGCCAGGGCTGAAACTCTGGGGAAAATGAGGTCCTGGTAATACAAGAGCTAATAAAATATTTGCAGTATACTCTCCCCATGTGCAACACGTTACAGATAGATACAGATATAGATACAGATAAAAAAAACCAGAACATGCATTGGCTATAAATATATATAAATAAATATATATAGATATAAAACCAAACATACCCAGAACTTATTTGCAAGTAATTACAGATAAGGAACTTGAACGTTGCTGTGGTCTCAGCAGACACAGCCCCCCTCCTTCTCCCTCCATCTTTCTGCGTCACTCTCTCTGTTATCTAGCTAAAAATAAAGGAGCACTGGGCACCCAAGTCTCCCATGGGCACCTGCATGATAAACTTCAAGCCTTGGTGTTGGCAACCCATGGAGAGGGGTGGGGAGCAGCAGCCTGCATCCATCTGTGCAGTTGCTGCCTCAAGAGGCACCTGGGCTCCAGCCCCGCAGCAAGGCTGGTGTGGGGAGGAGGTGGAGGACGAGGACGTTGCCCACGGTCCCCAAGCCCTCTTCTCCCAGGCTGTCCCCTCACCTGGAGCTAAGCTAATTTTTACCTTTAAATGACCTTTAAAATGTACAGGCTCTACTCAGCTCAGAGCACCCTCAGAGGTTATAAACCCTCAGGCCACAGGGATAAAGCTCCAGCTGGGCTCGTTTTTCTGAACCAGCCCCTTGGGTGACCTCCTGAATGGGTTTATGGCATCCTCATGCTCCACTGCTCCCCTTCCAACACATTGTCACACCAGGACATCCCCGCCTGCAATCACGCTTCGCTTTTCACCCATTACACCCCAGCAGTTACCAGGGACACGGAGCAGCCAGGCTGAAAAGAAATGCTGATGCTGAGGTTTAATAAATAGTTTTAACCCCCCCACCCTGCTTTGCTCTAATCGAATTTTACAGGGGGTTGGCAGGGGAAGGAGGAGGGGGGCCCCAGATGGGTTATTTGTCCTGCATGAGGTTTTGCAGCTGATGAGGGGACAAAATCACCTTGAGACTCTCTGCATCACACCCTGGTGATGAAAAGATGAAGATGGGCAGCACTTTAGGAGAGGCTGGGCTGAGTGGGAAGGCGGCTGGCTGTGGTGCCAGGAGCTGCAGGCAAAACTGGCAGGGGATTTTAAACCATCCTTGCCCCATTCCCAGTCTGGTCTGAGATGCCACCGGGGCTCCTGGAAGTCCTACAAGAAATGCAGCAGGTCCCAGGGCTGGGCTGAGGTTTGTGGGGCGATGTCAGCAGGGTCTCCCCACCGCTCTGGGACCACCAGGGTGCTACCACTTGGCCAGACCTGTGCAGTTGCAAGGGGGAATCCTAAAGGCCATTTCTCCTGGAGATGTGGCTATCACTCTAGGTTGGATGGGGAACAACCGAGCACATGGGTCCAAGAACTGTGTATGGGTGGTGGGTTGCTATTTTTTGGGGGTTTTTTTTCCCCCACAACCCATCATCATCTTGGCACCAATCAGCTCTAAGAGATCCCTCCTTCTAAGTAACCAGGTGGTTTCTAAAGCTGGCTGGGGGAGGAGCCTGGTCCATCCTGGGAGGATGTGGTGGGCAAGAAAACATTGGAAAGCTGCAGCATTGCCTTTCCCCCTCCGGCCTGTTGGACATTTTAAACAGGCAGCAGATGCCAAAGGATGGGGAAGTTGCCAAAGAGTTGAAAGGGCCCCCTTGTTAGAGAGCAGAGTGGCAAGGGAGGGGGTTTTCCGAGAGCTATTTAAACATTAACCAGCACAACAATTGCCCTGTGTTGCCATTTCCCATTGCCACCCTGGTCTTTCACCTCTGCGTGGAGTGGATCTGCGGAGTCCTGAGCTGCCTCCAGCCCTGGAGACACGGCCTGTCCACTGCTGGCACGGTGCTGCGCTGGTGACAGGAGCCCTCTGCGCCATCGCCTCTGCCTGCAGGACTTCAGTACCGTCCCTGCAACTGCAGAGGAGCCCACAGGTATGGGGTCGGGGCTTTAAAAGGGGTTATCAACTTCCCTCTTGCAGGGCATAACTTGGAGCATACGGCTGGAGGTTTTCAGAGAGCCAGAGCTCATAAAACAAAGTCAGCGTGGCATGGAGCTGCTGGATGCTGAACCGGGGCACTCAGCCCTGAAGTTGCTCTTCTGTCCACAGTGCAAGCAGGACTGCCCAGACCTGCAGCAACCTCCCCCCACCCCAAGCACCAGTTCAGCCCCTTTCCCCACCATGTGAGGAACAATCCTGCAGGTTTAGCCTCTTTAGTATGAGGACCAAGTATCACAACACCACCAATAAATTTATTTTTTTTTTTAGCCTGTGGAGTAAGAAAAATGCTGGCAACCTTCTTTTACACTCATGGAAAAGAAGCCTGGGGGCATATAAAGTGGTGTGACCAGGGTTAGGCAAGGAGCCAGTGGCAGAGACTGAAAAACTGCATTGAGACCCATCTTTGTGTTCTGTGTCTCTTTCCAGAAGCCAAATACAGACTTGAAAGCAATGTCAGGTGGGATCAGGAGCTTTGTGTTTGCTCATCTCCGCAGACACCAACTTTTGGGAATGCTCCAGCACCAAGGGATCACAACAAGCTTTGTAAGCTGACAGTAGTCCGCTCCAGCTGCAAAATTGGGGTATCATGAGGCCAAAGTAATAAAAAAATAATAATAAATAACAATAATAATACTACTATAATCCATGGGTTGATGAAGAGCTGGGTGAGATGGATCTCTGCCTCCCATTCCCGCGTCTGCCAAGCAGGCTGTCATCCCTCTTCCCCAGCACCCCACAGCCATGGGCTTAGCAGCTCTTCTCACAAACTCACCTCAGGCTGCAGCATTTTTGTGAGCCATAAGATGCCATTAGTCAAGGCTGTCAGGGAGGGAGGATAAGAGGGTCGTTAGGCACATGGGATTATTTCTAGTCACCTGTTGGCTGGCTACAGCTCAGTGCAAACACCTGGGGGATTTATAGGCTTCATCACTCACCTTCCACCAGTATTTTAATGTAGTTGCTGGAAAGGTGCTCTTTTTTTGAAAGCTTTCCTCCCTTAAATCTCACTCAAATATCTGAGGGAAGCAAACACAAGCTAAGCTGAAATAAACAGAATGGTTTATTAGAGCAAATATTCCCAGGTTGGGCTCTCCATATTCCCTAGTCATCAGTGAACTACCCTCAATACGAACATGCTTGCACTGAAATGTCTCAATTTCACTCTACTAGGCAAGCTACTGGCTTTTTTTTGCATGTTATGTGTCTAAAGTACCTGGTGCCCTGCAGACCTGACTCACAGCAGCGGCCTTTTACTGCTCAGACAAAAAGTACATGTGATTGGGGGTAATTCACGTTGAAGAAGCTCTGGAATGGAACTGACTGAATGAAAACAAAGCAAACAGGGTCCAAGTCTGAATCAGCAAGATTTTTTTTTGTTTCTTCTTCTAATGGTTTATAGTTATGGTTATCCTCACCAAAACTTTGACCAGGAGTACCCGTGCTATGCAAAGAAATAGTGCTCTTTGCATTACACCATGCTTCAAGGATTCAGTGCCTTGCAAATTCTATTAACCAAGATGATCCTTTTAAAGATACTTGCTTAGGAGGCAAATCCCATTTGAAATAAAGCAGAGGGATTTAGCTTAACAAGGCAAACCAGGGAAAGGAGAGGGAGAAGGACCTGTGTAGCTGAGGCACCAAGAGGCAAGGCAGAGGGAGAACCTGCAGAAGAGGGGCCGCAGAGCTCTTGGGGTGAAGGACACGTCATGAAGCTATGTGTAAGAACACGTGAGACATGCCAAGCCACTGGAGGGGCGTCTGAAGCACCCTTGTCCGTGAGAGCAAGCGCGGCTCGCTCAGCAGCCCTCCCTCGGTGGCCTTCAGAAAGGCTACGTCAGGGACCTGCAGGAGCAGCAGTGCAGGACACACTGGTAGCTCATCTCTGCTTATTTCTTTCCCAATCCCATCTCCTGCTGCTCCCGGTTGGACCTCAGCTCTGGTCCATTCTCCTTCTTGCTTTTTCTGCCACTTGAAAGGTTGCAGGTTCTTCTCACCTGCTCCTAGCCCACGCTTACAGAGATCTGACACAGCCGACAGCCCGACTGCTTTTTCTCCCGGCTGGTCCCATGCAGGGACCGTCCCTCGGGCACTGCCTCATGGCCCGGGCTCCACATGCCACAAGGATCCCCAGACACGGCTCCAGCGTCACTCACTGTTTTTGCTGAACTGCCTGCTGGGGAGATAGTCCAGCAGCATAAATCACAGCCAGCATGCTGCTCCAGGGCACCGCAAGGTCAGCGAGCTCCTTGTGCAATGTTTCATGACAACTGGCCGAAACACACAAAACCCCTGCTGACAAAAGCACTCTCCGGCCAGGAGGAGAGGCTGTGTGGCTTGAAGGAGGATGTCCGTCCTTGCAGCTCGAGTCGCAAGGAGCTTTGCTTGCGAGAGGCCACAACGCCTCCACCCCTTCCCGCAAGCCAGTGGCTTTGGCAGTAAAATCAACTGAGGCAACGCAGCTGCGACCCCCCTGCTCACAGGGCTGGGGGCGGGGGGGGAGATCAGTTGCACAGTCACACACAGAGTCACAGTCTCTCAAAACCTACAGCCCAAACCCTTCTGGCTGTTTCTCTTCCTCCTTCACAGGGACAGGGATGGATCCCCCCATTAATCAGGAGGAGGAAAGCCCCCCAGCTCCATGTGGGGACACAGCAAGTCACCCTGTGTGCCCGAGAGACCCCGAGTCCAGCCTCCCTGGGACACAGATAAGCCTATACAGGGACACACCAGTGTGCACAACTCCATGCCAGCAGGAAAACCCCCGGTAAGTTGGCTCCTGTCAGGTGGGACCAGTGAGGACGAATCCCGTCATGCTAAGGAGAGTGCAGGCACTGCGGCATGTGCTCCTGGGCTTTCAGATCTGTGAAACGCAGGCCAGGAGAAACATGTGATGTCCAGCATGCCTGGCAAACGCAGCCAGAGGCACAAAGGAAGCAATGCTCATGAGCACCCTTCAAGAGCGCTGGACCAGACGATGCTGCCCAACACGCCACCCGTTGTGGCAGAGGATGGCATGCTCTGTGCAAGGAAGGAGCTCAAGGGGAACTGCACCTTTTCAGAGGCTCTCCACGCAGTCACGAGGCAGCTGAGCACTCAGCAACTCAGTCCTTGAATGCCACTGATCACCATCCAGCTCAGCTCCCAGTGATCTCGGCACGCACCAACAGCCTCGATACGAGCACAGTAACTGCATCATTGGATAAGCCTTTAGGTTCATTTTGAGGTCCTGCTGCCCTTTAGAGCCCCACGGCCCTGGTCCTGCAAAGCAGAGCATGTCCTCTCACCTGGGCGCTGGGTATCCTGGAAACCAGGGGGGCACCTGGGAAGCAAGGTGCAAACCTGGAGGTGGAAGTGCTCACAAGCCCTGCCAAATCGCGCTCCCATGAACTGGGCTCATCATTTCCTCTCTGGTTGCCATGTCATCATTTTCAAAAAGAAAGAAAAAGTCATTTACCACCCAGCTCTCCTCTCTGAAGTGTCACCCTGTGTTTCCTGTGTCAGCAGCCACCCAGGAGCAGAAGCAGCCTCCAGCTCTGCAGCATCCTGTTCCGAACTGCCCGCCTGGTGCTTTAACCCCTGCAGACCTGGCTCTCTGCCACTGCATCGGCTTGCCTGAGGGCCACACATTTCAAAAAAGCCACACCGAGCAAAACCAAAACTTTCTCTTGCTCCCCCTGCTAATGCCGTGCACAGGGCGATCGCCTCCTCCACACAGATTTCAAATAGAGGCGAGGGAAGAAAATACCCACAACAAACAGTATTTTTCCCCTTTCCTGGACAGCAGCAGAGGTGCAGAGAAATTAAGTGACCTGCAAAAGAGCTCAGATTTCATTAACTGCAAAATTATCCATGTCCCCCACGTCCTGGAGCGACACGCTGCAGAGGGCTGCCATGCGACAGAGGCGTGCCAGCGTGCTGCTGGGTGCAGAGTGATGCTGAGCAGGTCAATTCTCCGTCCCTGTGCCCACGTTTCCTCTCTCTCAGGAGGCAGGAGCAACCTCCTTCATTGCATGCAACAAGAACCAACTGTAAAACGCAGCATTGATATTGAGAAATAAGCAGAAGAACACTGTTTTTTTTTATCAGGCCCTTTCATTGTATAAATAATTTATTTCAGTTCACAGCATTATGTCTGCATCTTTTAAAAAAAGAAAAGACAGGAGAAACAGAGACTGATGGACAATGGCAAGGGCAGGACACAGGCAGCAGGATATCCAACACTGATGGGAACACTGCAAAGGTACCCGGGAAAATGAGACTGGTACCTCATGACAGCTGCTTAAAAAAAAAAAAAAACAAAAAAAAAAAAGTCATTCAAACTTATTTAGAAAAGACACACAACCTTGCAAAAAGCCCAGCTTGTTTTCAAAGCAACAACCCAGGTAGTTTCCCTCAACTGCTGTTTTGCTGAGGCACCTCTTCTTCTAGCCCACGGTAGGCGATGCACATCTTCATACAGGAAAAATCAGCATACGGTTGTGAAACATTACAGAAATACCACGGAAGCCATTAGCTACTAATTGGAAAAGTCTTTTTAATTATTGCAGAAAGCAGAGTTGGTGGGAACAGCACTGCCACGGCATCCCACCTGGTTCAGCTGAACCTTCAAGCGTGTGCTGCCAGTTCAGCACACACTTAACGTGCTCTGTCGAACACCAGCCATTCCTCCAAGAGGATGCTCAGCTGAGCTGAACGTAACAAACTCCCAGGAAAAACCAAGCTCCCTAAAAGCGTGCCACCAGGCTTTCCATGCCAGCATTTGCTAAACCAAGACCTATGTCTTGACAGCAAGGAGGCAAAACCCACAACTAATAGCCTGCACGTGTTGTTTTTAAAACCTGATCACTTTTGAGCTGGTAGGGAAAAAAGAGTAGCTTTGTATTTCGCCGCTAAAACAGGTTGCTCCCCAAAAAGGGTTAATGCATGTGGCTTCTGTAGCATCAAAAATAAATAATTTTTTTTTTCCTCTCTTGACACCAAGTACCAAAGTGTTGGAGGTGAAGACAAAGCAAAGAAAACCCAAGGAAGTGGGAACAGAGCCACCTGAACTGATGGGACCAGCCCACTCACTCAGCGCTCAAGTCAGGACTTGCGTTGGGAACCCAAATCCCGCAAGAAGAGACATTCACTACTTGGCTGCAACATCGGTTTCCTAACAAAAAGAACCGCTATTTGGAAGGTGCTGCACTCATCATCGCTGCAAGGGGAGAATCAACTCCCTGAAGCCCGAAGGGCATTTTTTCTTTTGTCTGCTTGGTGGTTTCTCCTTGGCTGCTCTCGGAAGGGAGGTTTGAACAGGAAGGCTGGTGTAAAATCACCAGAAAATCCTGCCAGACTGCATGGCTCAAAACTCGGGATATTTGGCCCCCGAGGGCTGCCTGCTTCTGCTGTGTGGGCACTGTGGAAAGCCAAGACCCTGGTTTTCTCCTCCAGAGAGCTGCGTCCCCGGCCAAAACACCAACAGCAAATGGCTTTTTGGTCCCAGTCCCACACAGGTACCAAAACGTTCACTCGCAGAAGGATGCGGCGAGGCCTGACCCTGTCCCCGGGCGCTCAGCAGGCAGAGGCAGCCACATGGCTACTGCGGGCAGCAAGGGCTCTCTGCTTTGAATCAGGTTTATATCTTTATAAAAACTAATACTCCCCCTATCTTCCCCACCCTCCCCCTGCCATGTCTCTTCGACACCTCTGCCATCTTCCCGGCACCGCCGAGTCCCTTACCAGCAGAGATTTCGCCAGCTCTGGCCATCCCAGCGGGGCAGTTGCCGGCAGCCGTGCGTGCATCCCGCCCTGCCATGATGTCCATCCTGCCCTGCCATGACCCCTGTGTCCATCCTGCCCTGCCATGACCCCTGCCTCCATCCTGCCCTGTCACGACCCCCTCAGACCTGCGTTCAGCAAGCGCTGCCCTGACCTCTGCACCGACCACGGAGCAGTGCAGTGACCAGGACCGCTTTTTCTTTGTTTTGATTAACTAACCCCGAGTTTGGATCACCCCAGCTGGAGCAGAGCAGCCCCCCTGAGCGTGCCTCTGCCCGGGCGCAATACAGACCTGAGCGGGGCTTTGCTTCAGAAGATGACACAGCTGAGCCTTGGGGACTCCTGGACAACCCCCCGATGCTTCCAGCAGCATTCACCCAAAACCTTTGCCTTTTTTCTCTTTTTTTTTTTTTTTTTCCCTCTTCTTTTTTTTTTTTTTTAAGCAAACAGCTTAAAGCCCAGCACCAGTCAGCAGCTGTGAAGCACCCCGGGAGCCGCAGCCCTACACCCGCCCTGAGCTGAAGGCTGCCTGCCCTTTCTCTGCACCCATCCGTGTCTTAAAATGCCAGCTGGGGGTGGTGGGGTGTCTCCTTACCCATCACCCACATACCTCCCCAGACTTTTCGTGCTGGTCCAAGCCCCCCCTTCCCACCACTTTCAACACCTATTCCCACCAACAAACGCGGGGGAGGGAAGCAGGCAGGCATCGGGGCGCAGCTGGAAGCCCCTCGCTGCTGACCTTGCCAAGCCCGGGCGCTGCCTTCACCACCCCTCGGCATCACCCCTCCCCACCGCATCCCTGCTACCCCCCCCCACCCCCCCCCAAATGCACACGTTAAAGATCCAGAAGCACGCTGGGCTTCTCTCAAATGCACTTCAACAGGGTCCTGCCCTGTTCGCCCCCGGCACACAAAAGCTCGGTGGTCCCGAAGGACGGAGGGGGGGGGGGTGTCTCGGCCCCGGCGCTGCCCCCAGCCCGGCGCGGTGAGGGGGCGAGGGGGGCCCGGCTCTGCCCGCAGCCGGGCTCCGGGCTTGGCTGGCAGGAGCGGCTTTGTTATCGCCACTATTGTCTTTTCATTTGGAAAGAAGGAGAAAAAAAAAAAAAAAAGAGGAAACAAAAAAAACCTATTAACAATTAAACCGAAAAGAATCGCTTTGGTTCTCTCTCCCCCTCGGTTCCTTTGTCTGCTCCCCCATCCCTCCCCGCCTCTGCGGGGCTTCTACCGCTTCTTCTTCTGCTTGAGGGACTTCCTCCGCTTCAAGATCATCTCGTAGAGCTTGTCCATGCCCTCCGTGAGCCCCTCGCCGATGATGGCGCAGGCGGGCTGGATGTGGTAGGTGGTGGAAGGGGTCAGCTCGTGGAGGGCCAGCTGCTTCTCGATCTCGGCCACCGGCAGGGACTTGGGCAGGTCCTGCTTGTTGGCGATGACCAGCAGCGGGGTGCCCTGGTTCTCGGCGAACTTGGTCACCTTGTGCAGCTCTGTTTTGGCCTCCTCCAGCCGGTCCACGTCCACTGAGTCCACCACGTAGATGATGCCATCGGTGCAGCGGCTGTAGGACTTCCAGAGCGGGCGCAGCTTCTCCTGACCACCCACGTCCCAAAAGTGGCAGCTGATGCCCTTGGCCGTCCCGTTGCTCAGCCGGATCTTCTCCGTGTTGAAGCCGATGGTGGGCACGGTGTTGACAAACTCGTTGAACTTCAGCCGGTAGAGCACCGTGGTCTTCCCCGCCGAGTCCAGGCCCAGCATGACGATGTGCAGGGACTGGAAGGCGGAGATGTTGGAGGAGATGTTCCCCATGGCCACGGCTCACACCGCACTCACAGCCCCGCGCCCATCCCCGCGCCGCCGGCCCGCAGCGGCACGGCTCGGGGCGAGCCGGGCTGGGCGCGGAGCGGGCGGCAGCGGGCAGGGGCAGCGGGCAGGGGCAGCGGGCAGCGGCAGCGGGCAGGGGCAGCGGGCAGCGGCAGCGGGCAGCGGCAGCGGGCAGGGGCAGCGGCAGCGGGCAGGGGCAGCGGCGGGGCAGGGGCAGCAGCAGCGGCGGGCAGCGCGGCTCCACGCGGCAGCAGCGCGCGCGGACTGGCGGGCACCGCCCCGCCCGGAAGGAGGGGCCGCGCCGCCGCCTTCCCCGGCCCCGGCCCCGCCCCCGCCCGGTCCGCACCTTCCCCGGCCCCGCCCCCGCCCGGCCCGCACCTTCCCCTGCCCGCACCTTCCCCTGCCCGCACCTTCCCGGACCCGCACCCTTCCCTGCCCGCACCGCTCCCCGCCCCCGCCCGGCCCGCACCTTCCCGGACCCGCACCCTCCCCTGCCCCCGCCCGGCCCGCACCTTCCCGGACCCGCACCCTTCCCTGCCCGCACCGCTCCCCGCCCCCGCCCGGCCCGCACCGCTCCCCGGCTCCGCCCCCGCCCGGCCCGCACCTTCCCCTGCCCGCACCGCTCCCCGCCCCCGCCCGGCCCGCACCGATCCCCGGCTCCGCCCCCGCCCGGTCCGCACCTTCCCGGACCCACACCTTCCCCTGCCCGCACCGCTCCCCGGCCTGCACCTTCCCCTGCCCGCACCGCCCCCCGGCCCGCACCTTCCCGGACCCGCACCGCCCCCCGGCCCGCACCTTTCCCTGCCCGCACTGCCTCCGCACCGGCCCTACCTGCACCTTCCCCGAGCCGCACTGCCCCTTGCCTGCACCTTCCCCGCACCTTCCCCTGCCCGCACTTTACCCGACCCGCACCTTCCCGGCCCGTACTGCCACCTGTCCGCACCTTCCCCAGCCTGGCCCTGCCTGCACCTTCCCCTGCCCGCACTGCCCCTGCCCGCACTGCCCCTGCCCGCACTGCCCCTGCCTGCACTGCCCCCACCCGTACCACCACTTGCCTGTCCCTTCCCCTGCCTGTCCCGTCCCTGCCCACGCCACCTGGCAGTCCCCGCTCCTGCCCGCACCGCCATGGCCTGCTGTACCCCGTGGCCCAGGGACAGCCCCGGCGCGGGCGTGGGGGTCCCCTGGGAGCGAGATCCCCCACAGAACCTGCCTCTGGTTACAGCTTGGGTATCCCCTACGGCCACAGAAATCATTAAGCCCCCCTAAAAATAGTAACCAAGCGAAGGCAGCGCCAGGCGGGACCTGCTGCTGCACCCTGGATAATCCCGGGCTAAGGGAACCGGGGGGGGGGGTCGGGGGGGGGGCTGGGCTGCAAAGTGGTGCAGGCACGGCTCTGTGGGGTTGGTGCCAGCGATGAGCTGAGCCTGGAAAGCGGGAGAGCGATGCTCTCCTCCTGGAAAGGCAGAGCTTGCACTGACCCTGCAAGCTCAGCAGCCACCACCACCCAGTGTCGTGCTGGGACGTGGGGCATCTGCATCCCTCAGGGCTGGGCACATGGGGCATCTGCATCCCTCCAGGGCTGTCACAGTCTCCCAAAGTAGAGAGAGGCCAGGAGGGGAAAAACCTGCGCTGAGCCCAGGGCAGGGGGGGCACTAATGTTCCTCCCTGTTCTTAATGCCTTTTGCATCTCATACTTGGTAAATGTGGTGAATGCCCTCAACCCATGTTAAAGCCCCCGAGGTCCCCAGGGCCCAGCTCAGTGCCCCAAGCCATGTAGCTGCTGGTCCAGCTACTCCTGGAAGCGCCTTTCAGGCCAGCGTGGGGACCGGGACGCCACCCCCCGCCGCGTGCTCTGGGGAAGGCCTGCCACACTCTTTGCCGTCGCATTTATTTCTGGCATTGCTCCCAAACCAAAGAGCAGCAGCAGGGTTGTTCCTACAATATTACCCACCCCCTCTTTTACAGCATTTGTAAAATAAATATCAACTGTATCTGACAGCTTAACTAGAAAGCCCCAGAGAAAGAAGTGTACTGCAGAAGACAGATACTGCTTTTAATTTAAGATGCTTTCACCACGCAGTGTGCAGTGAGGATTGTCAGGCTGGAGTGGGATCATTTCTCATATTCATATTTCATCCCCAGGATGCGTGTTGCAGCTTTGCATGGAGATAAGACTACCTGCTAACACATGCCATCATTAAGAATACAGGCAGCTCACTGTGACGGTCTCCGTAGGTAACAATGGGCACAGTTCTGATGGAAAACACCATGTGGTGACAGCGTGAAAAGTGCAGGGAGCTTGGTCCCCGCCAGCATGCAGCTGGGAGAAACGTTCCTTGGCACGTGTGAGGCGGCATCGCTGCCGCGCTCTGCACAGCCGTTCAAAAAACGAGACACAAGCATTGTACGGGCTGGAAACTGAAAATGTTTTGCGCGCTGGGGTTATCCTGATCAGCTGGCCTTTGAGCTGGTGTGGGTTCAGGATTTTCTCTACGACCACATGAAGGTAATGAGCTTCGGCGAGCAAGTGGAGAAAGCCGTGAGTGATCATCTGACTCCCAGAGCCGGAGCATTAAAATAAAAAAAAATATGCCAGAAGTAGAAGAACAGGGTCATATCTGTGAGTGGTGTCACCAGCAGATCTGGCACTGCTATCTCTTCTGCCTGAATTGCTCCAGCAAAAGCTTTCTTAAACACTGCTGGGAAGGATAATCCCAAGGCCAGTGCAACCCTGGCTGCCCCCAGAATTAGTGGCTAATCTTTGTGCAATAGGTTTGTGCTTTAGGAATTTACTTGCTCATGCTCCCATCGGGTGAATGATGCATCGGGTGAAGGAGGTGCTGTTTCAGCCCTCGGTGTTGGGGCCAGGCAGAATTCCTTGGGGAATTCCCCCTCTCCCTTCCATCACTTCTAACCCTCTCCCTCTCTCCTCCTTCATCCCCGCTGCTGAAGACAGCTTTGAGCCTCAAGTCAAAAGGCTTCCTTTTCTAAACAGGCTACCAAAATTTCTTTCCCCTCAATAGCCCAAGTCCAAAGGAGAGACTTCCTTCCTCAGAGCCCTTCCTTTTTTCACCCCAGCATTGACTGTGAGTTATAAATAAAGGTGAGATTAGATAGACAGGCTGATCAAACCTGGGGGATGTTCTAAAAAACAGCCTTACATCAGACAATCCCAAGGGGACGGAGATAAACAGGAACGTTGTAGTGGTGAATTATGCTGCAGCTAATGCCAGCTATCCATAAATAAGCTGTTAAGACCTCCACTGAATATTAAGTGCAGAAATAAGTGTTAATCACGGCTGAGAGGAGTCTGCCAACTCCATTCAGTGGCAAATTCAGGGAGAGGAAACCCATCTTTTCCGTAAACTCCCCCCCCAGCTTTTTCTCTCCCCTACACACCATTCCATCATATCAAGGTTAAGCAGCCAAGGTTAAAGCCAGCATTAGCATCTAAATGTGTCTCTCAGTATCTGACAAAGGGACTGCTCGCTGGTCCCCAACATTTCGCTCCAGCAGCAAGAAGACTGTTGCTGCCATAGTAACTGTTTTCAGACATGGCAATTATTTCTTCCCAAACCCCCACCCTGCATCCCATCTCCCTTCCCCCAGCTCATCTTGTGCTTCAAAGTATCTTTTTTCATTATTTTTTTTTTGGTGAAACACAAAGGGCTGCAGCCTGCACACATCCACCGGTGCCCTGCCCCAAGACAATGGAGGGATGCTTCCTGCGCTTCCACGGCCCGCTCCCGGATTATCTACAATAGTGACTTTTTAATCTGCATCCAATTAGCCCTTTATCACCCAGGCAAAGAAAAACCTTGGAGCAGCAGCTTTTGCAGCTGCAGCGGTTTCTGGCAAATCTGGTGACTTAGAGGCGGGGGAAATTTGTTTGCAGAGAGCATCCCAACTCCTGGAGCATGCAGGATCCTTTTTCCCTCCCCTGCTCCTTCCTTCTTAATAGCATCGCTTGCCTTAGTCTGCTCCCTTTTCTTCCTGTGTTAAAAGCAGAGACCAGCCCAAACCAAGCTAACAGGCAAGGACTGTAATTAGGGCTGCCCCTGTTATTAGGGATCACCGAGGCTAATTAATAGCATGCCCGTGACTAATGCCTGGGGTACAGGAAGAGCCCGAAGGCTGCGTTGAGAGCCAGAACTGCAGCAGCCACCTCTCAGCTAGCTGATGGTGGGACAAGGCACACGACTGGCATCTCCAGATGGCTTAGGGTGGCTGCTCCCCTCTTCTGCCAGGGTTTCATGGATGAGCTCTGCCTGAGCGGCAGCTTTCCTGGGCCCGTGTGAGAGAGGCAGTACTGGCTAATACGGTGTAGGAAAGTCTCATACCTGTTTGCAAGCCCTGACAGTGGGGAAAACCCCTTGGGGAGGCTTTCTGGGGTCAGTGCACCCGCGCCTGCCTGCCGCGGTCAGCATCCTTTTCTTGTGCCATTCTCCTTCCTGCCTTCATCCACTCTTTTCCTTTCCAAGGACCTTCCAGCCTATTTGCTGGATAAGGAGGGCAGGTAATGAAGGATCATTAAGGGCTGAATAGCCTGTGAGTCCCATAGGAGCCTTTTGAACATTAACTCTGAGGAAAAAGAGCATTGCAGATTTAATGGGTCTCCTTCTTCCTGGGAAAGGCAGCGTTTTATTCTGTGGGGCTGCAGAAGCAGTGTGATACAGCTAGGTACCCCCACCGAAAGGGTTAATGGGGGAGAGCAAAGGGTCACAGGGGAATAATGCGAGAGAGACAGGTACTGAATATTTCACACCAGATTATCCCTCTAAGTGCTCGATTTACACATCTGCTACCAGTTTCTTGAGTGGTTTCTGGAGACACCCTCACCTGGGTATTTTTCTGTGCTTTGTCTCACCTGCTGGTATTCAGCCCTGTGCTGAGAGGGTCAGGGCCCCTTGGAGCGGGGCCCTCCACCCATCCCTGCTTGCTCCTGCCCATTTGAGCCTGCAGGCTCTTGGGGCAAGGGCCAGGGAGGTCTTGTGGCTCAGAGATGTCTCCAGGAGCTCCTGGGTAGATGGAGGATGGAAGGATGTGTGGAGGAAGGGATGGAGGAAGGGACAGAGGGATGAATAAAAGCAGCATCATAGCGGAGAAATGACTGAATCCACAGAGCTCCTAATGCAGGAGTGAAAAATAATCCATTCATCTGCAGCACAGCAGCTCAGCTCCATTTCATGACCTCAGATGCCTCCTCAGGCTGAGCAAAGTCCTTGAAGGACCAGCTTAAAGCTGACTTTAACAGCCCCAGCCCCGGGAAACACTAAAACAGCCACAAACTGAGGAAGAACAAAACCTTCCTCTAAAGGAGTTGATATGAAAACAGCCTTACCGAGGCAGCCCAAAACCCACGTAGCCCAGCATCGTGTCTATAAGCAGCCAGGAGTGGTGGCAGCTGGAGGAGCACAAGACCAGGGTGGATGTGTATTAGAATTTTTGGTGTGTTTTCTTTTTTTTTCCTCTGCTAGGAAGCTTTACAAGCTTTCAGCCTTTTCAGCATCCTGGGGCAGAATGCCACAGCTTACCGATTTTGGCCAGATAAAGAGGAATCTTCTCTGTGTGAAACTGCCTGGAAATGTCCTCTGCAAACTCACACAGGCCAAGTACAGCCTTGCAGGTTAAAGGAAAGCAAGCACAAAGGGTTTCTGGTAGGTTGGGCTGGAATTTTCACTAAAAAATCATTCCTTTTGTGCGATGCTTGCGTTGCAGCCCTAACTCTGCCTGTCACTTCCTCCCCTCCAGTCCATGAAATTTGGCAGGAGGAACAAAACATCTGCCTGACTTGAACAGGCAGAGACAAAAGAAGCGAGCTCTCTGCCTTTGTTCCTGCGATTTGCTGAGATGACAGACGTCATTTTCACACTGCGAGTGCTGCGTCCCACTGGTGCAGCTGAGGGCACCGGGAGGGGACACGGGATCAAGGAAAACAGCACTTACATTTCTCCCTGAACATCTACATTTGGATGTCCTAACTGACTGCTTGGATGCTTGGAATAAAATCCTGTGTGCGGAGAGTAAGGAAAGTAGGATGTCCTCCTTTGATCGGTTTAGGGGCAGAGGTTTCAGCAGCCTTAGGATTAATCAGCTGCATCTGGGACTCCATGCACCTACGTGTCCCAGAAGGGTGCCAGGGACATTGCTAGCAGGGGTATTTCGCTGGTCCTTCATCTCTGAGCACCTCTCGGCCCCTGGTGGGCAAAACTGAGCTACCCCTTCTTTCAGGAGAGGAAAAAAGCCCTGGAAAAGCCCAAGCTGGAGCTGGGGCAGTCACCCATATGGGGAGGAAAATAGATGTTATTTGGGAACCGATACTCCACCCCCTCATCTCTGCTTCATCAAGGACATGTCTAGGGGTGATATGCCCCCTGGGCTGAGGGCAAGGGGAGAGAAACCCTTTGTTCCCACCTGGATGAGACCTGATACCAGACCCCCAACACCCTTTGCACAAGCAGTGCCTGGAGGGGACTAACCCTTCAGCCCTCGCTGGCTTCCAGCTGAGTAAATAATTGCTCTGAACAACTGCTTTTGTGCTCCAGGCATCCTGGGGCTGGAGGAGAGGAGACTGAAACCCTGCTGGTTTCATCACCCCAGGACCCTGCATTGGTTTGGGATGCAAAGCACAGCTCTCCTTTGTGCAGCCAAGGGAAAACCTGGGGAGTGGGGGAAGTACCTGCACACCTGGACCTGTCCCTGGCAGGGTGTCCTGTGCTGGGGTACATACTGAACACCCCTGTGACCGGTAACTGTGGGTAGGGAAGAAATTTGGCCTTGAAGGGCTCGTTTGGAGGTGTGTGACCCCAGATGGTGACAGCCCGGAAACTCAAAGAAGGCCAAAACCCTTCCACGTAGGAGAAAGGATGCGGAATCCTGGAGGGTTAAGCACACACAGGTATGATGTATAGCGTGGTTGAGTTTTGTCTGGAGGTGCATAGTTACACATCCCTCCCTCATTCCTGTTGCGAATAGTGCTGGGTCTCATCCACTTCCTGCCCTGGCAAAATTCCCACTCAAGGCTGCAGGTGGTTTTGCCTGGAGAAGGAGTCAGAGATGCAGATTTTGCCCTATAATTTTTCTGTGACACTTGGTCTCGGTCTCAAGAAAAACAAACAAACAAACAAAATTAGCCTTGCTGCCAGCGATAAGCAGGCGGCTTAGAAAAAACCTCAATTTCCCAGCACCCATTCCCAGGGCAGTAAATCTTGGAGCCTACAGAGCTGCAAGCAGGGCAAAGACAGTGAAAGTGCAGGGCTGGTGGAGATTTAGGGCTCATGAATCACCCAGTGCTCTCCAGCAGCACACCAGCATCTCAGATTACCTCCTCGGGTGATTTGTACCACAAATTTCTGCTTAGCCCCCCAGAACATCAGAGCACTTTATTTGCTGCCTGTCCTCCAATTTTTTTTTATTTTTATTTTTATTTTTATTTTTATTTTTATTTTTATTTTTATATTTATTTTTATTTTTATTTTTCTCTAAAGGAGCTGCTCCTTGGCCAGAGGGTAAAATCTTGCCCTGAGCTGATTTATATGTGTTTAGCTGGTGTACAGTTGCTTACAGCTACTTTAGTCAGCTGGAGCCTGATTCAGAGATAAAACGCACCAGGATCATGTAGGAGGTCAGATCTCAGCTACTAATCCACACCTGACTAATGCATGCCAGCCTTCCCCTGCAGGCAGCCCCCAGCTCCCCCTCTAGCAATGGCTTAAATGAACCAAAACCTAAAGCCTGGAAGGATGAGGCTAATCCAAGGCTGGCTGGCAGGGGACAGGGAGCATCCCCGCTGCCCCCCAGCACTGTGGGCAGCGTGTGGGAGAGGACACCCCAGTTTCAAGCCTGCACCCTGGGCAATCATGCCTGTTCCCTGCTGGGGTAACTGCAGCATTGATCATTGCCTCTGTCACAAGATGTGCCCAAGCCTCTGGGGCCCGGGGAATTACAGCTCTGCTTAGCATCTTCCAGGCACAGTGGTGAAGGGACACCAGGACCCCACCCTGATGTGATTGTACCTGGTGCTGAACATCAGCTGGCTGCCAATCCAAGAGGCAGCTCGATGCAGTGAAGCTGTAATTCAATCAAGTGTGGTCTGGGCCGTGTAATGAAGTGTAGAAATGGGGCTGGAGCTGCGTGTTCACATCACCAGGCTAGAATTATAGCCCAAGCAATGCTTATCTCGCAGGGGGATGCTCCCCCCAGGGAAGGAAGGCAGGCGAGTTGGGAGATGAGCAGGAAGAACAGATCAACCTTGGGAAGGTCACCACAGGGGGATGTGACCTTGGAAGGAATCTGGTTTGGGGTTTTACAGTCAAACTATGGGAGGTCCATACTGATGCTTGTGAAATTCAGTAGCCAGAGGCTGGGGGAAACCCTGTGGCTCAGAGCTATGGGTGCCAAGGGCTGGCACCGCCTCTGTCCTGGTCCTGGCTGCACATTTCTGCTCCCACCAGTACCTACGTTTCCTGGGCAGGGGAAGGAATCTGAGCTAAAAGCTGCCCTCTTTTGGCCTTTTATATTTACTAACCTAAATTCCTATAGCTGGCTGGAGATGTGGATTAAGAGCTGGGGCAGGAATTTCTTTAGGCATCCTGGATAGCCAGCACTTCATCGCCCTGCTGCCAGGCAAGGGATGGGCACAGGACCTGCCGTCAGGTCAACAAGGAAGCATCTTTCCCTGCTTGATCTTCATAGGTGGATCCTGTCAACATAAAAAGACAAAGCCCAGGCTAATGCAGGGGGTCTTTGTGGCAGAGATTAATCCAGATCACCTCCATCCCAGAGCAGTGCTCAGCCACCAAACAGTCCTGCCCCAGGCCTCAGGCTCCAGCTACACCAGGGTGAGTGCACAGTCTGTCTGCAAAACTGCTGCTGCCAGCATGTGGCATTTCTTACCTGTTTTTCCCTTCCTGAAGTAATCTAAAATACATGGTCTTGTATGGATAACCTATCCCTGGGGCAAACTCCTTTAACCGCATGGGTTTGGATTGCTTTTCCCATAGTGCTGTGTTATTTCCAAAGGAGGGTGACAGCCCTGGGGTGCATGCTTGTGCTTGCTGGCAAGTGAAGGGCTTGCAAATGAATGCCTTTCTTGCAATCAGTGCCTCCCTTGCACGAATTCTCCATTGGGATGCTCTCTAGTTGCCAGGTAGACAGGAGTGGTGGGCACCTATGTGACAGTCACAGTGCTGGCATCTTGCTGTCCCTGCTACAGATGTAGCAGCTGAGCCAAGGAGTACCTCCTCCATCTGCACAACACTGTGACGGATCCCTGTTTGATAGCAAATACCCTGAGGCACAGAAGCATCCCTGCTTCATAGTGGAGCCAAATCCAGTCCAAGGGGGTCAGGGCCAAAAGGACCTCACAGAGATGCTGGTGAAGAGGCACGACTGCAGATGACATCGGCCTCTGTCTCACTTTTCAAAAAACCAAACCCAAAAAAATATAAAAGTAATCTGATTCAATGAGCCAGGGAAGGTTCAGCAAGACTAGCAAAAGCTGTTTTCTAGGGCCACCTGGTGATGGCCTGGAAACAAGCCTTGCTTTTGGAATTCAGGGGCCCAAAGAAGCCCCTCACACCTGGCAGCTTTAGGGGCTGTGTCGTGGCAAAGCACAGCCCCTTCCCACCCCTTCCCTTCCCAGCAGATTTCCAATCTGATCTGAGCTTACATCATTGCCTCAGGAAGCATGCGTTTCCACACTCTACCCATTTAGTGTGCAGTTTGGTTCCCGGATGCTTTCATTGGGTATTTGGTTGGTAAAAACCAAAAGCTGGTGTGCAGAATACAAAAGCAGAGCGATGTGAGTTGACCCATGGGGAGTTTTGTCTGCTGCTGAGAAAAACAGCAGTTTTTTCACCCTAAGAGGACTCCCTGATAGCCACAACTAGAGTGTAAATCCACAAGGATTTGAGCAGTGAAGAGCAGAGAAGGACCCACATGTGCTGCAGAGGGCAAAGGAGGTGAGCCGTCCTGCTGCCTGGGAGCAGGTGACCATGCTGGCAGCACCCAGGGCACACAAACCTTTGTGTGTTTTAAGCTCTGTGACCTCCTTCACCCAGCTAACAGCCTTTCCCCGCCAGCAGCGATGTGACACCCACCTCTCACCCTGTCCAGGTTCTGTCTTCCCTGTGGCATTTGCACATTTTTGCTGCTGCAAAGCTGTCCCATCTCCATCGGTCCCCATCCCACCCTGGCTGCCCCAGGGCACAAGGAGTTGACCAGGTGGGCTGTGCCATACATGCTTGGCATTGCTCTTTGCAGTGCCCTGGGGAAGCCAGTGATTTCTCAGCTTTCCAGCTTCTTGCGTTGCTCCCGCTTATTGCTCTGCAGTTAGGCAGCCGAGGGGAGGGAGGGACTGAACCCATTGCACCCAGTAATGTCCCCATCAGTGTGGGAGGAGCGCTCACCCACCAACGGGTGCTGGGGCTCCATCAGTCCAAGCCATGGGGTCTGTGCCATGTGCTGCAGGAGGCTGTTACTTGGGGCTGGCCACCTCCCTGCAAGCAGACATCAACCCATCCAGGCTTTGGAGAAGGGGAATGAATGAACCACCCAACTGCATCCTCATCAGAAAACGGACCTTTCTGATTTCAGGCACCCAGCAGTCCCCAAAGCACCTGCACGGCATCCCGAAGCTGAGCGCCTGAAGGATAATTTGCCCATCTACAGCCTGATTTGTAAAGGCTGAGGGCTAAAGCCCCCCCAAATCAACCCCACGCCCTGTGCAGCAATGTATTTGCCGTTCCACGTCGGTGGGACTCGTGCTCTTGTGCTCTCGTGTCGCTAGAGGGAAGCGTTGGACTGCTGGATGGGGCCGGTGCCCGCAATGTCCCCGCTGTGTCCCCCACAGACACCCCGCAGAGCCGGGGCTGCCCCACGTGCGGGGCATGACCAGCCCCAAAGGTCCCCGCCGCCAGGTACTTTCCCGGCTCAGACTGCAGTTTCATTTTAGGGATCAATCCTGGATCAGACCCTGTTCAACATCTTTATTAACGATGTGGATGATGGGGCAGAGTGTACCCCCAGCAAATCTGCAGATGACGCCAAACGGGAAGGAGCGGCTGGTGTGCCAGAGGTCCTGCTACAGTCCAGAGGGACCTCAGCAAGCTGGAGAAATGGGCTAGTGGGAGCCTCATGCAGTTCAGCAAGAAGTGCAAAGTCCTGCAGCTGGGGAGGAACAACTCCAGGCACCGGGACGTGCCGGGGGTCACCCAGGCAGAAAGCAGCTCTGCAGAAAAAGACCTGGTGGACACCGAGCTGAACATGAGGCAGCAATGTGCCCTCACTGCAAAGAAAGTGAATAGTATACTGGGCTGCACTAAAGTATTGCTGACAGATCAAGGACGGTGAGTCTTCTCTTCTACTCAGCACTGGTGAGGCCACCCCTGGAGTGCTGGGTCCAGTTCTGGGCTCCTCCATACAAGAAAGACATGGGCTTACTGGAAAGAGTCCAACAAAAGACCTCAGAGATGATGAAAGGACTGGAGCATCTTTCCTATGAGGAAAGGCTGCGAGAACTGGGGCTGTTCAGCTTAGAGAAGAGAAGGCTCAGGGAAGATCTTATTAATGTATATAAATACCTGCAGGGAGGGTGTAAAGAGGACAGAGCCAGGCTCTTTTCAGTAGTATCCAGTGACAGAACAAGAGGCAACGGGCACAAGCTGAAGTGCAGGAGTTTTCCTCTGAACACCAGGAAATGCTTTATTGCTGTGAGAGTAACCAAGCACTGGCACAGGTCACCCAGGGAGGTTGTGGAGTCTCCATCCTTGGTGATATTCAAATGCCATGTGGACATGGTCCTGGGCAACTGGCTCTAGGTGACCTGGCTTGAGCAGGGGGGGTGGACCAGATGGGCTCTGGGGGTCCCTCCCAGCCTCAGACAGGCTGTGATTCATGCGTGGCTTCCATCACCCCAGCATGGTTCAGCAGAGGGAACATCACACACATGCCCCAGCCTGCACCTCTGCTGCTCTTGCTACAGCTTTAGACCCACTCCCAGCACATGTCCCTGACCCCAGGTGGGTTAAAATAATTAACCCAAAGGCTGCTGCATCCCTGAGACCAAGCCCAATCTGGGAGACAGAAGACAGAAAAAAATAAAGACAGAAAATTACTGATACTAGATGATACCTTAAATAAATTCAGCTTCCCCTCTTATGCATTCAGGTCTTGTTTAAGTTTTCCTGTAGATTTGGAATGCAGAAGAAGCAATTTAAACTGAGGAAATTAATTAATTAGTGTCAAGCGCACAGAGCCCATTCACCAAATGGGAACGCTTCAGAGAATTTAAGAGTTGTCTCGGGTTTCCTTTTTTCTTTTTTTAAAAATATGAATATTTCTTAGAGGTTTGTTATCAACCAACAATCTATGGCAATAAAGCAAGAAACCAGGTCTTCTGAAACACAGATAGTGTCACCACTATTTCTTACAGAATTTTATATTATTCTGTTCAAACCCTGGGAGAGGTGATTAATTGTTAATCTTTGCTTTCCTTGTAAAGAAACCTTACTCTTTCTTTTTTTTTTTTTTTTTTTTTGTGTGTGTGTTTAAACTTATGGCTGTTGAGCTAGTTGCAGAAAGGAGATGTAAGAACCATGACTAGTGAATAAATCTTCACGATTTTTAAGAAACTGAGCCAGGGCCTTGGGGTGTTCGATGTTGTCAGTGTTGCTAGCCCTGCAGAAGAGCACATGATGGCATTTCCAAGATGGTTTGGCCAGGAATTTGCACTGAAGGTGAACATAAATCAGTTCACAGCGCTTTTTTCTTAGACTGGAACAAAACCACTGCTGTATCCCGCAAGCCACCTTTCTCCTGTTAAGTAAGATAAAAACCCCAGTGTGAGTCATGACAATAACCAGCTAAGGGGGTAGGAACCAGGTATGGACCCCAGGAGCTCACTCAGAGCCATTCCCACCAGCAAGATATTAATCCTGGAGGAAAGGTTCTGGTGACATGGAGGGACGCTGTGGTACCCGATGGGGGCCAACTCTCATTTTCCAGGCTCCCACCTCACCTGAAAAATATAATAGGGCTCAGCATGGATAAACAGAAGTGGCTGCTATTTTCTAATGGAGCTTTACATGGGTGACAAAAGCCATTTTACACGGCCTGCCCTGCATTTCTCCAGCTGGCAGCAAGCTAAGTCCCTGCCTGTATGGCCACAGCAAGTGCTCCCAGAGGCAGGGTATGTCCATCACCCTGACATGCCTCTCCCATAAATGCTTCTTGACATGTTTTCACAACTGTGCTGCCATGGCACGCTGTGTATTTTTAGCTTCTCCCTTGTAAACACCTACCTGGGGGGGGGACACCTGGTGCAGCGTGCGCCGTAGTGGCTCTGTGCTTACTGCTGCCTCTCACCGAGTGCCTGCAACTCAGGCCACGACTGGGCTCACAAGCTGGTTTTCTGGCAGAGCCATCTGGAAACACTTTAACTCTTTTGGGGGATATAAATGACGGTGGCAGGGGAGATGTGGCAGGAATGGATGGTACATCTCCCAAGCACTCTTGCTCCTCCACCCGTTTTCAGCTCCCCTTGAGTCCAGGGGACAGTCCAGCGTCCACCACCTACTTCCATGAGGAGCTGCACCCTGCAGGAGCCACCTCTAAGTCTGAGCTGAGTTTTGCCCTTGTCAGCTTCATTTGATTCCTCCCTGGGAATATCCACCCTGTCTGGAGGACACAGCATCTTCCCCCTTGAGAGCAGAAAGGGGAACAGACCCAAAAGCCCAGTCCTTCAAAAGTACACACCTAAATTGCCCACAGAGGAGGAGCTGGGAGCCCAGGTTTGCTACCGTGAAGATGGGAGCTCCTGAGCCGCTTCCAGCTGCCACAACAGCAAAGAAAGGCAGCACTCTCCCAGGAAAGCTGGCTCCCTGGGGACTGTCTCCCAGACTTCAGGGATTTGGCTGCACAGGGGAAAGTACGTTGAGTTTTATTTAAATACCCAACACAGTCTGGCATGTGATGTGGTCTGGCATCTGCTCTTCTGGAAATGGGAGTGCTTCCCATGTGGATCACTGGAATATGAGATGGTCAGGATGTGAGATCAGGGCTGGAAAGATGATGTCACTCCACTGACGTGCTGCTTGCCAAGATGTTTGTTGTAGAGGAATTATAGAGGAATGAAGCTGGGTTAATTAGCGTTGATAATGTACAGCTGTGGGCTGGCTTCAGGGGCGGTGGGCTGGCTGATGTGGATAACGTGCAGCTGTGGCTGGTTCCTGCTAAGTGGTTAAATAGCTCTAAGGGGTACAGAAGAGGAGCCCTGGATGAAGAGATGTGGAAGAAGCAGATGGAGGAGAGGGAGTGCCCTGGATGTAGGAGAGACAAAGGGAGGTCCTGGGAGAAGCAGGGGGCCTGGATGAGGAGAAGGAAGACTCCAGATGCAGCAGAGGCAAGAAGCACAGTGGACTGGCCTGAAGAGGATAAAGAAACAGTGCAGACAGTAAATGAACTTTAGAAATCTTGTGGGGTGGCTGTGCTGGGGCAAGGTGTGGGAGCTACTTATTGAAGTTTACCTGGTATGGGATGGTAAAAGCCTTGATTGAGCTTGAGAGCTTTGATAGTGCTGTGACAGTTTGTCAGTTGCTGCATGAAGATACTGCCAGCATCCCCTCCCTACCCTGCTGCACTCTAGGTCCTGCCTGTGGGTAGCCAGCTCTGTCACTGTTTGGCTCGGTGGAGTCGTGCTGCTACAGTATGAGATGTCCCCAGCACACCACAAGATGACCTTGAAGGCAGCATCTCGGACATGAGATGTTCAAGCTCCTTGTTGCAGGTAGCAAGGGTGATGGGGAAGAAGTACTGCATGCAGGCCCCAGAGTATTGTCCCATCACAGCCTCTGGAGGCATTTTCCTCCCCAGAAAGGGGCATACTAGCCATGCAAACTGATAGATGAAAGTCTGCTCCAGGAGGTTTTTGTCAAAAGAGATAAATGTCCCAGCTTGTGTAGCAAGGAGAAATGGAAATGGATTGACCTCCCTCATTAGCATCACTTAGACTAGAGGAAAGAAGCTCTAAAAAGTAGTCTGGTGATTTTTTTTCTCCTTTAAAAATGTCCCTGTCATCACGCTCCATTATTTATGCCAGCAGCGCTGTTGGCACTGAGCCTAGTCTGGGAAGAAAAATAATACAGAATGTCCCCTCCTCGTTCTGCTGCTTTTGCTTTCCCAGCCTTTCCTCTGAAGGAGATGTGGGTCTGCATTAGGTTATGTAGTGAAAGCCCTGCCTGGGACCCTCCCAGGGCTGTCCCATCATTTGATGTGACACCCGTTAAATGAGTCGGTGACCTTTGGGACTCGCTGCCTGGAGGTATGGGACACATTATGGGGTGCAGGAGAAGGGCAGTTTGGGATGGCAGAGGAGTTATATGGGATTCTTGGGCTGGGAAAGGGTTGTCTGGGGCATAAAGCAACAGCAGCCTCAACCAGCTCAGGATTTGGGGCACTGTGTTTTCCCCTAACAGCTCCCTCTCCCTCAGGTGCACCCATCAGCCCCACCTCTTCCACCACCCCAGGCTGGTGCTCAGAAAATCATGGGTTTGGAGGTTGTTGGTTTTAAGATTTGCTTTTCTGAATTTACCTCTTGCTTCTGCTCTGCTAGTGGAAGCTCAGGTAAGAGTATCAGTCAGTGCTGTTTAACCCTGAAATTTGGAAACCTGAACTTCACATTTTACAGGTTTGACTCTAGGGCTTAGAGCTTGAAGAAAAAAAAATAATTCCTTTCTCCCACAAAATGTCACCCATCAACTATGTTCAAAGACTGGGCAAAACTGAGGACAGGTGTTTCAAGTCTTTGTGGAAAATACTCATTTTTATACACCTCTTAAAATGAGAGCGATACACACCACCCTTTCCCTGACTCCCTTTCTCTTCCCATCCTGCTCTGATCATCTTCGCTGTTAATTCACATTAATCTCAGCCCAACATTCAGGTCATTGGCACATTCTGTCTGCTCATCCCACATGCTAAACTCCAGCTCTGATTTTCTGTAGAGGTCACCAGAGACACCAGGACTAGTTAGTTTTCCTCCTAAACTTTCTCAGCCCTCTGCAGCCAGTTGTGACTCAGCTGCTGCAATTGGGAAATAACAGGGAATGGCAGGAACACCTGCAGGGAAATAGCCAAAGAATCTTATTTCACTTTATAAACGATATACAGTGACCTGCTCACCAGCACGAATGACTGCTGCCCAGCCATGTCCCAAACTGCACTCCTTTTTCAAAACATTAAAAAAAAAAATATCTCGTCATCTGTTATGGCTGGGCTTTGGAGGGCTGCAGAGGTTTTCAAAAGCTTGTTTTGCTTGTGTCTTTGGAAGGTCTTGGGGCATCTGTGCCAGGGAGGGCTCACACCTCTGGTGTGACCCCAAAGGGGAGTTTGGAAGAGAGAGGAGCTGCCCACAGGGACGTTACTGCAGGTAAATGTTGCAGAAGGTGGGGTTCAGCCCCACAGTGATATAAAAGCACCATGACACAACTTTGAGCATCTCTACATGCCCCTGGACTCTCTGCAGAAAGGCAGCAAGCAAGGGGTCAATGGCAGTGCTTGTGTCCTCAGGGCTGATGCTGGCATTGATTGCCTCCAGCTGCATGGAGTAGGCTGTTACCAGACCAGCACACACAAAGTGGCCATGCCCTGGACATTTGAGAGCAGCAGATTCTGGGGAGTCCTTGGCTCTGTCTCCCCAAAAATTGACCACCAGCCTCTAGGCAAAACTACAGAGGGATGCGTGACCATTAGAGGAGGAAATATATTTGTGAAAGGAGGTGGTATCTAGCAGCCCTCCTGCCGTTCACTGCAGGCTGACCCTCATGGCATGCCCCCCCCTCCTTGCCTGGATGCTCTGCCCGCTCTCAGCCACCGTCAGGCACAGTGGGCTGCTCCACATGCAGGCAGCCGGGGGTCATCGAGGACCCCTGACCCTCCTGAAACACTGCTGCCACCACCTCACCCAGGGCACCCCGGTATGGGCTGAGGAGGGAGCTGGAGCCCAGGGCACACATGAGGAGGTGGAGGGCAGCCCCTGTGCCCAAGGGGCAGCAGAACGGCACAGGGGAGCAATCCCCAGGAGAGAGGCCCTTAGCCCCCTGACCCTCCTCCTCCCACATCAGGGCATCTTTCAGGCTGCAGCCTCCCCAGCTCCCAGAACAGCCATATTTGGCCAACATGCCTTGCTATCACAGTGGCCTCCTCATGTCACAGGCCACCTCAACCTTCTGTTCTGGGCCCTATAAGGGACCCTGGCAGCTGGCCCACAATTTGCTGAGCGTCGTGGCCCTCGCATGCTGACAACACCTGGCAGCAAGAGGTCGCATTGCAGCAAGGTGGGCACTTGCCCACTGCTCAGCAGGAGAGAAGAGACATGGCTACAGGAACCATGGGGCAGGGGAGGCCATCAGAGAAGAGGCACCATCAGCCTCACAGTAGCGATGGCCATCACTTGTGCTGCTGGTGGTGCAGAGCCCACAGGGGTGGATCTATCCCAAGCCGGCCACGCTGCTTTTGGTGCAGCCCAGGGTTCGGCTGGCTTTCTGGGCTGTGAGTGCACCTTGCCCGCCCATGATGAGCTTCTCACTCACCAACACCCTCGAGTCCTCCTCAGGACTGCTCTCAAGCCATGTATCCCAGTGTATCCCAACACTGCCTTCATACAGTGCTGTGAAAATAAACCAGCAAGTGTACTACTGGAGCACACACAAAACACCGTGCATTTGCTTTAATGCAGCTCTCTTCAGGGAGAGTCTCTAAAGAAAAAAAGGAGTAAATAAGCTATGGCATGACTGAAGTAAAAAATAGGATCCTCTTACTTCCTGATGATGCTTCCCCTGCTTCATAGCACCAGTCAATCCTTCTCAAGTGCCAGTTGTCACCTACCAAAACCCAAAAACATACCTATGGGAAACTAAATAGCCAACAACGCTGTTTTGAAAAAAAAAAACCAAACCATTACAAAACTCTTAGTAAGTGTTCCGGGGCTCTTTTCCTTGCTTTTTGTTTGGTTGGTGTTTAAACAGAACTCTGACAAATTGAACGAAGTATCACCTTCATGTCCTTCCCCAGACCCTAGAAACTTTGCTATTTGGCAATGGTCTTCTCTTGTTTGCATAAATGTCTCTTCTCCCCTGTAGCCATTTCTAGTGTAGATGAAAGGATAGAGGGATTGCAGGGTGGCCAAACGAAGGGAAAGCATGAGGAATTCGGCAGGATGCAGGGAAAACAGCCCATGAAATCCTGGCCAGGAGGAAATGGATGTTGTTGACTTCTCTGAGGGCCAGGATTTCACCAAGTACTTTAAACTCTGCCTCCACTGGCTGCAGGGTCTGATGTTCTCCAGCTTCAAATAGCTCATAAATAACTTCTTGTGGGTAGCTGTCATTTCCTCGCTAAAACTTGCAAAATTCAGCAAAAAAATACCAAAGATGACTAATATCTGGGATGGAGTCTCTCCCATCCCATGTGCATTAGCACAGCTTTGGACCGATTGCTTTGCCTGCTGGTGATTCCCATGCAATGCCCCTTGGCAATGCCCCCTCCCTGGGTGCTCCCCTTCCCAGAGAAGCCAGTCTGTCCTGCACTCCAGGGTGCTGTCAGGAAAAGACGAGGTCCATCTGTGAAAGGCTGTGAAAGCAAATGTGGGCCCATGCCTTGGCCAAGGAGCGCCTTGTCTTCTGGCCACTGCCGGGCCAGGGCATCTGACCTGCTTGCTGGGTGGGAGGCTCAGGCCACCAGAATCTGCAAGACTTGGCCGGGAGATGGCTCCAGAAAGCTGTAGGGGATCAAAAGAGTCTTGAAAAATGACTTTCCAGGCCAACAGTGAAAAAAAACCAACTGCATGAATCCCTCTGCTTGGGTGTATAGTGCTCACATGCTTAGGAGAGGTAGACATCAACACCAAAGCATTTATTCAATTCCTTAAGCATGCAAGAAAAGGAGCCCAGCCCTCCTCGTGAGTGCAAATCCCAAGGCAAGCTGAACACTGAAATTGCAATTTTGTGTGTTTGCAACTTTACAATTAAGGCTGAATAAAGCAAGGTCTGCAGCCAGGCATTTTTCTTCCCATCATCACGGAAAGCAAAACAAAATGTATGTGGCTCTGGGAAAGAGGAGGTGATGATTTAGGGTTTTTTGGGGGGTAGCAGGCAGTATTAAAATAGATCATCATATTAAAAAAAAAAAAAAGAAAAATGAGATAAGGCAAATGTTTGCAATAACTTTTTTACAGACACAGTGGTTGAAACTGCAAAGCATCTTTTGGGGTGGAGAGAGTGCAATAGGTTTTTTGATTTAAGACATCTATTAGTCCGTGATGGTAATGAGAGTCCACAAGGAAAATACATGGTATCCTTCTTGTCTTATTGTCAGAAGGCATTATTTAAATCACAGATTCCCACTCACTGTTTTACCTTGTGATTTGAGTCAGTTATTTAAAACTATCAATTTTATTCTCATTTAATATCTGCCTGGGTTTGTTGGGGTTTTTTTTCCGGATGTGTGAATCATTGGTTCCATGCTACAGTTTTGTCATTCTTATTACTAGCGAGGAGGAGAAGCCTTATCTATACCAATGTAATCACACATAATTTATCACAGATTCATGCTAACCTTTACTTTTTGCTATATTCAGCATATATTGGGCTGGAGCCACCATATATGGATATATAGAGATGTATGTAGGACATTTACATGTGAAGGTGTTGGTATAGTTGGGTTTCCCAGGCAAGTGCTGTTTCCCATCTCTGTCTCTCCCTGCTTGTTATTTTAACTGGTTGGGCTGACGGAAAGCTAAGGGGTTTCTGAAAATCCTTCATTTGCCAGAGGTTTTTAGAAGCTGGCAGCTGGGAAGAGATGCTCTGGGACAAGCTTCCAGCATCACCTCCGCAGAGCAGCTGTAGGTAGCTTTGCAAAGGAAAAGCACAGCATGACGAAATGAGCCATATTCCTCTTGGGTACCACACTCAGAGAGCCTGTACCCAAACTTCTCCCAGAGAGGCAAGTACAGCCCGCTTACAGCCATCACATTTCTCCCATGAGGATGAGACACGACACCTCCATTTGCTGCTCTCCATGTTAATTTAAAATCTTCCAAGCTGAAGAGGTTTTCCAGCTCTGGATACATGATCTTGCCATGTTATCATGCACCACCCTGCCCCACGGGATGCGTGAATGGGCAAGGCTTGTGCCCGAAGGGTGCTGTGACCTCCAGGGTCCTGCAGAAATCAGGGGGTGAGCAAGGCAAGGGCAAGCCCTTTTGGGGAGGAGTGCTCTTAGCTCTGCCTGGGGAGGGATGGGTGCGCTGTGAACATTGCCACCACCCTCCTGCCTCTGCCCCACTGCTTCTGTGTAGTGCTGAGAAGCCACTTAAAGGCTCCCAGCACAAGGCTGTTGGAGGCAAGCTTTTGTGCCAGAGCAATTTAATATCTGAACACTTGACCGTGCAGCCTTGCAATGTTCTTTTTGCTGTTGTTTTTTTTTTTGTTGGGTTTTTTTTTTCCCCAGGAGTGAGATTCTGTAAGCCTGATAGTAACTGCACCTGCTGCCAGCAATTGGGCTGTAAAATAAATGGCTATATAAAGAGGGGGGAACAGTGATTTAGCTGCCTTTTTCCTTGTTTATTATTGAAACAGTATGCAGTGTTTCACAGAGATGAAATACACCCATCAGAGAACAAGCACATTCCAGCGGCACTTGCTGTTTGCTGCAAACACGGGAGATGCATTAAAGCTGAGCATGGTGTTTGGTGGGAAAAATATTAGCTGTGACCTGCCACAGCTCACTGGCAGCCTTATGTCCTCACCCCGCACACCAGATTGAATGTGCAGCGGGAAACAGTGGTCCAGCACTCCAGATTCGCCTCTCCCACCAGCTGTGATGTCTGTGCCTCCTTGGTGTCTCTCTAAGGACCCTTCCCCAGAATGAGCCCTATCTCCTCACCTTCCCCAGGTGAGCAGACCTTCATCCCAAGTGCTGATCCTCCTTCCTCTCCTCAAGACCTTTCCTCCTCCTGCTCTTTGTCCTTGGCCTTTTCCAGGCACTAGCATCCCTTCCTTCCTTGCTTTTATGGCACTCCTCCTAATCATAAGACATAAACCCGGGCTTCACCAACTTGAAAACCATTTCTCAGGGTGCTACCTGCTCCTCACACATAGGGCTGCACAGGAGAGCTGTCATCAGCAAGCATGGACCCTGGTGGAGGAGCTGCACGTGGTGGAGAAGGACAGATTGCACAGGGACAGCCACACTGGGCACGTCTCCACAACTGGAGGTTGAGCCCCATGTTTTTCTCCAAAGAAACGGTGCTTTTCATTGAACGTGGCCCAGGAAAATCCTGGTTTTGCCGTTCAGAAGTAACCTCCCCAAACCAGAAAAGGTTCCTCCCTTATGCTTTCCCAGGAGGAGCAAGAGAGCTCCTTTCCATGGCTCAGCTCAACATTGTGGTTCTCCTCGGCTGAGGGCGTTTGTCTTTCACTCTGTTTGCAGCATTTTTCTCCAGTATCGTTGTATCAAAGATGTAACATCTCAATTCATCCCTTCCCTGACACTTGTACTGCTTCATCTCCCGCCAGGAGATGGTCAGTCCTCACCATGGGACTTGCTCCTTACCTTTGGTGTCCCACCAGATTACTACCACTGTAGCACTCTTACGGCAGGGCTTTTCTGTGCAGGGTCTGAAGAGGTACCTGCAGCTCCCTTGTGTTGTACAAAGCTGTATCAGAAGCTGGTGGGAAAACTGTCCACGGGCTGCAGCAGTTTGCATGGAGGGTTATTGCTGGAGATCTCTGCAAAAAACTGAGCTCGAGGATGGCTTACAGCTAACCCCACCTGTTAGGATGGATATTACTCTTGCTTGCTTTGCACCTGAAATCATAGCTGTTTTATTTTGTGATGACTAGCTTCTAGGCAGCCAGGCTTTAATGCATACTAATGAACAAAACAAGTGTTTTCCCCTAGAAGTATCACGTTTTTCCCAGACTTCCCTGCAGCTCAGTCAGAGAGATAACATCAAAGTGGTACAATTTAATGAACCTGCTCCGTTACAGTGTACAGCATGATTTACCGGTTGCTCTGCAGAGAAAAACCACTGCTATTGAGACTTTTCAGTATATTCCCCTGATTTTATTAAGTTAAAACTTACTGTACACCATTTGGGGAAAGAATGTGAGAGACGGAACGATAAAACAGTGATTCATCCCACACTAGGAGGTTTATTTAAAAAATAATAAAAAAAAAAGCATAAAACCCCCCGAGTTTTTGGCTACATCTGGAAAAAGGAAGAAAAAATCCATTCTGTTTTAAAAGATTCCTTATGTGCCAGAAAGTAAGGCTGCATGGGCTCAAACACAACTTGTTATGAGGAAGCACAGATACCTGCGCAAGACTATACATCATCCCCTCCGGCTGCAGAGTACATCCCAGCCCTCTTCACCTGATGTCCCTGACAATGCACAGGTCTCTTCATCACTTTTTAAAGCCCAGTTTTGAAGGTTAGGAGGGAGAGCCAGCTGCCTCTCGCCTATGGCTATGTCCCAGACAACATAGGTAATTAACTCACAGCAGCTAATCGAAACCTGTGATGGGTGACCCTGTCGAACCTGTGCTGTGCACCAAGGCACCCATGCTGTGGCTCAGCTGAGCAGCAAAAGCAGAGGCACGCAGCAGGAAGGTGGCTTGTGGATCATTTAGCTGGAGCAGAACTTTGCATGTCCCTTGTTTCCCAGCTTCTCTGCCAGAGGTGAACTCTGACCATCCTTGGTCTCCCCCCTCCTCCATGCCAGCCCATGGAGCAGCTAGTGTAGAGGGGCTGGAGAAAAGGGATTTTTCCCCATCTGAGGGCTGAGCTTTCTGCACCAGCATCAATTTGGGACACCTTTGGCACTACGAGTGTTTCAGCATTTGGCAGGTGAGCGCAGCATTTCACCACACGATGCCTTTATGGCAAAACAAAAAATCTCTGCTGGGTTTGGGCTGTGCTGTTGGCCTCAGAGTTGTTAAGTGCCTGCAGCACACAATTTACTGGCATCAGCACGGATGTGGTGTGGGGTTATATGACCTTGCTCTGCTGGTCATGGTTGGGCTCTTAAATATTCATTGAACTCCAAACAGGTAGGGTTTTCTCCCAGCTTGGCTCTGTGCCCTGGGAGGCCGCCAGCAGTTCCCCTTGCTGCTGCTCAGGAGGAGATGGACTAAAGGAGAGCGCAGGACAGTCATGGCTGCTGATCAGCAATGAATAAACGGTCCTGTTTGAAGACAGTGAACACCGAGCAACGCCATATATTTTCTGAGATGCGGTCACGTTGCTGAAACAGCCTGATTTCCAGAGGAAACTGTGACAGCTCGCTTTGTAGTGGCAACAATAACTGAAAAGCCCCAAATGATGCAGCCCATCTCCTACACAACCAAAGCATCTAAGAGTGGAGAGGGAGGCTTTAATTATGCAGTGGTTTCCATGACAACCTCCTATATCAAATGGCCATGCACAAGGGCTCTCTCCTCTTCTTCTTGGTCTCATTTGCCTCTGGAACAATTAGGCCAGGATAAGAGCCCAGCTGCATTTCAGCATGGCTTGCACAGCTTTGCACAGGCAGAGCAGACAGCCTGATGCCTCCTCCCCCCATGCTGAACCCCAGAGAGGGGCCCAAGGAGCCTGTTTTTTATTTCTATTGTAATTGCTCATCACCTGCCTTGATGACAAATCCTTCCAGGTGCTGTTGGCGCAGCCAGGAGAGGCACTTTTCTCTGCAAGAGTCTCCTGGAGCTCAGTGTTAGCAGGTGACACCACTGCGGTGACATCCCAGGAGTATCCCCCTGACGTAAGGTTCACTGAAGGCTGAACCTTACCCTTCAGTAGAACCATCACCATGAGGGTCTGGGACCTCTGGCCGGGAGAGGACCTTGGTCCTGCCGATCACCGGTGATGAGCTGAAGTGCAGCAGGTCTGGTAAAGCCAGGCTGGGTGAGCAGCACGCTGCCAGAGGAAGTACAGGGCAATCAAAGACCTCATCTCTGCCTCTCCCTGAGGTTGTCGTCAGTTTGTTGAGTCCCCTGGCATTTTGCTCACCCTTTCTGCCAGGTTTAAGAGGAGTTGGGTGCATGTGTTTCTTTGTGTTTCCAAGCCCTGCCCTCATCCCCGCTGATGGGCGTTCATTGCTACAGCCAAGTGAGAGGGGTGCTCACGCGATTCTGATTTTTGCTTCACAAGGAGAAGCGTGACTTTGGGTGGGAGGGGTGGGAATACATTTATAATTAAGTCATCCTTCACTCTGGCATGGGAAAAGCAGGTAGCCGGGCCCACTGGGCAGCAGGCAGTCCTTAGCAATTGCTTGCTTCATCCAAAGAAATCATGGGTCCTAAGATGACATTTTAGAATAAGAGGGGAGGAGGAGGAAGACGTCAAGGGGGTGTCCAGCTGAAGGCATTGTTCTCTTTTCTCCAGGGCCATGTGAATGGCAAAACATTAATATTTGCTTTTCCATTTCCCTTTGGGCCCCATTGTTTCAGGGTTCAGTCCGGAGACAACTTTCCAGCTCACCTCTGTTTACTCTGAGCGCCAGCGTTGCTCAGCCTTTGGCTGAGCCTTTCCCTTCCTTATATTGGCTCGGTGGGAAGGAAAGGCTTGCTAATTCTTCCCAACATGAGAAGACTTATTGTCCCTCTTGACTGCCGTTCAAGAACAGCTGGTTTTGTTGTATTGTGGAGCTGTGTATTTTCTTTTTAACGGCTCAGCACTACTTAAAAGGCAGGTCTGGCCCGAGCACGTCTGCCAAATCAAATGGTTGGCTTGCTGTGAAACTCGGCCTAAGACTTTAAGTGGGAAGAGGTCCAACAACAGAGCAGGTCAAAAATCCCACTTGGCTCAGATGCCTGTTCCTTGGTTCAAGACTTCTGACAGCAAACCCACCATTTTTAGTAGTGACTGTGTGAACTTGTAGTGCATTGCCTGTTTGGAGAGCGCTGCGTATTCTACTTGCATTGAAGTAAACTAATCTCAACTCAAAACAGATTATTTAAAAAAAAAAAAAGACTTGTGGGTGGGGACTTTTTTTGATCCATTAAGGATGTCAGCAAGAGGGTTTTATTCCTCCTCTTTCTTTGAAGCTCTGCCAACTGTGGTCTTTGCAGGTGATGCTTGAAGAGTTGGTGGGGTTTTCACTAGGAAGACTTGCAGTGCTGCCTCTTACCTGTAGTTTCTGCCTCTTAAATCCCAGCAAGCTGGTGGCTTTTACAGGTTTATTACTAATTGCTTCCAGTCTATCTGACTCGATTTTTATTCCAGCCTGTAAGAGCAAGCACACACCAAGATGTGCCAAAACACAGCTGGAAAACACCTGCATCTCGCTGAGCCCCCCCACACCTCTGCTGCTCTATACCCCAAAACACGAGGGTTTCCCCTCCATCAGAGGCATGGAAAGCAGGCAATGGTGCTGTTAGAGGTGCCAAGGGTTTTGCAGGAGAGCTGGAAATCCAAGCCCAGCCTGCAAGCAGTGGTGGCCTGTGCCGTTTCCAATGCTGACCTGCCCATTCGCTTGCTGGTGGAGCACTGAAACGGCTGGGCAGGACAGCTTCTCATGCAGCACCGCAGCTCACAGTCTGCCGGGCAACCTGCAGCTTAGTAAACACCATGTCAGCTAGCAGATTAATTGCTGTATAAACACCAAGCATGCCTGAAGGAGGCATGAATCTCCGGGTCCTTGCTTGTGCTTGGGAGAGGCTGGGCAGATGTACAGATAGGGCTCTGCCCCAGCAATGTGCATCCTCTCCTCGGCTTTGCCCACCTCTGCAAGTCAGAAGCATTGTCCCTCAAGGGCCAAAAGTGCTGTCTGCTACAAAACAGAGGGGAAAAACCTTGGTCCTGCAACATGAAGCCAAATCTGCCATGTGTGTGGATTGTCATCTTTGCACCGCCGGCACCAAGCGAGTATCACCTGTCGTCCCAGTGCAGAAGTCCTGGTGTGTATCCCCATTAGATCAAGGGAGTGCTGGGAGAGTGCAGGGGCATCTCCTGCCCAAACTAAACACCACGTCTTTGTTTACTGTGTGCATTAACAACGACAATTACAAGTGCTAATGCAGTCAGGTTGGTTTAACTCTGCCTCCAGAACAGGTCCTTGCTGGCATTTCTCACCAACTGGACGCAAGGAAAACCTCCCTCCTTCCTCTCACCCAGGCTATGGCACCCAGCAGTCTTTTTGAAGCAATTAAATGCCTCTCTGCTCCTTCAGGTTGGCTTTTTGCTCCATGTCAGTCCCCAACTGCGCAGCTTTCATGCCTGCTTAGACCAGCAATGGGTTTGCTAAGCAGAGTCCCAGTTTTCTTCATCAGCAGCAGACCCAGCCCCACCATGGAGATGTTAAACCTGGCAATGGGAGAGGTGGTGTGAGCACAAGCGGGACAAGGAAGAGAAGAGCGGGGTTCGAGTGCAAAGTGGTGATGCTGTCTGCTTTGTTAGCATCATGTGTGCGGTGTTCCCAGGCTGGTTCCAGGGTCCAGAAGCAGCCCAATCCCAGCAGCAAGAGCAGCAGCTCAAAGCCCTCCGTCCTGGGGGTGAACGGCCCTGGAAGCTGAGTTTGGAGGCCTGGACCAAAAGGCAGGTTTTGGCATGGCACCCATGGCATCTTGATCTACTGCTTGCACAGTGCTGAAACTGGGAATTGTGCATGGAAAGACAGGTGGGATCACAGCAGAAAGGTGCGAGCACAGCACAAAGGTGAGAACACAGCAGAAGACGTTAACGTGCAAGCAGGGAGAGACTGCTCCTTTTGCTTCACCTCAAATTCACAGTCTACCCCAAATGCAGACGTACACGCTAGGTTCTGTGTTGGTGGTGGAGTATTTGAGATGCAACCCTATTACTGAGGGTAAGGGAGGACCCAGCCCATTCATAGCACCTTTGTTAGTTAAAACTAGCTTTAAGCCTCCTCAAATAAGGTGTCTAGTAATCTGGTGAAGGAGCCAGGCAACTGGTTTCTTTTTAATGGGACTGTATATACAGAGCTTACTGGGAACCAGTGTCGTCAGCGATACAGGGCAGATGTTCCCCCATCACAGAGCAAGCCACACTATGGGCTTGCTCTGAAGGCTTTCAAGACCTGAGGTGTCTGCTTGAAACTCACAGTGGAATGAGGTGGGTGAGGATTTTTTTGTATGCATGACGTGGACACAAATAGCCGGTCCTCACCTCCCTGACCTCCTGGAGTAGAAAGGCAGGTGACTGGCAGGCTTGTGTGCAAACATGCTGAGCTGGAACAAAAGGTTGCTGAAGTGAAGGAGAATCAAAGGCAGCCATCCTGAAGCCAATGGGGGAGCTTAACAGTAGGTCTCACAGCCCTGATTCACTGCAGGCATCGTGATACTTGCTATTTTTTGTTAAATCTACCCCCTGGAGCGAAGCAGGTATCACAGCTTTTGTTAAAGGAGGTTTTGGAGTCTCATACAGGAGGAAGAAAGCATAGAAACCTTAAACTTGGAACAGAAAGCAAATAAAACTGTGATACTTTGGCTTTGTAATAAATATAATTATATTTAAGCTTCTTGCATAATTCCGCAGTTGTCTGAGGGTGCTGAAAGCTCAGAGCTTGTGATAGCAAGTACTACTGACACGCTGCGTGCAGAAATTGGCCTTTTGACTCTAAGAGGATATTGAAGATGTTCTGGTAAATATTTACGTTTTTTAATCTCCAGTGCTAATCAGAACTGAGATTATTTAACTCGCAAGAGTTTATTAAAATAAACTCGGCACTGATTGCTTGCTTTCTGCATTTGCTATTTTTTTTCTACTGTCCAGATGCCAGGGAAGCTGGGCTTTTATTAAGGTTAGATTTGCTGGAGTACTGCGGTTGCTGCTATTCGCTGTAGTAGTTTGAAAGGACTTGGCCCTCAGGGGCAGATATTATTCCAAAATGAGATGTCACCCACATCTTTCTTGATGCTGAAATTCATTAACAATGGGACTCTTGGAATAGAATTTATTCTGTTGTTTTTTTCTTCTTTGAATCTGTTGTTCATTAGAAAAAGGTTTCTTTATTGTGAAGAGAGAGCAGGATGTGTGAGCTCACTTGGCATCATTTCAGCTAATCTTCAAGGTCACACATGACTCCGCAGGCTGCTTCTGCAGCCCCTGGAAGGGCTCCTTTGGCATGGTTCCTGCAGAACTGGCCCATGGTTATCACCAGTCATGCATGGCGCAAAGGAGATGAAAAATCACAGAGCCCTGGGGCTGCCTGATCAATGCTCCCAAGGCCGAATTGCACACTCTGAGCGTGCAATGGCTTTTCAGGGGGAAGGGTTTGCATCCCTGAGCTGGTAAGAAGCAACGTTGCTGGGTCTGTGCCTTCCTCAGTTCTTGTAAACTTGCTTAGCAGTGAAGCAGGTATCCCGTGATGCTCTTACCAGCCCTGACTTGGTAATTCAGCTCTAACAGGAGCCTGGCTATGTCTGTGACAGATCTCCTACCTAGAGGAAAGGTTTCAGTGATTCTTTCTGCTTCCTTGCTTTGCAAGTTGAAAATTAAGCCCAGTCTGGGTCTGTGCAGCAGACTGTCTCAGAATGGTGCCTACATTTTATGGGGTGGGTTGACCAACAAGGAGCCACAAAGGGTCAGGGAAAGAGACCACACTTTAAAAGCAAACAGAGCTTTGTAAATGCGCCCTGAAGCCTTGGATTTCTGCACAGAGTCAGGGACTGTTGCAACAACTGTTCTGCTGCCAGGTCTCGCTTCACCCCTTGCACAGCAAAATCTGTGAGAGGGTACAGCGAAGGCTGCATGCCCTGAGCTGGGAAACCCAAGGACAAATAATCGCAGAGTCTAGCAGTGAGGGTAGAATAAATGAGCTATTTGAAAATCAAAGCAGGACTCAGCACTGCAGCTCCAACAGTCTGCCTGTGTCCCGGGGTCAAGGAGCTGTGGGATCTCTCATGCCTTGAGGTATCTTTGTCTTTGCTTTTTAATATCAGCCTTGCAAAGTTTGCAGCTTGTCTCGGCACATTCTTTCAGCGCTGCTGCATTTAGGCTCTGAGCAGAGGTGAGAAGCCCTCAGTTCATCCTTAAGGGAAGGAAAGCATCACACTTTGCTGTTTGAAATGACTTTTCACTAATGATGGGCCCATAAGAAATAAAGGCAGTGCCACCAAATGAGCTTGTCTCTGGTTACTGCTGCTGAACCCTCAAACAAGCTGGAGAGGGAAAACATCACCAGCATTGCCCTGACCTAGGAATACCCAGGAAAAAACTATCTTTTGGTCTCCTATGTGGAAAAAAAATAATAAATGCTATTATCATCTGTCCCCACCAGCATCAGGCCGTCTTGTAGCAAATGCTTGCCCATCTTTTCAAGTCTGTCAGCCAGTTTTGACCTTGATACAAACCATACTGGATTTGGGTTTGGCACCAGACAGGGTGAGAAAGGAGGTAGGGGAAGAGGTTCAGTTAAGCACAGTGGGGATGAAGGAGGTGTGAAAAACGGGGAGAAAACTGTATGGATGTGGAGTGAGCAGATGGAGGGTGAAGTGGTGTCGCAAGACTCGTGGGTTCTGCTGCATTAATGATGTTAATAAGCAGTGAGGAACAATGAATGAATTATATTGAGCTGATTGGGGTCAGCTGGGGACACCAGAGGGCAACGCTGCCCCACACTTCCCTGCAATGACTAGGGGGGACAGGTTGAGCTAGTAATTTGCATCTCCCTCCAGCAGCAGTTTGAACTGATGGAGGCATCAGTCTGGAGGGTTTTCTCTTTGCAGCAGTGTCTTTACTGTCTGCGACAGTCTAATGCTGATCTCACCAATTAATTTTCGGCAAAGCAGCTCGAGAACTGTTTTCCAGTTATGAATCGAGTTCTGGGGAAATGGGTCTGTTCCCACCACTAAACTGCATTTTGGATCAGGGAACTCTTTCTCAGACCCCAGATGAACCCCTCTTGCCTGGATGAAATGACTGTTAACCTGTCCTGCACAGTGTAAAACAGCACAATGAAAAAACATAGCAGCCTCGGAAGGGCTTGGCCCCAGGACCTCTGGAAACATGATGCTCTCCTGAGTTTTCTCAGGTGCAGGACACATGAGAGCAGGCTTTGAGCAATGTGCACAGGCATGAGGGGCTGAGCATCCGAGGGGACGACTGTGTTTCCTGGCTGATGGGACATCCGTGCAGCCATGTGTCCCAAGCATGTGCTCCTCCACAGAAGATGGGGCACAGCCACCAGCCAGGCTGGGATGTGCTGCACTGGTGGCACTGGGGAGGAATGTGCACTGCTGGTGATCCCTTCCTCATGGAGCTTCTCACCCAGGCTGGGTGCACCGTGCTTTAAACACTCCTGTTTTCTCACCCTAATGGGTGCTGAGGGTCACGAGCTGGCATGAAGCGCAGGTACCCTTAGCGAGTTCCCACGGCTTGGTGGCAAGGCTTTACTTGCCAGCCCCAGGTCCCTGCCAGCAACATGCCACTGTGTGGCTCCAGAGCTGCTCCTCCATTGGGAGTGCTGCAGATGACATGCAGGAGAGCCAAACTGAAACCATGACTGATGCCATCCTTCGCTTTGTCCAGCCCCTCTTTCTTAGCTTCACAGCAGAGGGTAAGTTTCCTTAATGAACCCAAACTGTCCTCATATTGCCTGATATGATACCAATCACTCCCCATCCCCACCGCCTAGCTGCTCTCCTCTGCTGAAGTCAGCTTTCTGCTCCAGCTGCCAGGCTGGGGACAGCTGCAATGTTTAGTCACCACTTAATTAATCTTTGCTGCAGCCTGGGGAGCCCCCTGAGATGCACAGGTAAGGCTGTGTGGCTCTCAGACTCATGCTGGGCTGTCAGGCTCTGCAAACAAGGCAGTACCTCTACGGATTATGTCATTTTTTCCAAAGAACCTCCCGTTGTGCGGACACATGAAAATGACTTAAAGGAAGCCATACATTCCCAGAGAAAAATTGAAGAGTAAAAGCAGAAATAGAGCAGGTGAATTCATCCAGTCGCAACTCAATGGAAAGGAACATGCAAGTATAATTCAAAGCATCATAAATGTCCTTAGTGATAACGCTGTCTGCTGGTGATGGGGGCGGGGGGGATGGGGCTGGTAGCAATGAATGGAGTCCTACCCATCTCAAGTGGGTCCACAAGAATTAAATCTGGCATCTGAGTGGCTCTTGGCACATCTAAGCTTATGCCCAGGAAAAAGAAGGGGTCAGAGGCCTCTAAGAGCAGGTTGGGGATGCTGGCACAGGAGCTTCAGGGCTGTGTGAGATGACTACCCGTGTGGTCATGGACGGCTGAAGTCCTGGTGAAGTGTTTAGGACGTCAGACCGCCAGAGAATGGGGCCAGACTCAGCAGCTTGAGCAGGCGGCTCCGTGCCCAAGACCCAACCAGCAGTACAGCTGAACCTGTGTCCCACAGCTTTTCTTACTGGTCTTTCTGAAAGAATTGGTTTTGGAGACTCAGAGACTTGTCTAGGATGTAGAATACCCTGGTGGCACCAACGGAGATTTGGTCCAGTGGGGACTGGAAGCTGGGGTGCTGCTTCTCTCTGCCTCCCATCAGTCCTCAGCTTCCACTGAGCATCTTTTCATTCTAGTAACAAGAAGCATCTTCCCCCAGCCCCTCAGGAGAAACTCAGCCCCAGAATAAGGCAGGTGCCTGCAGAATTGAAAGGGGGAGGATCAGGAGCACCATGCCAGGTGGGCTGCATGAATGCTGGCAAAAACTATTGAAAAAGAAGTGGCTGATTTGCACTGTGCTGCTGTATCCGCTTGCACACACCTGCACTGGCACATAAAGGGAAAAGGCTGCTTATCTGCAAGTGTAAAGCAGGCATATTTCAGGCTGTGAACTAGCAATTACCTCCAACACATTGCCAGCCGAGTTATGTTCCTCATCTCAACTCCAAACACAGCTTGGCCTGTATCCAATGTCTTCCCTCCTCCCTGTCCACAAAGAGCTTGCTGCTCTTGTATTGCCAGGAGTCCGCGGGATGCAGAGGCCTGGGTTAAGGAGAGACGAGCTGAACTTAATCGCAGTGATAGTAAAAGCTGCAGCCCAGATTGCTGTGACCACCAGGAGCTTTAGACCAGCTGGAGGATGAGTAAAGCCATGGAGTGAATGAACTGCATCTCCCAATGCTTTTGTGTAACCTTTGAAGCAATGCACATGGCTACACTCAACACCTTCATCTTATTCTGTCTGGGGCTGATCCCTCCGACCCCGCAGTGTGTGGAAAGGGACCACGGAGGGGAGCAAGGCTTTCTTGTGTCCCCTGGGGTGACCTGTGCTGAGAATAGTGCTGGGGAAGATGCTGAGCTGCAGTAACTGAGACTTCGGCTTACAGGTGTCTGTAGGGCTAGCAAGAAGCATCTCCTCAATCAAAGGATGGTCAAGTTTTTAAGAGCTTGCCCAAAACCACAGGTGATCTGTATTCTCCAACAGTAATTAGCTTGAGCTTTACAATGAATGCATTGGCTCTTTTAGTGATGGGGACATGCCAGGGCAGAGAGAATGAGAGCAAACCAGCTACGAGTCTCCTAGCTTCAGCCGCACTCAGCCGTATGTCAGGAAGGATGGTACAGAGGTGAGCTTGCTGCTCTGGGACTTGGGAGACACAGATCCTGCTCCCTGTGCTGCCATTGACCATGGTGGGGCACTCAGCACTTGTCCTGCATCTCCTTTGGGATATGTGAATCAGGAAGCGTATTCAGGCCTCCTGCCCTCCCTGTCCTATGTGTCTGCATCCACGTTACAGTTATGAGGAGCCCAGCTCAGGCACTTCCCAGGCATCAGCTGTTGGATGCTGCTGAAAGTCCCTGTGGAATACACCGTGGAGGACTTGCACAAGCAGGCTTGCCCCAAGACAAAAGAGTAGGTCTGTAGTTTTGTGCCTTGCCACGGGCTCACCTAAAACCTTCACCCTGAGCCCAGGTGGACTTGAGGTGAAAGCTGGATCAGTCCTGCTCTCCTGCAGCGCTGTGGGCATCGTGTTGGTGTCTGAGGAGACGCAGCCTTTGCAGGATGGGAAGCTTGCTCTGCCACCTGGAACCAAGTCAGTGGAACAATCCCCTACTTACAAAGCTAACAAGGCAAATTCTTCCAGAAATGCTGTAAACAGAGCTTATAGGTTACCCATGGACAGTGATGTGACTCCTCATGGCATCTTCCAACTCCTTTAGCTGGGAGCACCTCCTTCTATCCCAGTTTCTGGCAGGTTTGTACCCAGGTGTTGCTGTATCCCACCTTGCAGCATGGCACTGGCTGCCACACGGATCCTAACATGCACCACGAGAAGCTACAAACACACTTCTTGATCAGCCAAGTCCATTTCTGCTCTCCATCTGGGACCAGCACTGAGTGCCACGGGTGGACATGCAGACTTCTGGGCAATGGGAAGAGGAAGCAGGGGCTGTTTGTCCTGAGGGTGGCTCATGTAACCAAGCAGGTCATGCATGGCATTCAGTGAAAGTGATGCCTTTTAATCTTCTGATCTCTGCCCTGCCTTGGAACAGCTTTGCCATCTGTTCAGACACAATGTCAGGTGATGACACATGTCCCAGCAAAGTCCTGTGGTTCTCCAAAGCTCCCCTTATCCACCTAGATCCACCCAGCAGCTCAGGGCTGTGTGGCACTTGTGACACTGAGCTATTTATCAATTGCAAAATTATTTCCTGGACTCAGAGTTGACCCTCTTAGGTAATCACATGTGAAATATGACTTTCTTGTCTTGATTTTCCTAAAGAATGTTGTGCTTAAGTGGTTTTAACCTTCAGTGTTTGTCACCTAGTGTCTAGTTTTGCTGTCAGACTAAGGTGGAAGTCCTCTGGTTTTCTTTGGGTATTTCTCAGGCGGTTCCGTTTATTTGGAAGCATTACTGACTTGAGAGAAAGGGAACTGAACCTACGTTTCCACAGTAAGCTGAAGCTGCAACAGCCTCAAATACTTAAAAAGAAATAAAACCTTGACTACAGGACAAGCTGCTCTAGACAAGACTAATTGCAGAAGGTTCCTTGAACTTGGGTCGTGACAACAGTGCTTGGCTCTGACGTTGCTTCTACCATCAGGAGGTCCCAAAGCACTTTGCAAAGGAAATCGTGTATTTTCCACTGATTAATGCAGGAGACAGTGACTGCTCAAAAAGCCAATGGAAAAGTGGAACTTGACCTCCCATCTGCCGTGTCCCCAGCCTCGTGTCCCTGTGAGGTAACAGCGTGGCGAGGATTTATCCTTCTCTCTTTCAGCTCTACACCTCCCTTGGCTCTGTACGTGTGCTCATGTCCGTGCACACTCAGCTGCCTGCTTGAGCCCAGCAAGGCAGGACACCTGCGTTTTGTCACTGGAAGTATTTGTGGAAATGTGCCCATCAGCAATGGAGGCAAGGGCGCGGTCTGGCTGAAATCTAACTGAAATGCAGCCTTTTTTGTCTCAGGAATGAACCTTTTGGGGTTCAATAGTTTAATCTGACATGCTATTAGTTTCAGACTCTCCTTGGTGAGGAGGAGTTGATGATAATTGTGCAAGGCCAGGTGATGTTTGAAATAGGATCTGTGCTGCCATTGTAACTGAATCTTGGCTGCTCGGGAAGCCTTGGCTGGCTGCTGAGTCTGTGCTGAATGGGGCTTGCAATACAAATATTTGCGTGTGGATAGATGCCTTATTATTAATTTAAAGCCTGACATAAATCGTGGGCTCAGAAATGCAGATTTAAGCTTCATGGACAAAAATAGATGTGGCCTCTTGTATGGGGAACCGCTCCGATTACGCTTCCATAATTGGATCATGCTGAAATGGATACCTTAAATTTAGTTACAAAAGGCTAACAAGAAAAAAATGCCAACAATTTATCACAGCCATGGTGCTATATTTAAAGCTGTCAGCGTTTCCAGGATATAAAGCGATTATAAATCCTAGTGATTTGTAACCGGCCATAGGAATCTGCCTTCATGCTGACATTTAACATTCAAGTTCTCCACGCTGGAAGCCCTTGATTCAGCAACGCAATTAAGCCTTCACCTCTTTTGCAGTTCAGGAATAGCCCTGCTGCCATTACATGCTTAAATGTAGGCATGTACTTAAATGCACTGTTGAATCAAGGTCCAAACGCTACATTTATTTCCTTCGGTAATCAACACCTTGCTGTTGATTTGGAGTTAGAGGTACCGAAATGTTGCTTTTGTGTTTTATTGAACTGAAATAAAGCACTGCCCAGTCCTGTTTTGAGTCTGAGCTTGTGGCAGCTCATTAGCTAACAGGTAAGTGCAACAAGTTGAAAAACTGTGTTAAAGGCAGTTCTCTATGAACCTTTCCTATGAACGGCTTGCACAGAAGCCTTTAGAAAAAGACACACAATAATCCATAGTTTAATATCTCTTAAATCTCCTGAGCCTGCTGGCACCATCAGCCCAGTGCCAAGCCCCCAAGAAAGCTATAAAAAACTTGGAAGTGAGCAGGCACGGAATGACTGTCCTGAGAAGGTTTCTTCCAGGTCTTCACTGGCTCATGCCCTGAAGCAAGGGAGTTTACCTTATTTTAAAAACTCATTTAGAGCTTAATCTTGCAACCTCTAGTAACACGGTGGTTCTCTTCTTGCCAATTTGGCTAAGGACTGTTCCACAGATAAAAGCAGTACAATAGCTGTTAATTTAAATTCAAATACACCTGCCTTCAATTCTGCTGCCTGTTAAGATTTCAAAACAGCCTTGATTTCCAGAAGTGTCCCCTTTTCTTGGATTACACCAAAGCCAGGTTTGTATATTAGAGCACCTCTGAGCTGCTGGAACCAAGAGCTGTTGCCAGCTCTCCATGCCTTCTTATCAAAGACAGAAATGGAGCACTGGTGTCTCCTAAGAAGTTCCATTATTTGTTATTAAATAATATTTTTACCTTTGCTTGCTGTGACCTCAAGTGAAGGAGATACTTTAGCTGCTCAAGAGCCATACAATGGAAAGATTTTGGTTGAATTACGATACAGGTAATCCTGAAAGAGATTGGTATTTGGAAAATTAAGCAAGAAATAAGGCAAGGAGCAATGTTTCTGCCTGTGGCTCTGCCTTCCTTTGTATTTTAATTTCCTACCTTCATTCTTTTTCCCTTAGGTGATGTCAAGCCTCTGGAATGTACTTATTTATTAGCAGAGTAAAGAACAATAAGCAGAAAAACGCAATAAAAAAAGAAATTGCTTCTAAAACTCCCTTGCCAAGCATGTGAATCCTTCAGGAAACTAATAGATGCCACAGCTCAGCAAATCATTGAAGAATGTGAGTAAAGAGCACTCAGGAAGCCTGCTGAGATATGTGCTGGGGCAGCAGGGCCTCAATCCTGCACCTGTACAGACGGTGCTGCCATGGTCATCTGGTGGTCTACACCGCCCTGCACCACCCGTGCTTCAAGGGCTGCCTCCATCAGCCCCACCACATCGCTTGCTCTGCACAGCCCCCAGGCCAGGTCTCCATTCACTTTGTGGCCTTGAACTCTGAGCTGATGGGAAGGGGCTTCTGTGGCTGAGAAGCGGTTCAGCCCCCAGGTTCCAGCAGCCTCCAGTTAGCACACAACTGCCATGGTTGCAGGTGATTTTCCATGTCTTGTGATACAAGGTGTGCCTACCTAATTTTTTATTTTTATTTTTTTTTAACCCAAAAGCTCTTTGTTTCCTTGCTGCAAAGACAGGACAGCCAGGGCGCCCATGAAGGCTGAATTTCTCCCTGGAGGTCCAGCCATGCTGCAGCCCGTGCCTAACAGTTGCTAGTAGAAGGAAGGGGCTTGCTGCAGTGATCTCAGCACTATGGCATTGCACGAGGTCGTGCAGAAGACTGGGTGGTCCGTAGGAGCCCCAGGCCGGCTGTAGATGAGATTCAGCTGATTGCAGAATGGATGCAAAGACTCCCATGGTGTTAAGGGACTGGCTGTACCAGCTCTAGCATCTTGGGAAACACCGTGTCACCCAGAAACTGAGCACGCTGGTGCTCGTATTTGTCCCCCAGTGGGACTGCAGCCAGACAAGTGTTTTATTCCAGCAACAGCAGTTCCAGCATCCAGAGCTCGAGAGGGTGGATAACAAAAAGCCCGGGAGAGAAAAGATGCAATTGTCTTAAATGACTTCCATCTGTCTCCTCCTGTCACCCACCGGAGGGATCAGATTTATGAAACCTCCGCATTAGCAGAGGCTCGTTGTAATGCCAGGTACCAGCTCTGCCACCAGCAAGCCATCAGGGACGACACGGAGTGAATGCCATCGCCCCCCTCCCCAGTTCTACTGGTGATGATGTTTTGGGTGCCTGCCCAGGATGCTCTCCATTACTTACAGTATTTCACCGCTCACTGCCAGGCTTTCTGTGCAATAATATTTACACCTCCCAAGAGAGGTTTTTCAGGAAAGGCTTCATGTCTGCATTCACGCCAAGGCAAAAATCCTCTTGCATCAGTGATTGAGCAGCAGGAAAGAGAGCCGCCAAAAATAGCCCAGGCTCAGTCCTGCTCTGGCTGAAGCTGGAGAATCACCTTCCCCATCCCCTTGCCCAAGTTAGCTGGCACGTGCTGCCACCAGGCATCTCGGAGAGGTTTTGGAAGAGGGCCTTGCCTCCAGATAAACAGGGAGGAACCTGAGCTGACAGGATTTATGGATGAGAGGAGAGACAGCCTGTCTCCCCCAGCCGGTAACTGAGATAATTCACCCTTTCCAGACAATTCAGCTCTCGTGCACCCCACTCCCACGTCAAGAGCCATCTGATGCTGTGCTGCCCAAGTGGGCTTCCCACCCAGCGCTCACCGCTGGAGCAGGGTTCAAGACAGCACCCCGGGCACACGGCTGCTGCCTGGGCAGGGGTGGGTGCTTTGTACTTTGGGAGGGACCCAGAGACCTGCAAAAAGCACTGTGTGGTCTTTCACTTGATCTTGCTGGCAGCCCACCTTTGTGAAGCTAACCGTGCACATAAAGCGGCTTCGAGGGAATTAATTTTCCTAGGAATTAGTTTCCAAGGAAAAGGGTTCGGCAATTAGTATTTCCCAAAGCTGTAGCTGGGTAAACTGTTCGAGGGGAGGAAAATACATCTGCCAACATGTGAGTTTACTTCTGCACTGGCAGGGGGTAATGCCAAAGGGACAGGGACGGTTTCAGAGGGAGCAAGAGGCACTTTGGTGCATAAGCAGCAAAAACCAGGCAGGGGATGGGCAGAGGTGGTGGTCTGCTGGCCGATGGGCATCTCCCCAGTGCTGCATGTGCCCTGGCTTGTTCTTTTCTGCTGCCGGTTTGTAACAGCAGCCAGGAGTGGGGGAACCAGGCAGGGTTTAATTCCTCCCCTGCAGAAGCTGGTAGGCAACAATCATTTGCACAACAAGTTCTCACTTGGAAGCTTTATTTTAAATAGAAAACTGGGGTCTCAGCTAAACCAAGCTGAAACTGAAAGCGTCTGTGAGGTTTTTGTTTGTCTAGCAACCAGCAGAAGTATTAATGGAGGGGAAAGGGAGCCAAACCAGCAAATTGCCATGTGCCCTGAAGTAAAAAATGTTCTTGTTCTCCAGCCCAAACCTAAAACACATCAGCAGAAAGATGAATGATAGCATTTTACAGGAACTGTAGCCTCATTTTACTACTTTTCTTACAGGCCTAAAGCCCCCCCAGACCATGCCATGTCTCAACCATGACATTCAGCTTCTCCTCGCAGGCAGGAAGGTTGTCTGCAGCTGTTGTATGTGGTACAAGTATGTGCAATATTGCCACCCAAAGAAAGATGGTCTCTGGAGGAGAGCAGGACTGTGGCACGTTGCAGCAGGGGGGTATGAATTGAACTACCTCCCTTCTCCGGCTGTGGAACCCCGATGCAATGGAGAGGGAGGCGGACACACTTGCAGCAGCAGCAGGACTGCTGTACCTACCCCCAGATCCTGCCACCGGCACAGAGGGCTACCCTACGGACAACCGGAGAGTCAAGGGAACGTCGGAGAGCAAACCCAGCAAGTGACAAAGCAGACTTCAAAGGGCTCGTGTCTGGAATAAGACTGAAAGGATGATAGAAGGGCCTCCATGCCGCCCTTGGCTCAGAGCAGTGCTCTCGTGGCATCCTGCACCTCGCTGCTCCAGGGGCCATCGCTTCCCCAGCAGTGCCTGCTCCATGCAGTCCCCTCATCCTGAAACAGCCCCCTCCCTGCTCCCTTGCAATTTTCACCAAGATCAGCCCTTATAAGCCGAGCACTTGTTTCTTAGTAGGTGTTACACATCTACCCCAAATATCAACAATTTGCAGCTGACAGGCAGTCCACAGTGAAATTAATTTTCTTTGATGCCACTCTTGCAAAAAAACCCAAAAGTAACAGCTTCCCCTCCCCGTCCACCCCTGACTTGCTGGCTCCATTTGAAGTCTCAGATTGCCAGCATGACTCCTGCAAGGTGCCAATGGCAAACAGAGGAAGGGATCGCTTTTGATGTTTCGGTCAAATTTATGTTCCTAATAATCATTCCTTGGACAGAGTAAAAAAGACTTAGTCAAGCAGACATCCCAACTGCAGGGTTAATAGCTGTGAGGAATGCTTTCCTCCCTCTGCTAAAACATCAAGTTAATGGCAAATGTTAATAAAGTCATTACGCAGAGATCGCAAGTACCACTCGCAGGCTTGAACCAGCAGGACAGGTTGTTACTTCTTATGGGAAACAGTTTAATGGCTACGATGCTCTGTTGTGTCACTGAGTGTGGCACTGCACACGTGCACACAGACACGAAACCCTGCCGTGCGCTAGCCCTGAGCTCAGCCCAGGCAGGGGACCACACTCAGCCTGGGTAGCCACCATCCTTGGTCAGCAAGGCCAGCATGGTGGCTTCACACGTGCCCTGCGTTAAGTGAACTGTAAAATGCAAATATGTGCTATGATCTGATTTTTATCCCCCAAACCATCTAGATAATACAAAATCACATCACAGCCACCCAGAGTGAGGAGACTGGGCTGAACTTACAGCACAGAAGGAGCAAGCCAAGTGGCCTAGACCCTCTGGGGAGTATACAAAACCTTCTAGAAGGTCCTTTCCACCATAAAAATAGTATTCAGGAACCTCCTTCAAAGTGAGATTGCTTGGCGCTGCTTTGGCTATCTCCACATGGCTCTGTGGGCTCCTGCCCGTAGAGACTTCAGAGCTGAGCTTTGAAGTTGTCCACCCTCTTCCCATGTGCCTGCTCTCGCTTTGACCTTCCCTACACAAAAATAGCTCCTTTCAGTCACAGAAAATATCAAAGGTATCAGACAATGGCTGGGTCCTTGTTCTCACTGAAGTCAGTGGGAACTCTGCCATGGTCTGAAGGAGAACGTGATTAGAGACCAGCAGGGCCCTATGACAGACCTCTTGCCCTAGAAGCATTAGGACCACTGACAATAAGCTGTGGTGGCTCAGGAGATCAGGCAATAAGATGGTGGGGGACCCCTTTCCTCTTGGGGACACATGGGCAAATCCAGTCTCCATTTGGTGGCCTGTGGGAGTGGAGCTGTAAGAGATTCCTAGCACACAGGTGTCACAGCAGGGCACAGGATCTCCAAAACAAGTGTTAATGAGCTGGCCAGAGCCAGAGCTGCAACACCAAGGCTGTTCCAACCTACAGGCTCTACACCACCCAACTGACAGGTCCTACACGTCTTCCTCCATCCAACCCACAGGTCTTACACCATCCCAGCCTACAGGTCCTCCTCCGCCCAACCCACAGGTCCTACACCATCCCAGCCTACAGGTCCTCCTCCGCCCAGCCCACAGGTCCTACACCATCCCAGCCTACATGTCTTTCTCCATCCAACCCACAGGTCCTACACCATCCCAGCCTACAGGTCCTCCTCCGCCCAACCCACAGGTCCTACACCATCCCAGCCTACACGTCTTTCTCCATCCAACCCACAGGTCCTACACCATCCCAGCCTACAGGTCCTCCTCCGCCCAACCCACAGGTCCTACACCATCCCAGCCTACAGGTCCTCCTCCACCCAACCCACAGGTCCTACACCATCCCAGCCTACAGGTCCTCCTCCACCCAACCCACAAGTGCCACACCCATCATTAGAGTCACATGGTGTTGTCAGCTCACATGACTTTGCTGTGTCCCTAACCCTACTTGATGTTTACTGAAAGCCCCAGATTCTAGTGTCATGTGAATAGGAAACAATCTCCACTCTCATTTTTTAAAGTCTTAAATTCTTTTTGGGAAATCACCATCACAGGTTGGGAATTCTACCTCCTCGTAGAGAGGCAAATACTGTGAAGGCTTAGCATGGCTAAAATTTTTACTAGTTTTTGGGGCTTGAGGTTTTTGCTGCGTTACAAAAGATATTAGCTCTTTCACAGACCTTACCTTACCCTTGACCTTGGACTATCATAGCCACAACAGCTCTGCCATTAGAAAAAAATCAGCTTTTGAGTCTGTGGCTGGAAATACCGCTCCCAATCTTAACTGCCAATTTCTCTGCTGGAGCTCAGGCTCCATCAGAAGAAACTTGCAGTGGTGTTTCAGTTCAGAACCTTCTCTACAAGCAACACAGTTCAACATTAGAGACGATGAGACAAAAATAAATGGAGGAAGCTAGACACGGGAACATAATCAAAGGCATTGAGCCTTTTAAGATAGCGTCTGTCCTAATATTTACAGAGTCCTTCCAAAGCCAAGAGACTTCTTCTGGACTTCAGAGACTTGGTGCTGCTCTGTTCTTGTTTATGGCCCCGGTGCCAAAGAAAATTGAGGGGCTGATAAACACCGTGCACCCTGCCATGCTCTGTCAATGGATATCTTCCTTGGAATTAAGTGGCTGAACAACATAAAAGTATTTTCATTCTGCTTTATGTTCTCATCTGTCTGTTGAACAATTATTTTCAGATTTATACAGGAACACAAACTCAGTAGGACTTAGGTTATTTTCCTGCTTTTCCATCAAGCTGCGGTGCCAGCCCATGTGCAGTGTCTCACTCTGGCATGGCATTGTCCCCATGTGTTCATCTTGTAATTGTCCCTCCTCGTCTGGGAATTCACTCATTCGAATTCAGAGCAAGCTCCAGCTGACCAAAGAATGGCTCCCCTCAGAAAAGTGGACTTATTTAGAGGGGGCTTTCACTGTAGCCACTTGATATTCAGTCTCATTGGGTGTCCAGACCCTAATTAGAGAAGGGAATTATGGACCAGGAGCAGGAATTTGGCAGAACTCGCAAAAGAGGTTCACCGCAGGGTTACAGTCTTCTGGGTTGCTGCCGCACCAGCACAGTGATTAGTGGCTCCAGTCCCACTGCTTGGCTATAATGGAACAGAAGCCCTCTAACTGTGTGTTAATTAGAGCTAATTGCTCACCAGGAAGGAACTCAGGCCTTCCTAGCTGATGGTGGAAAGCAGCGACAGCAGAGCATTCCTGGCTGGCAGAGGAGCCCCCCATAGCCGGGTTCCTGTGGAGGGTGATGCTTGGCAGGAGGCACGGGCGGGCTGCCCAGCTCACCTTCCTCCTCTGGCACCTGGGCTGCGTCTAACCCTGCGCCCATTTGGCTTGCCCAAGCCTGTGCTCAGCTCCTAGGCTGTTCTTCGGCTCATCCCATCCCTTGTCAGCATCCCAGCGGCAAGTGGTTTCCAAAGGCTGTGTTGGAGAAGAGGCATTGTCAGAGGCAGGATCCATGGAGAGGGCCAAAGGCCAGGGCTGGGCGGCTGTGGACAGCAGATATGGCCTCTCTCCTGCTAGCACCTCTGCTCCTCAACGGAAGACACTCGGAGCCAGTGCTGCTCCGTGTCTGCAGGAGCCCTGCTGTTCAACTCAGCCTCGGTAGGAACGGAGGGCAGAGACCTCCTGCTTCGGACCTCTGCACGGCAGAAGCAATTCCCTCAGATCCTTTTTCTTTGTAAGATTTTCAGACCAGTATCAGCTTGAGGCTTTGCAAGTGACGTGGAGGGAAAGGGAGGCAGGGGTGAGGCCGTGGGATCTGGGATATATGGTGGGAAGGCAGGATGGGCATGCACCCAGCAGACGCCTGGCACCAAACTGCACAAACCAACTGCAGCAGGAGTGGAGCTGGGCTGCTGGGCTGTGACTTTGGAGGAGAAAGGGAACATGTCCAGCAGAACCAACAGCCTGAAAGCAAGCACCGGCTCAGGATAAATGTGTGGGGTCGAGGGTTTGGCTTTTGTGGGTTTGTTGTTGCAGGGAGGAATGTGAGCAATTTCTTGGCACTATTTCTCCCCAGGATATTAGCATTATAAAGGGAGTTGCTGAGAAGCAATAGTTCAGATAGCTGTTGTTGGCTCCGTTCACCATCTCCAGGGGTCTTGGCTCTTTTCTGTCCTTTTCCAGTCGGTATAGTCTAAAGATCATTTGATTGCTCTGCACTTTTCACATACAAAGCCCCCAAAACCAGCTGAGGAGGATGGCTGGCAGGATAACATCCCCATTCAGCATCACAAAACCTCCTGGTGGCCCTTCCTCTGCAGGAGGCAGCGTGCAACCTGAAGCCTGCAGGAAAGGGTCTCTTGGCAAGGACAAAACAACAGATAGATGCTTTCTGTCCTTTCCCAATGTGTATGAAAGGATCCCAAATGGGTCTTTGTGGCTCTTCTGCCTCTAGTTCACATTAGGTATTCAAACCTAATAAGCCTGTGATCTTGCCTAGGGATGGATGGACAATCTAAACCCCAAGGTCAGGTAGTTTTAAGGCACAAATGTGGATGGAGCTCAGGGGATTATCTCTCCGTGTAGGAACTTTGGATCCTGACTATTGGATGGGGTTTTTTTTGGGGAAAAAAAACCTCTGTGCATCCTTTTACAGCAAATTGTAAAACTCTGCTGCTCGTCAAGCAGCCTTAGTATCTGTCCCTCCTGGGAAAAGGAGCTTTACTCTCATTGCAGCAGATTCACCCAAGCACTTCAGGGCTCAAGTGATTCTGGGGACAAATTCGTGCCCTCAGACATTTTTAGCGGCAGCTTGGAAAAGACTTCTCTCCCACTGCAGTCATACAAACAACAGCTACTCTGGGAAATCACGTTGCAATCAAAATGGAGTTGGAAGAACAGTTGTTCACGATTTCCCTCTCTTTGGGGGCGTCACTTCCAATCTAGATTAGATTAAATTGAACCAAAAAGCATCCAGATTGCAGTTGTAAAGTGGCCAAGAATTAATGAGTTTTCATGATTCTAGGTCCCCACTGCAATTTCTTTTGCATTCCTCTGGCCACCCACATGCGTTGGACAACAAATGCACCCCATTTCAGAGACCATCAGAAGAGGAGCAAATGTTTATAAACTGAAAATTGCCCTTTGGGCTGTTGGAAAGGTTACTCACCAGGAAAGACACTGCTGTAGTAGAAATGGATGCTGGCAGCTTTATGCTGTGCAGGATCCTGCAATGAAGGCAGAGATGGAGCAGCTACATCCCTCTCCAAGCATCAGCCAGTGGGAGCAGCGGTTTTAAGCACTGAACTAATTACTTAAAAAATGACATGGTTTTTTTCATTTACTGTTAACTCAGGAGCGTGGAGAACTTCAGTCATAAAGAGCCAGACAGAGGTTGTTTTTCAACAGACACATAGGCTTTAAAGGTAAGACTTCGAAAACAAGGCACGAGCCAAACTTGTTGAGAGGTGGCATGGTGGCTCTGGGACCTGCTTGGGAATAGGGAAGGGCAAGGACGATGAATGACTGAGCAAACCCCACTCCTTGACTACTGAGCAACCCCACAGCCCTCGCTGGGTGCGCCGAGGTTGGAACAACAGGAAAATGAAATGGCCAGAAGCATCGCAACATTGGTTTTGCTGGGCCACCAGTTCTGGCTCCTCCACCAGCACTGCAGATGGGAAGCAACCCTCCAGTTCTCTCCTCTGACTCTGACAACTTCTAAATTCTTCCAGGCATGAGCAACTTCTTTGTTGGCAGCATACACCAGCCCTGGGGCTGGGACAAGCAGAACTCTTTGTCTAGTGGGTTTTTTGGATGATTTGTGGCAGGTCAGATGAGCAGGTTGGGTTTTCCTGCAGACAGATGGCAAAACTCATGCATGCTGATGCATGAGCACCAGAGGAAGGAGCATCACTGCAAATCATTTGCAGGAGCAGTGTGTCCATCCATCCAGCACCGAGCAGAGCTGGACCTCAGTTTAGGCAAATCTCCAGCTCTGCGGCTGGCGCAGCCACCCCAGCTGATGACCTTGAGCTTGGCCATCAGAAGCCACATTTGCTTGGGTCTCCGTAAGCCACGTCAGCCTGGAACAAGGCTGTGCAGAAGTGTTCTCTGCAGCCCCTGCACTGTGTGAGGCATGACTTGGGGGGCTGGCCAGCATCTCTGGCCCATATCCCCCTCTCTTCACAGCTCCTGCTCCAGTGAGACAAGTGTTATGTCGGGGTGTGCACCTTCAGGTGTAGCCACAGGGCAACCACAGCTTCTTCCCTTCGGGCCACAAAGTTTTGGAGCTGCGTTGCCCTGGAGGGAAGGGAAGCACCCCTGATTTTCTTGTTAGCTTCTTTCTTGGATGTAGGTAGTGCTTCACCTGCCTTCCACTTAATCCAGTGGAGGAAGAGCACCTAGCTTCATTCTTTTCACCAAGACATCTCTAATCCTGTGGAGCTGCCATTCCTGTTCCTTGTTTGCTTCATAAACTTGGCTGGAGCCCTGCTTCCTTTCAGCACACTCCCTGGCTTTGTTTCCAGCCCTGCACAGAGGAATGGAGCTGCAGAGCTATTGCATGGGTTGTCCAACCCCATGGCCCTGAAGGTACCATTGCAGCAGGTAAACAAGAGGCCCCACGTGAAGCTGTGAGAGCTGGGTGGTGTGCAGGACAGTGCTGCTGGGAGATGAGCTGGCATGTCCTTCTTAGCAGCAGGAGCAGCTTGGGAGCTGTGACTGTGAAAGAAGTGACTTTGAACTTCATGATGTTGGCACAGTCCGCACTGCAGCCATCCCTGCAGCACCTCCTGCAGCATCCTCAGCTGCCTTCTGCAGATCCACAGCTGTGCGTCTGCTCCCCACGGATGGAACAGGAGGCTCAAATGGACAGGAATAAAATGAAACTGGTGCAAATGATAGCAGGCTGTGGCCACCAGCAGGGTTAGACTCTGGGGGGATGCTGGAAGCCCTTGGGGTGATGCAGCCTGGGTATGAGCAGAGGATGCAGCCTCCAGTAAATAGGTGTTGAAGAAGATGCACAAGACATTGGGTCTTTCCCTGTGGTGTCCTACAATAAATGTGTTGTCCTTGCAGGATCCCCTTGTTTCCTAGAGGCAGGAGAAAGCAGTGGCTGCAGGACAGCTGCCCCTGCAAGGTCACTGCTCTTTGCATGCTCAGATGTCCCAGCCCTCTGTCCAGAAGCAGGAGAAGGGGCACAGCAGCACCCAAGGATGCTGCAAGGCACCTGGCAGGGTCTGGATGGTGGGTCTTGGAGGAGTGGGGCTTATTCTGGAACAGGAATAAGCCACGTGGTGTCATCCAAGTTAGAATAAATGGATGCCTCCACTGGTAAATACCATGCACTGGAGGAAGAGGGTGTGAATGGGATTTGCTCCTCTAAGAGGCTTAGAGCAGCTTTGGAAAAGCCTGTCCAGTGTGTGAGCCCTTGCTCCATCACGGAGTACTGTGCTCTCCTTCAGGGATGTACACAGGGGGTCCTTCTCCCAGCAAGGCTCCTGCCTAAGGGATCAGTTTGGGGTGGCTGAAGGGACAGGGCAGGACCATGCCATCTTTCTGACTTAAAAAGCTTCATTTTCAAAGAGATTAGGCAAACAGGTTTTGTGCAGAGTAGCCCTCTGACATCACTTATGTCAATTGGCAAATTAGGACCACCTCATGACATCTTTCCCCATATTTTGTTAAATAGTTTGAGTTTCTTGGCCCCAATGTCTTCTGAAAGACCAAGAGTGTACAGGCAACATGCTAGAGCTTTGCAGCAGATGCAGAATCAGGCATGGAGAGGGCAGTCTCAGCCACAGCGTGCAGCAGCTTGGTCCAGCCACCTTGACAGAGACTTGCACTGTGCTACCTTTGCTGTCAGCATCCTCTTGCATGAAAAGGTTGACTACAGCTTTGCTGGTGGTTCAAAGCATTGCTGATTTCTCAAAGTAGCTCAAAACACGGCCAGTTCAGTTTCCCCAGTCCACACTTCCAAAAAAATGGGTAGAAATCTGTAGAGTTGTATGCACTCAGTAAATGATATACCAGGCTTGTCTAACAAAGAGCAAGTATTTCTGGATAGTGACGTGAATGTTAATGGTAAATCAGTTAGGAAGTCCAGTGAAGCATGACACTAATCAGGAAAGGTGATTGCATCTATGCTTTAAAGTATGTGATTGCCCCTGAATCACCCGAATGGGCTGCTCAGCAATTGCTGGTGCAGCAGACCCTGCCGCGGGAGGAGGGCTGCTCATTGCCAAGGGGATTGGTGAGTTTGACAGCTCTAATGACTGCCTCTTGAGACCGATTTGCAAAACCCTGGGACTAATGAAAATGCCACTCGAGCAAGATGCAGTGTGTAGAGATGGAAAATACGCAGCTGAATTGCTTTTTCAGGACTAAGCAACAGTGAAGAGTCCGAAAGTGAGTGGTCCACAGGTGGTGTGGGCACCTCAAAGCCTATTGTGACTTTTGGCAGGTCTGGAAGGGACAACTCATTTTCTTCTGTCCAAGGAGGGTCACAGCTCCTTTCTGGGGCTGGGCAAATTCCCCAGGAGGCATGGATCTGTTATCCTGATGGTCCAACCTGTCCGAGAGTTGTTGGACTCAATGGCTGCAACCTAGAGAGCAACCAGTGACCCTGAGGACCAAAAGTCCTGTTCTCTGTCGGTGGGTTTGGTGGGGCAGAGGGAGGGGTTAACATGCTTTAAAGTAAGTGCGTGTATAGATATACATACATGTTTTTAAATATATATATAATATATAAATACATCAAATACATTAAAATATAAAATATACATATCACCATTCTGTCATTCTGTGATATAAAAAATATGTTTGTTTAACAGATAACATGTTTTAATGAGCATATTCTAAAAGCCCACAAGCTCTCAATGTACTAACTACAAAATAAACCAGGGCTAAACTTTCCTTTCCTATTATCCATGCTCCTCCTACTGATTTTGAGTAAGTCAGACTTGACTATCTTTGTGGAGTCTGAAAAAAATAAAGAAAATAACAGTGAAGTGAAACATGCCATTAATCTGTAGGCAAAACTGGCAAGCTTCCAACTCTGCAAATGATTTACTGGAATCTTTAATAAAGTCTGCATGGGTGAATTATGGACAGCAAAACTGGGAACAGCATTCGGCGTTGGAAAGGAGAGGAAGATTTGAGCATTTTTGTAACCGCAGGCTGAGGGGAGGCCTTCTTGCTCTCTACAACTACTTGAAAGGAGGTTGTAGCAAGGTGGGAGTCAGTCCTTTCTCCCAGGGAACGAGCGACAGGACAAGAGCGAATGGCCTCAAGTTGTGCCAGGGGAGGTTTAGGTTGGGTCTGAGGGAACATTTCTCCACCGAAAGGGCAGTGAAACTCTCAGGCTGCCCAGGGGGGCGGTGGGGTCACCATCCCTGGAGGGGTTTACAAGATGTGCAGCTGTGGTGCTTGGGGACATGGTTCAGTGGTGGGCTTGGCAGTGCTGGGTTAACAGCTGGACTCAGTGATCTTAACGGCCTTTTCCAATCTAAACAATAACTCCATGATTCTATGCTTTTCTGAAGTTTTATGACACTTGGACATAACTCCTGATATACTTTTAAAATGGTGTTTTCATTTTTCATCTCAAATTAAGACTGCATTGTAAAAATATCTGTAACAACCCTATCTCACCGCAGCTGCTACAATATCCACATTAGTTTTGCCACGACCACAGCGCTAAGTTATCCATTTGGTGTGGGCTGGGAGGGATACAGGCTTTTCACATCACTGGTGCTGTCCTACCTGAAGTTTTTCACTTTCTGAAAAGCCGAGATATGCGAAAGGAGCCACCTGCTTCTGCTCAGGCACGAGAGCTGCCTGCGGGGAACCAAACGATTTAGCTTACATTTTTAATTCTTTTAAGTAAATAATGAACGTACACAACAACTCCTTCCTGCCCAGCTGTGGCTTTCACAAGCCATCAAGATGAAGCCATCAAGCAAAACCAAATAGTTGGTTGTAGAAATGTTTATCTGCCACCTCCTGCCCATTCCCTACTCCCTGAGGAGGAAAAAAAAGGGATTTAGACCCAAATAAAAAGGGCTGGTGGAGTTGGGTCCAAATGGGCCCAGTGCCTTGACCCGGCCGTGGCTCCAAGGGAAGGTTCTGGAGCTTGGGGTGATGTTGTGTCTCTGGAGGCCATCAGGGGAGATGGAGAAACACAGCTGGACCTGCTCAGGGAGAACATCCTGGGCTCCAGCGATGCCTGCCTGTTGGTGATACGTTCAAGCTGTGTGTTAGGTTTCTCATGGCTACCCCCAAAAAGCATTAGCCTCCATCAGTGGTACTGCAGCCCAGTTTGGGAGCATCCTTGCCAGTTCCTTCCATCAGGACAGCCAGCAGGCAGGCTCCCTCCAGACTGGCTGCATGGCTGCTGTCAGCATCTGTCCTCGCTGGAAAGAGCTCTGCACTTTGCTGAGAAGCCATCAGCCTCGGCCTGCGAGTCCCCCTGCCCTTTCATGGGGTCAGAAATCACAACAAACAGCCTCGAGGTTTTAGGAGCCCTGGCATCCGAGGAGGAGGCTGCTCCACGCTTCTCCAGCATCCAGCTCACGCCATCCAAGCGTAAGATCCAGCCTTGTAGTGTTAAAGGCTGCGATCAAAGCCAGCCCGTGCTTTCCTGTTTGTCCCAGCTCCTGACAAGTACAAGAGCTGCTGTGACTAGACAGGAGCAGTGAACGTGCTCTTGGGGAGGTGAAAGCCTTGTGAACTGAGGACAGCATGGCATGAAAAGCACATCTGTGTTTCCCCAGCCCTCCCACCTCCTGCAAATCCTTTGGGGTGGGAAAACCTCCCTTGACCCAAAAGTTTTGCCATAAGAAAGGAGTCGAGGAGTAACACTTTGATCTTCAGAGCTCTGTGTCAGCATAACCTTGGTTCTTCTTAAAGCCCAGGAAGAAATAACTCCTAGAAAAGCAGTAGCACTGGTTCTGTGGGGTTCAGCTCGGTTTGTTTGGGGTACACCTGCCTCGGGTTGGCTTATGATTTTTAAGGCTGTGTTTCTGTGCCAGCCAGAGCCCTGGAGGAGATAACACCAGCATCGCACAGCCTGATGCAGCTACAGCCAGCCCCTCTGTCCTTCCGTCTCCCCCTGCATTGCCCTCTCAGCTCCTGAAGGTGTTGTGGGCTAATCCATCCCTTGCTACCTGGAAGAACACTTTTGGATCCAGGTTACTCTGTTTCCAGCCTTTTCATTACTGGTTTGCATTTGCCCAGCCAGCCAGAGCCAAATCTAGCCCCGCTGACCCCGGGGAGTTTCAACCAGGGGTGAGTTTGGCCCAAGATGTTTCTATCACAGAGCTGTCAAAACCGATTTCCTCTGATAGGAGTGAATTGAAATCCCAGGGGAGGCAATTCATCTACTGCTGGATGCAGGATATAAGAGCAAATATGTATCAAAGGCAGGAAAGCCTGGCTGGAGATGAGAAATCTTGTCCTGTGATGAGAGGTTATGAACCTTTCTTATCTTATCTGTTTGGGTTTCATAAAGACAAGAAGCCTGACGTGGCAGCGGCGGCTCACACCAAGCCACCTGTCCCCGAGCGGGGTGCTGGGGTGCCCTGGCGTGGCAGGCGGACCGATGGCCGGGGATGCTGCAAGGGGACAGCAAACCTGGCCCTGGCCCTGCCCCAGGTTTGCAGTGCAGGCTGGGGCTGGGGCAGCCCTACAGCAGGGCTGTGTGGCACAACTTGCGTCTCTTCTAGGATTAGAGACGTGATCTTTGCATCCCCAGGGCTGACTGCTGGCATGACAGTGTGTGTTTGCTCATGCCCTGGATAGAGGGGATTGAAGGATGAGGTGGGAAGGGAACATGCCAGTATTAAAGCCATGGTGGATTTAATAGCAGATATTTTATCTGCTGCCATCGTGCAAGCAAACATGTGTGGGAACGCGTCAGCCCTGGCCAAGGTCCTTCCTACAGAGCTCTTGCCCATATGCCCATGCTGACTGCTGCTTTGAGGTGCAGCGGTGTGATACAGCAGCGTGGCAGCCAGCAGCAGAGCAGCTTTGTTCCCTTCACCTCTGGCCCATGTTGCCCTTAATGGTGGTATCTCCACTTGTCAGAGCCCCAGGACCCCTCTGACAGCCACCTGTGACCACCGCTGGGGGCATATGGTTCATCTCATGCCATGGAAGACCCCACCACCTCCAATCCATCGCAACTCTCTGGAAACAGGCTGATGTTTTTTCCTATTTGCCTACAATAGCTGCTACACATCTGCTGAGTGAACTAACTCATGGGGATGAACCCACTCCACCAAGCTCCCATGGGGAATCAGCAGCAGAACCAGGACTGGCCACCCCATCCCCTGACTCCCAGCTCTGCGCCACCTCACTGGCAGCCGGCTTTGCAGCAGCGAGGAGGAAATGCCGGGGCTTAAGTGATTTAGCTTGGGGAAGAAGTGGAATCTACTTATATGGCCTAATTGATAGCAAATGATTCCTTAATTAGAAATTATAGAATTGCCCCCTGACTTACGAGGAGGAACAGGACCGATGTGTTGAGGAGCTGAGGGGTATTTTTTGTGGCTGCTATTGATTTTCCTTCAGAGATGCTCTTGCCAATTAACTTTTCATGACATAAATTTGTTTGCCTTAAAATATCCAGTTAGAAGCATTTTCAGATACATTATTTAAGGCCTGAAAATAAATATTGGATGCTCAGGCTGTGCTTTGTGAAAGCTCAGAGCGGTTTGCCTTCTCACTCAATTATTGATCGTGCTTTCCGCTGCATTGGAGACATTCCTGCATGCACAGGGGAAAATCCGTCTTGTTTACTTGCTCGTTCTGTTTCTCAAAGTCTCTAAAACCTCATGCAGCAATGGATTTGGGATGTTTGTCACAGCAGAGAATTTATTTCCAGTGCTAAGGCCCCATCACAGAGCTGCCAGCCCCAGCTATTTCTCACTGCAAGCATGGGATGATGTATTTTTATTAAAAGGGGAAACACCAGTGATGGCACAACGCATTTCCATCACCACCGGGAAAGGTAAGCGTTGCACACTTGCTAGCTGGATGAGCACGGAAGAGCTACCAAAGCCTGGCTCGTTCCACAGCCAAGACTGACTGCATGGTCTGACGGATGCTTTTCTCACATTAGGGACTTTCATGTCTCTCTTGATGTGGGCTTTCTGATGATTAGTAAGGTATGAGCACCTTGTGCAATTTTTTCCTTACTGAGACACTTACAGGTTCTTTCATCTCAATGCAGATGTTATTCAATACGAAATTTTGCCAGGACATATTTATCCTTTTAATTGCCATGCTTGTGTCAGATTTGATTGCAATTAGCCCCAGAGGCTCCTCAGGGAGGAAAGCAACCTGCCAGCCAGCGTGGTGGCTTGGCCCTCATCTTCTGCAAGCATCAGGACAGAGAAGTGGTGAAAGCTCATAGTGATCAAGTAGCCACGAGGTGCAAGAGCCAGGGAAGTGAGGTTTGTAAAGGGGGAGGAATTGCATAAACTCTATCTTTTGAAAATTGCAAATAGGTTTAGGGGGATATTTGGTGGATGCAGTCCCTGGCCTGGCAGGCTCTCAGCCCCTGCAAGATGCCAGCACCCAAGAACTGCTCACCCTTGGCTTTGTGTCAGGGGATCTGCCAAAAATTTGCCAGTAGAAAACCGGTTAGCCCGGCTGTTTTGCTTTGCAGCTGGAGCCTTGGCAGAAATGGCATGTGCACAGGGAAGGTTTCCCCAACCCATGAAACACTGCCACACAGAAAGCTGCTCTGACCGATGCTTTTTGAGCGATGGGAGCCCCTGCATCACCCAAGATGGGTCTGAGCATCGTCAGAAGCAAAAATAATGTGGGACCTGTCTCAAAAGTGTTGCACAGGGGAGTTCACTTTGCATCCCTGCTACTTCCCGCATGGCATATTAGAGCCACAGAGCTTGAAAACCCTGCGGACTCACGGCCCTAATTAATATTGCAAACAAGCTGGTAATGGGACGCCACCAGACAGGCTCCGGCTATGGGCCTGACTGTCAGCAGGTCTGCAAAGTCCTCGTCGAGCTATGGTTGGTGGTCAAAGGCAGTGGGAATTTCACCAATGACTTCAAAGAAACCAACATTTTGCCCCAAAGCCCTGCTTCTCCCATCTGCTGTCCGCCTGTAATACCAGCCTACCATGGACCATGGCACACATGGACCACACGAATCCCAAGTCCTTTCCACCGGGTGCCCACCAGGACATAGCCAGCCTGATCGACGCTGCTTCCATCTGCTTTAACAGCCTCCAGTACCAATTTTTTGGCTTTTTAAATGGGAATAATACCATTCATGCTGGTGACGATTCCTCTGATGGATGCTAAGGGCGAAGCTCAGCATTTGGGCTGGTGTTGCCTTTTTGCTGCCGTTATTGCGGTGAAGGGTTCGGTTTCTTAACATCCATGCAAATAATCCCATGGCACTGGGAACTAAATGAGAGCCCAGCGCTTGCCAGCCGGAAAAGAACTGGGCATTTCTTCACCGTAGAAAAGGAGTGTGAATAATGAACTTATAAAAGAGGGAGTGCCAAAAAAAAAATAAATGTAGACCCAAGTGCTTTCCGTTCTCCTTTACATACTTATAAGAAAGCAATTCAGGCTCGGCGCATGCATTTATTAAACAAAAAAAAAATTGTGACTTCGTTTCTTTCCAGGGCAGTCGAGCAAACTGCTTGATACGCCGTGACCTTGAAATATAATGAAGCATTGAAAAGCAAATCCGGCGGTACAGAAAGGAAGTGTGTTTTACCATGCAAGGGGAGGTATTGAGGTCCAAGCAAGAAACAGCCAAGCGGTTATCTCTGACGGCTTAAATCTCATCCAGGCAGTGCTTTTTACAAGACTCCCTTTGTTAAGAAATCTACAAATGGTGCAATGTGCAGAGGGCTCCACAGAAGAGTACCTGGCTTCGTGGTGTGCATCTGACATTCGACATCATTTTATAACGCTATAACTGACTCGTGTTGCTCTGCCCTTGTCCATGTGTAACAACCCCCAGGACAGGCACCCATGCACCCGCTAGCAGTGACCATCGCAAAACGCCGTCTGTCCCAGCCACCGCAGCACTGTCCTTGGGGGCTGCTCTAGGGAAGGGGACAGAGGATGCCTTGTACAAGTAGGAGAGGGTTTGCACATGGTTATGGACTTGAAACCCAGCCAGGATGCTGGGGACTAACACAGGAGCTCTGAGCTGGCCCGTGGCACACCAGCACTGCTCCACTGCCCTCCCTTTCCCGGCAACAGATGTCCCCAGTTTTATCTGAGAGGTAGTTTCGGGTGGTTGGGGTGAGAGACCTGCAAAGGCAGCAAAGAAACTGGCAGGGGGAAGGTGGGGGAAAGGGTTGGTGGGGCTGCACAGGAGCTCCTGGGGAGAACATGCTTGGGTGAGGGTGTCAGCAGGGACACTCTTCAAATACAGAGTAGACAGAGTTAAGAAAAAGAGAAAACATTGCAAGTCTGCAGGTACCTGGTATTGCAGAGTGCTGGGTGCCCTCTGGGTCCTGGCTGTGCTCAGCATCTCCAAGATGGGACCCTACAGAGCCACACCTAGGTCACACACAGGGCTTTTGTGTGTCAGAGGAGGAGCAAAATCAAGACCTTGCTCCTGCCTGATGGTTAAATATCCCTTGACACTCCAAAGAGGAAAAGAAGGGTGAGAAGCCCCATGTTCCACGTGAAACGATCCTAATTTTAGTGAACTTTAGCAAGGGAAATCTTTGCAGTTCTTTGGCCCTGACATCAGCACCTGGGTGTCAGGGTGAGTGCAGAGGCACCCCTTTGCTGAGGAAGCTTGGGAGGTTCATTACCTTGGCCAGAAACCTAAAACCAACACAGGAGGTGGGCAGAGGGCACGATACCCAGAGCAGAAATGCAGATCTTCAGGTGACGTAGACTACGAGCTCTCTCTGACTCAGGTTATAACACACTTAGGACAGATGCCATTGTCCTCCTAGAGGGATTTTTCAGCTCCAGGCCTTTGGGATGAGAGGAAAAGCTTCCAGCCTCCCTTGGAAGTCAGCTGAAGAAGTGTAGCCTCATCTGGCCCAGCGCTCTGGAGGAAAGCCAAGGGGATGGCATGAGTTGCATGAGGGCTGGTAAACACTGTTGGCAAGGGATTTTGCATTGCTGGCTTGAACAGGATGCTGAGGGGAGTTTGTGGAAGACAGCATCTCTTGATGGGGCAGCTGCATTCACATTAATTACTAATTAATTACTAATCAGCAGAGTCAGCATCTGCACAACCCTTACATCCAGGAGGCACTACTTAGATGACCATCATCTCAAGCGGGGTGAGCAATCACTGAGAATACCCTGAATTACAGGCATGCTGGCAAATTTTAGCCCTGTGCCCTGGCTGCACTAAACAGGCAAAATGGAAAAGATGCATCCCCATCCGACACAGAAGCTGTGGAAATTTGGTCACGCAGGCTTCAGCCTGAGCAAAACCGCCCAGGACAAAATGCTAATTGCCAGGGTTGCAATGTTTTTTTTGCAATGTTTTGCAGGTGGCAAATAAGACCCATGGACTGCAAGAAGGGAAAGGAGGATGAGAAGAAGGGATGTCCCTTCTGCATATGGGAGCAGCAAGGAAAAAAACAGTGTCCATGGACCATATGAAAAGGGGGAAAAACACAATGCTTGTTGTGCCGCCTGCTGCTCAGCACCCAGTGTTTGCTTTGGGGAGATAACGTCACCATAAATCACCGTCGCACGTCCTCTGCCTGCCTCTGTGAGGCTGCTGATGGGGCACGTGCTCCGGCAGGCCCTGCTCTAGCACTCGTTACCCCATGATTGATGGCACTCAGCTCTGCCGGGTTTCTGAGCTAATACCTCACTCCCATTTTCCTCTTCTTCTAACGGCCTGGGAATTATTTTTTTTCCCCTTATCTTTTGAGTCCTGAGCCCTTTCGCAAGGTGGACAGCAGATAGCTAGAAGTTGCTGGCACTTTTAGCCTCTCTTTCTATCCCAGGACATGTGCACCCAGCATCCCTAGGATAAATTTGCAGAAAAAGCTGCTTCTTTTGGGTTTGCCCTGTGTTTGTTTCAGGTGCAGTCAGCCCTTGCGTTCAAATCTGATTGAACTTCTGGTATGCACTAGAAATGAGACTGATGGCCACAGGATCTTCCAAATGCCTGTCCCTGTCCCCAAACCACTGCTGACATATGGAGGGGAGACCTAGGATATCCCACTGTGCATATCAAGGTAGAGATGACAGGCAGCTCTTCTGACAGGTCATCACATTAAGTGGGGCTAATGATGTGAAACAGCTCCCTTGAACACAAGCCAGTGCAACCATCAATTCCATTAACCACATTGATTAATGCAAGAGTTCAGCAAACATCATCAACCAGGCTGCTTGTCACTAAACATGGGAAATTACCGTGTCTTACGCTATTTAAATGAGGAAACTGTCCTCTGTTTTATCATGGTGCTGCCTGGAAGGTGGAAGGGGTCTGGCAGTGATTTGATGGAAGGAAATAAATGACAGGTGTGCCACTTGGCAGCACTATTAAATGGCTCTTGCTCCCTGTGTCTTTGTTTCAGAGGAGATATTTAGATGTGTAGGGAGAAATTTGGGAGTCAGCAACCAAAACTGGTAGAGAAAAGGCAGCTTTGAGCTTCTGAGGGACACAGAAAGGCAGCCTGGGAGGACATTGTGCTAAAGACCAAAGTCCTCCTTGGCTGTAAAGCAGGGTTTTCTGCTCCTCTAACTCCCCCCTGCAAGCTCTGGGCCTGATCCAGACCCACAGAAATCTGCTGGAGCCTCTTCACTGACTGCAGCAGTCCTTGCAAATCCCATAATCCAGCCAAATTTGTCAGTTTGCTGGGGGCAGAGGGTGTAGGTTGGAGCCCGTCTCTTGTCTGTCAACCTTGTTTCAAGGTTCACAGTGATGCATCGATAATTGTGCCCTTTTGCAACACCTCCTCTGCTGGGAAGGGATATTTGTCTATCTCCAAAGCCATCACAAGCGGTAGCGGTTCCCCCTTCCCATTAGCTTGGTGCTTTCTTCCCTAACGATGATAAAACGGACTCATCTTGGTGGTTAGCTTTAGATAGAGCTGTCATTGAGCCTTAGCATTTTTTGCAGCTTCCGTCATTTCTGTTGCCAGCAGAATCTCCACCGTGAACAAAAGCTGTTTTATCTTGTGCAATCGGACTCTGGGACGAAAAGAAAGTCTCTATGGGAAACTGCAGCATTAACTGGTGGATCGCGAGTCTTCATCACTGCAACCAGCCAGCCAGGGTGCAAGGTACAGACCAGGGGATTGCTTGGCTTCTCGTGAAAGGGTGACGGGGGAAAATGAAGAGTCCTATTTACTGGAAATGGCTGGTTAAAATAAAGGATTTTGGGTAACATAAAGGATTTTGCCATATGAAGCAGTTTTCCTGGAGGAGGGAAGCTGAGAATGCATGCATGGTGCAAAGCTGCCCAAAGCAAACTCCACTGCCTGTCACCCCCCGTGGGGCAGGGGGAGCAGCAGGTAGGGGTTTGCATCTTTTGATGCATGATGTCAAGGCTACGGGATGCGGCAGGGGCAGGAACGGTGTGCAAGGCTGCTGCAAAACTGAGGGCAGTGGCGGTGGGATGGAAGGATGCTGTAGATTTTACCTTGAGGACTGGAGAAGGTGCAAGGCCTGTCCCCGGGCTTCTCTTATCTCTCACCTCCGCCTCTTAGCTTTCCTTTGTTCGCTCATTCAATGTCAGGCAGCCAAAGAAATTAAAAGCTGCTCCGGAAGCCCTGTTCATTTCCTTTGTGCTTTTCCTTAAAAAAACCTAATCCCTGTTATTAGTAGGAAGTGATTATTACCTGGCTGGGTCTTTGCTGTCACCTTACAGACACCATACATGAGGGCTGAGCGGTTTGCACAGCAGTCACTGGGAACTTGCAGCCCCCCCACCCCACAACTTTCCTTCCCCTTTGGCATCAACACGGCTCCAAATTTATGAAGGGAGGGTCTACTCCCCTGCCACAGCGCAATGGTTACCCCAGCGAACGTGTCTGGGGGATGCTGTGCTGGGAGACTTGAGGAGAAGCAAAAGCAGAGGCCAGGCTTGCAAATACAGTGTAGGAAAACACGGCTTTCACCTTCGGCTATTGCAATGGATGGAGACCTTGCGTAATGTTCATAGTGTGTGGCCAAGGAAGGAATGGGAAAAAATCCTCCAGACTCCAGCTACAAAAGCAAGTCAGGTAAATGCACGTTCGAAGCAGAGACGAGTGTCAGAGGAGTAAATCTGCCCTGCTTTCATTACAGCCCAGCGTAATCTAATTCAGAAAATGAAGCAGAAAAAATCCATTTGGGGAGTCTGGCGGAAGAAAGCCGATGCTTTGTTTGCCAGTTGCAAATGCACCAAGACTTATTTATTAGAAACTTTTGTGGTTAATTGGTTTTGAAGTGAGAAAGCTATACATACAAAATAAATCTTGTCTGAATCATTCATTTACTTTATCCTAGTCATAAAACCCAAGTACCCTGACCAAGCAGAGTTCAAACACCTGTAAGAGCCGCCTGCATCAGTGATGCTCCAGAGCCTGCCTTGCTCCCTGCCAAGGGATGCAAATAAATAAAGAGCCGCTGCTTCCTGGGGAGGCAGCAATAGCTCTGTCGCCCGCTTCCATTGGAAATCTGTCTCGGTAAGGCACGAAACCCGCCAGCTATCCCTATATCCCTATCTCTCGTCATTAACCAACACGGCTGTAATTATTTCACAGCAAGGGGAAGATTGGCCTGGGAAGAGCTCACCCCAGGGAGTTTGCTGGGCTCACTGTACTAATGAAGTGTTCCTAAACGTACCTTGGCAGCCAAGCAATCTCTTCCCCAGCTCTGGAAAGCAATCTATAGCATGATACAGGCAAAGGGATTTGCTGGACTCCCACCAAAACTGGAGGATCATGGAAAAAGCGCTCCCTCCAGCGCATAGCAACAGGCTGCAACAAACCCGGGCTGCAGTGGGAGCCCGGACACTCCCACTGAGGGCCAGGATTTCATTAGATTCCACTTGGGAAGAAAATGTTATTAGGCTTAGGTTTGGGAATACTCCCATCTGTAAGGTTCCAGGAGCTCAGTGTCCATGGTTGACCCCCCATTACACCTGCGGGAGCATCCTAATGCGCCTGCAGCCCCAGCGAGGCGTTTGCTGCTGCTGGGGTCGGTGCTTGTCGGCCCCAGGCACGTGTGCAGGGCAGCCCGACTCCGCGTTTTCCTCCAAGACAAGCAGACGTCCAGCTTCCATCTGCAGTTTTGAAGGCAGCATCAGAGCAAAGATGAGCTCTCCTCTTTCCAAAAGAGCCAGATACACTCACATATCTGAGTCATGGGTATGTCATCCCAGACAAGCCCTTCTCCAAAGCGCTATTTAGCCAAACAGAGACAATTATCATTCAGTTTTGTGTAAGTGCTTGAGAAACACCATAGGCAAAAGGACAGAGAAAGTCTTGAAATGAACTTTAACATGGAATTCCTGCAAGATTAATTCCCAGTGCTGTATAAAAGCTTGAGCTCATTAGGGCATCCTGTCCGGGTCTAATTACTCACCGGTATCGCTTCCTGGCAGGGGAAACAGGAGTGGCACACGTCCAGAGGTGGGTCCGTGCTGGCATGCCTGCCTCTCTCCCGGCTCTCTGTGGCCACAGAGGGAGTGGAGGGGACAGGCAGGAGGGGCTGGAGCAGGGCAGGGAGGCAGGAGCCCGTGGGTAGCCCACACCAGTGCCTGCTGGAAGGATGCTGGGGGAGCATCTTCTTCCATACCCACAGATCTTGGTCCGTGCCATGCACAGCACCCACTCTGTGACCAAACGCTCCACGGTCCCTTATTGCTCTGAGCTTCTTCCGGGCATTGCAAAACACTTGCAAAATAGGGGGGTGAGACATGGCAGGGATGCTCATCCCTCCACCTGAGGCTCGGCTGGCCCTTCCCGGGCAGCAACGCGCATCGTCAGCGTGGGGAAAGCAGCTCCCAGGACTGGCAGTGGTTGTTGTGCATGAATTGCTGATTTTCAACTAAGCCAACAGTTTGGAGTTCCAGTTCAGTTTTACTGCCTGGAGATGTGGGTTTACCACAGAGGCATCACGAGGCTGCTGAGCTGAAACTCTAGGTGCACGTACGCATCCTCCAGCCCAGCAGCCAGCTCATCGGAAGGGACACTTATGTCCCCAAAGCCACTCAAGGCGCCAGCCTAGGATGATCTAGAGATCTCCACCATCCTTTCTCAAGGCCTCAGCTATGCAGAAAATTAAAATAAGTACGAATAAACTGGGGTTTGAGAGGCAGAGAAAAAAAGTTGGGTCAAACTTAGTTGAGGACAGGAGAGGACAGTGTGACTTACCCCTCACATAAGACTAATTCATTCCAGAGCAAAGCAGGACAATAAATTTTGTGAAACATCAGCTGGCTGGCACGGAAAGCTGTTTTGATAGCGAGATCTGCTACTTTAGTGTTTCTAACATAGAAACTTCTACTGTGACAAGTCATTTTGGACTTTACAGCATCAGAAAGATAGGAAAGCAGACTCAGGATGGAAGAGAGAAATCAATCAGCAGCTCAGACAGTGCTGTTAATGGCAGCTCTGCACAGCACGTGCAGAAGCAGAGGGACAGGAGCACCCTGGTCTGGGCGCCCAGGCTTGGTGCAGACAGGAGCAGCACCCCAGGACCTGCACAGCACCCGCCACCCACACAGGAGCAGCACCCAGCGCAGCTGCCCCCCTGTGTTGCCAGCAGCCGGGCATTTGTGGGTGCCACCTGGACCGTTTGCACCAGCAAAGTGCGATGAAAATGCCCCGTTGCAATTAGCAAACCGGGCGATCTGGCTGTGGGGAGCTTCCCTTTGATAAACTCCCAAACCTCCCAAAACAGCAACAGCTCCCGAGAGCACTTTGAAGTGGTTGTACGGCTCGTTTCGTCTGTGCTCACAAAACGAAGCCGGGGAAGGGGCTGGATGAGGCCGGGGAGCCCGGCTGACACCGCGGAGGGGGTTCGGCTGCACCAGGACACGCAGCCCTGCTTGCACCTCACCCTGGCGAAAACCCCGGCCCCTTCTGTGGAACTGGAAGTTTGGGTGCAGGAGGAGCCAGCACCAGGAAGAGGAAATTTAATCATGGGATCCTGATTAAACCCAGGAAAAAACAAAGGGGTGGCGGTGGGGGGAAGAGTGGTGGCTTGCACAGCCCGGACCGTCCTGCGCACAGGACCCGCTTGCCCCGATATTTCTGGCTCAGCTGCCTCTCCCAGGGGTGTTCAAACACGAGCTGGCCACCGTGATGGGACGTGTGGCCACCACCTCTGGCTGCACGTTGCATCCAGTCCCGACCTGCTAGGTTTGTTGCTCCTGGTACCACATTTCCTACCCCAGCCCGGGGTGGGATGCACAATTAGTCGGGGTGGGGGTGGGGGGTAGGGGGTGTGTGGTTAACGAGCACAAAGCCTCGGGTTTGCTTTGGTTGCCAGGGGTTCGGAGTTGCTGCAAGCTTCGAAGCCAGCTTCTCCAACCGTGGCTGACTCGAGAAATCGTGGTGCGACACTTGTTGCTTTCTCAGGAGGAAAGTTGATTTTCTTTTAGGGTTTTCCTCCTTTTCTGGTTCTTCTTGCAGGAATTTCCATCCCGGGAGAGGTGTACGGGGTGGGGGAGTTGCTCCAGTCCCAGAGGTGGCACAGGGGTGCAGCACAGCGCAGCGAGCTTCGCAGCAAGCACGCACACGGCCCCAAAATGCAAAAATAAAATATAAAAAAATACATAAAATACGGGAATCGCCGCGCCTGCAGGGATCGGGGCTCCAGCACCCCGCTGCCCCTCCTGCCTGGAAGCGGTTTGCACGGGGGGACGGACGCGGGGGGGTTCCTCGGTGTCCACCCCGAGGCCCGAACGCACACGCGTGTTACACGAGGCCCGCGCCGCCCCCGCACGAGGACGCCCCCCTCCCCCCCCCCATTGCGCAGGGCTGCCCTCGTCCCCCCCCCACGCACACGTGCTTTGCAGATCGATTTCCCCTCCCCTCCCCCCCGCCGCCCTCCACGCGCGCGGAGCGGCACGCGCCCAACCTCGCACGCGCCCGCCCGCCCCTTCCCACGCGGCCCCTCAACTCCCCCCCCCGCCCCAAACACCCCCGGCCCGGGCGGCCCCGCCCCCTGACGTCAGCGCGGGCGCGGGGCCGGCGGCGCGCGCGGCCCGTGGCGCGAGCCGGCAGCGGAGCGGGGTCCCGGTGCCGGTGCCGGTGCCAGGTAAGCGCCGCGCTGCCGGCAGGGGCGGGGAGCGGGGGCGGGCACCTATAGCGGGAGCGGCCCCCCCGCCGCCCGCGGCCTCCGCCCGGCGGCCCCCGGTGCCGCCCCGCCGCCGGGGAAAAGTTTGTGGCGGTGGCGCCGGGCGGGCGAGCGGGCGAGCGAGCGAGCGAGCGAGCGAGCGGAACGGCGGGAGGTGCCGCCCGGGACCGAGCGGCTGCCGGCTCCCGGTGAGCGGCCCGGGCTGTGCGGGGCGGGCGGGCCGTGCCAGCCCTGCGGGGGGCCGGTGCGCGGCGCTGGCCGCGCTCCCTGTGCGGGCGCGCAGTGGGTGCCCGCGGGCGGTGCGTGCGGGAGCCGTGCGGGAGCCGTGCGCGGCGGCCGGCCGGCGTGTGCCGGGGCAGCGAGCGCGCAGCCGCCCGGTGTGCAGCCCCGCGGGCGGAGGCAGGGAAGCCCGGCGGGCGCAGCGGGGGAGCCGCCCGAGCCCCGCTCCCGCTGCCCCGGGGAGCGCCGCTGCGCGGAACTTTGCCGTGCCCCGCAGGGCGCCGGCCGCTGTCGGGGGGCTCCCCCCTGCACCGCGTGTGTGCACCCCGGCCCCGCCAGCCTCTGCCGGCACCGCCGGGAGGGGACGGGGGTGCACATCCCAGGGTCGGCACCCCAGCGCCCGGTGGGGAGCCCCGGGCTGGCGGCGGGGGGCTGGCACCGGGGTGCGCTGCGCGGATGGTGCGCGGGCGTCTCCCGCTGTGTCTGGCCCGTAAACCCGTGGGGGTGGCTTGGAGCTGGGGCTGGCCGAGGCCGGGCTGCCTTGCCTGCCTTTCCTTTCTTATCTCATCAGCCCCGGGTGGGACGTTCCCTGGAAGTTTGGGGAGGTTTTTAGCAGCATTGCACCGGCTGTGCCTGACACTTATTTTCCAGGAGGGTTTGGCCGGCTGGGGATTGCCGGTGTCGCGGGGTCGCTGACCTTTTTGCTCCTTGCTGGCTGCCTGGCCGCGGGGTGTTTTGCAAGCAAGGGACGCTGTTCGAGGCTTGGTTTGCAGCCGTGGCTGCAGCGGGTTGCTCGCGGGACGGTGTTCGGTGGGAGAGGTGGACTCGGGCAGGAGGTGTGTTGTGGGGAGGCACGAAGCGGTGGTGACACATTGCAGCTTCGGGCTCTGGTACTGGGATACCCATTTGGGGTTTTTTTGGGGTCCCTGGCTACAAAGCTGTTCAGGTGTAAACACCTCAGCCACAAGGGTGCCTCTGTGGTACTTTTACTCGGAGCAACTTTGGTACATAGGGGGACAGTGGTGACCGTGACGCAGTTTTGTGCCTCTGTCCCTGTTGTGGACCCAGGGGTGTAAAGCGGGGTGGGATGCAAGAGGACATGCAAATGCCCAGCACAGCATCCGTGCTCTGGCAGTGGGGATGCTGAGGAAACCCATCACCACCCTGGTTAGCCCTTCCTGGCTAACACCACCTGAGATTTGCAATAATTAATTTATGGCTGCTAATGCAGCTTGGGCAGAAGTTGGAGAGGGGTGCGTGTTGTGTTGACATCTGTGCCTAGGTAGCAAAACGTCCCCCTCCACTCTGGAAGAACTCATCCTTTATTTCCTAGTGCCTGACTGCAGCAACGGGATGCTTAGATTTACCTAAACCCAAAACGGACCCTGATACTGAGAAACATGTCCTCCCGGGACGTCCTGTAGCTCTGAATATTTGCGTCACGTCCCAGCTCTAGCTCCCGTGTTACAGTGTTGGTACCAGACCCTGCATGGGTGCCCTCGTTCAACATCTCCAGTAGTGCTTTTTCTCTCCTTTTTCTCTCATTTCTCCTTCTCCCTCACCCTTTCCAGCAGTTAGATGCTTGCCCAGGGTGGCTGTGCTCTTCCTACGGCAAGCTTCAACCGTTGACCCTGGCCGCGAGCAGCGAGGGTGCAGTTGCCCGTGATGCTCGCTGGTGCCCCGTGCCATGGACTTGCAGCCTCCACTGAATGCATGTCCTCCTGGGTGGGGATTCTTTGCTGGCAAAGATGCCAGCTTTCCGTATATGTATTTCCAAAATAACTCCAGTCGGGCTGTGGAAGAGAGTGTGCTTTTCAAAAATAGCAGTGTTGTTACTTTTAATCAAATAAAGTCTGAGCGGCGCGGTGCTGTGTGGAGTGATTGCAGCCATTGCTTGCCTCTGTGCTTGACATCCTAATTATGTTTTCATTTTAATGAGAGGAAAACTATTTGTGAAGCAAAATATTTATTTTAGCCTGGTGGGGTTGTTCAGAAGAGCTTGTATCTATGTTAAGGAGGTGGTTTAGACACTGCATTTTTTTAAATGAGAAAAACATTTAAATATGGCAAGAAGCTTTTCATCACAGAAGCTTGTCTGCGCAAAGGGAGCTAGCAGCTGTAGAGGTCAGGACATGAAGGGGAATTTGCATCCTCCTTAGTCGTCTTATTTTCAAGAGGTCTGAAAGTTGCATTGCCTTCTGGTTTGGTGGGTGGATTTCTGATGGCAGCTTGAACAGAAATGAATGCAAATAACCTCACTTCAGAGTCTCTCAACCTTAGGTTTGGCACCTGCCTTTTTTCTCCTTTCCAAAATTCATTTTGAAAAAACCTGAGCTTTGCAGACTGCCCTGGAAGCTCCTCAGGAGATGGTAAGGAGGTGCAATGGGTTTCCAGCAGGTCAGAGGTTTGTTGTCCCTGCAGAGATTGTACTTTGGGTTGGCAGGGTTGGCTGTGATGCTGCTCAACCAAGGTGTCTGGGCATGCAGCAGCATGTGGTGGTGGAGGGCTTCCCTGAGCAGAGGGGATGGCAGCTCTTGGAGGAGTTTTGTAGCCAGAAGTTGACTTCCCCAGTGATGAGCCAGGTTTGAAGGAGGGGGATCAACCTGCTGGAAGATGTATTTGTGCTTATTAATGTATATACCTTGCAATACATACAGCAAAATGTTCTTCAGCGTTTCACCCTTGCAGGGTTTTTGGTCTGGTTTGCTCTTAAAAGTTGCTTGGTTGGGACCTCTTGGAGGTGATGGGAGAGGGGCACACATCAGTTTTCATAGGTGGCTTCGGTAGCATCGTGCACATGTCACTGTGGATGCTAAACAGTGTGCTCCTCATGTTGTGGTAATACCCCAGGCCTGGTGCCAGGCTGGTGGGTTTGTTGCAGGGGTTTTTACGTAGGCTTGCAAGGGACAGCCTGGGGTGGGGGGTGAAGGCTGCAGCGAGGTGTTTATCAAGAGCGGTGTGCGGCTGCAAAGCTGGGTGCTGTCTGGGGTGCCCGGCCCTCGCTGTGGCATGGCAGGCATCTCCGCTGTCGGCACTGGCTGATGGACCCGTCCAGGCTGCTCCCTGAAATTTGCAGAATGAGATTTCAGCTTAAAACCCACAAAACGAGTCCCCCATCATTTCACACAGCGCCTGAGCTCCAGCATCAGGGTGCGCTCCTGGTCCCCGCGCGAGCAGAGGATGCTTTGCTTTTGCTCGCTTCTTGCAAGCACAGCACGAACAATCCCGGCATTAACCCTGCCGAGGGGCCAGCGTTTGGGCACAGGGCTGTGATTGTTAGAGGATGTCAAAAGCGCTGTGCCAGCCTTGGCTGGGGCAGGGAGCATGTGGACCTCTCGGGGCTGGCACGGGGTAAAACCTGCCGCCCACCACAGGCATGACTTGGGAGCGAACCCAGGAGGGGCAGCCGAAACTCTGGCTCTGATTTCTCTCCCTAAAGGACCCGAACGAGAGGTGTGGGGATGCAGGGACGGCCTTTCTTCTTAATTATGAAGCTGCAGGGTTTATTAACTTCAAAAGTGAGAATTGCAGCCTGAGCTCACTTTGTGGCCATAAATAATGTTTGTTTTTTAAAAATAAAAAAGGAGAAAGCACTTGCAGGACCTGTAACTGTGGCTGATGGGGAGCAGGTCCTCCAGTGGGCACATGCATGTCCTGGCAAGCCCCTTTCTTTCCAGCGCAGAGCCTTGGCTTTCTAAATGAGGCGGAGAGACTTGCTCCCAGCAGGTCAGATGGTCGCATCTGGGTTTCATTTAATGCTCGAATGATGTCCTAGTTCCAGTAACACTGCAACCATCCGCAGAGCCACACTGAGGGATAATTTTGGAGGATACCTGTGGCATCTGTGCCCTCCCGTGGTCCTTAATTTCTCTCAGCGGTCCTTGGAGTCGAGTGAGTTCAGTGTATTTCTGCTTCCGTGGGCTCACAACGAAAAGCGTGGGAGTATGGAGAGGGACGTGTACCCATGGTTCGCAGCAACAGGAGGATGCAGGAGCACATCAAAACGGTTTGCTGCTCGGGGCAGTTTGCAGGTCCAGCAGGCAGCCACGCTCCCCTGTGCGTCTTGACGGTGTTCCCAGGGTAAAGTTAGTTTTTAATGAGTCAGAGAGCCAATTGTAAATCTTCCCACTCTTTCGTCCTTATCCTTGGATTCACGTTTTTTTCCCTCTGCTAGGAAGATGGACAGTTTGGGTGGATTGCATGTTTTTTGAAGAAATCACTGGTGTCCCACAAGCAGCACCTACTGTCTTTAATCCTGTTTTTTGGTGGAAACCTGGCACTGTCTATGGGCTGGCCAGTCTGCTGCTCCTCCATTATGAACCCCTTGGCCAGTGCCCCCCCCCCCCAAGATATTTCTATTTTTAACCTGCTGATTTCATTTGGGTTTGTGCAAGGGTTTATTTCTGGTGACAAGAGGTAGTCATTCCCAGCTGGTGTATCAGCGGGCTGCTGGGGAGCGTAACGCTTTCATTACCGATAGAAGAAAACGAATTGCAAGTCCTAGGGCTAAATGTTCCTGCGTGCTCCTACGCGAATAGGTGCTCCTGCTCTGCCGGGGCGAGGTGTTGCTTCAGACCCATCAGCAGGAAGGCGGTGCACGTTGCATCCCATCTCCTCTTTGCCGGCGACACCTTGGCTGACGCACGCTGTCTGCATGTGCGGATGATGGATGTGAAAGCAACTTCATAGCCTCAAACCTGTATATATTAAAAGGCAAAGGCAGAAGGTGGCTCAGTGATTTTTTTTTTTTTTTTTTTTTTTTCCCTCTCGTCTGTGTTTCTTCACGGTTCTGATGCTTTTGCACAGATTGGAGGCACAGTAATGCCTGTCTGGTTTGCAGTCCTGTTCAATGACAGGAGGAAAGTTGCAATAGTAGTAATAATAATGATAATAAAAATAAAACTAAAAAAGATGATGATGATGTGAAAGCCTTTCCGCCTTTCCTTTTCACAGCTCTCTGCGGGCTCTGAAATTGCTTCCTCTGCCCCCTCTCCTGCCTCACGGGAGGGTTGGCCTGGGGAGCATCCCATCATTTTCAAGAAGGGAGATCGCTGCCACGAAGCAAAACCAGATGTTTTCTAGCTGACTCCAGAAAACACCCTTTCGACACGGCAAGGAAACAAGGCTGTGGTATGTAGTTGTTAGGCTGGGTTGCTCGTCTCACACTGCAAATGAGCCCCATGCAAAGTTACCGCTTCCCTCTCCCCAGCTCTCTCTCCAGGGACAAATCCAGCAGCCGCCCTTCTCCCTTCATGCCTGGCCAGCCTGACTGTGCCCGCATTAAGTGCTTTAGGTCATCTTTCTAGGGGGAAGGCATTTGCTTGGTGTGTGGCCTCGTTTGAACGACGCTGGCTGTTTCCTTAGGAACAGAAAAGGCTTTTTTGGAGTTGAACAATGGTGCGTCCCCGGCTCGGTCAGTGGAGAAAAGCGAGGCAGGAGATGTTTTACAGTCGCTGCTGCCGTTAGCTTGCCAGCGAGCTCAGCGAGGGTGCTGCTGGCTTCATTGCCAGTTGTAGTGGTTCTCTGTGATGGTGACCCACGGCATGTCCTGCTCAGGGCTGCCAGCCTGGTGGCGTTGCACCCGAGAAATGTTGGGGCTGGCCGGGGCAGTACGAGCTGTGTGACGGTGAGTTAGGAGGGTTGAATTTGGAGGAAGGCCAGGGGTGGGTTCGGTTGGACCTCTTGGCTGCGGGTTGGTGTCGGTGCAGATGTGGCTTCAGCAAGCACTGGGGCTGGCTGGAGCATCCGTCGGTGCGCTCAGCGCGGTGGGAGAAGATGCTGGAGTTGTCTGTCTAGAAGACACCTACGCCAGGTAAAGGGTGGAGGAAGGGAGCGAAAAAGAGCAGAAATTTGAATAAATAACGTGGTGGTTGCACAGGGAGTTGAGATCAAAGTCTCCCAGGTCTCTCAGGCCTCCGGGAGTAAAAATAGTCTGTTTGAGCTCGGGTTGTGTCTTTGTGGGAGACGTTAAAGCTTTCACTCCTGTGTTACTCCCTGCTGCTGAGCCGTCGTCTTCATTCGCATCCGTTCCCAGAGCAGCCGGGGGAGATGCTGGGTCCCTCGGCGCAAGGGCTACCGCAGCTATAATTAAACAAAGAGAAACTTTTTATTTTTTTGTGACTGATCCAGCTTCCGGAAAATGGCAGCTAGCTGAAGGGAGGGAAACAAAACAAGCCTTCGCCCGGCCAGAAAATGCGTCCTCACCTCTGTGGCATTTCCTTGCTTTCTTTCCCCCCTCGCCAGCCTCCCTCCCTAGCCCCTCGCATCCTGACTGCCGCATTGAAAACCTGCCATCAGATTAGCTGCGCCGGGGTGGGGTTGCTCTCCGCCAGCATGAGCATGAGAAGCGTTTCCCAGCCGGCAGCGTGCATGCAAACCGAGCCTTGGAAATTGCTCTTCTGTCTCCCCGAAGCACTGTGCCTCCTGTCCCAAACGTCTCTGCGCTTTTTTTACCCCCTTGCTCACAAAAAACACCATTAGTGTTTTTTGCTGCGCGTGTGGCTGCACCTTTGGTGCAGATTGAGCTATTAAAGTCCGTGAGAAAGCAGTGAATAGTTCCCAGTGCATGTGGCCTGGGAGCAACCAGTCCTTGCAATTCATAAGCTTTGGAATTGGGGGGGGGGGGGGGGCGGGGGGGAGGGGGGTGTCCAATAAAAAAAAAAAAGATGCACAAGTGCATCCTGCAAAAAAAGGAGAAGGAGGCGGGGGGGCATCCTGCAAAAGGAGGAGGAGATGTGAGGGGCTGTACTCAGCAAAAGAAGATGAGGTGGGGGGCACATCCTGCAAAAGAGGAGGAGATAGTGGGGGTGCATCCCGCAGCTTGTCTTCCAGGGCACTGGCTCCTCCTTGGCTATGGATGCTGTTGGCTGCAAATTTATTGGAGCAGCCTCTGGATGAGTGGTGGTACTCTGTAGGCACTAATCCCACGTCTGCTCGGATAGAGGAGGACAAGTAAGTTTTTTGGGGAATGGAGATGAAAGCAGGGTCCCTGGCAACATGGTGGATTGTTTCTTTGGGTGTTTTTTTTTTAATTCTGGTGGTGTGTGATTCGTCTTTTTGTAATACCAGCTTCCTGGGACGTGTCGTCTTTCCAGTGCTTTGCGGCAGCTGTCCTGCTTGTCGGGGAGCAAAACAGCAGCGGCCACAAAGCAAGCCTTTCTTTTGGTCTTCACGAGCATTTTGCTTGGTTATCTCTGGGCAGGGCTGCGGACAAAGTATTTACTGTCCCTGGGAGATGGCGATTACCTCGTCAGCAAAAAGGATAGCTCATGCTGCTGGCTCTGGCCTTGACCAGGTTATCATCCCAAGAGTTACGGGCAGTGTTGCTGGTTTCCCAGAGTTTATTGTGCCTGCTTTGTGCCGGGCTGGGGGAAAGATGCTCTGGGACTGGGACATCGGGGTGGTGGGTCCCCTCCCAGGCATCCATCTGATGCAGCCTTGCCTGAGACAGACTCTCCACACTGAGTCTGTCCTGAAGGTTTGGGGGTTTTCTGGGGGGTTTGGGTTTTGTTAGTTGGTTGGGGTTTTCCGTAAGCTGCTCAGAGTCAGCAGACGCTGCTGAGAAACACCTCGGTGCCACCAGTGAGTGCTTCCAAGTAATCTTTTCCATCTCTCCTGCTGCTCCCGAGGTGTGGCCTGTGCTCCCTAGAGAGAGCTGGAGCTGCTCTGGAGCGGTGTGCCTGAAAGTTAATTGCTGCCGAAAAACGCTTTAATTAACTCAATTAGCCAGACAGTCCATCTGGACTCTTGCAGCGCCTGGTAAGGTTCTGTGGAACGAGGTCGCAGCTCCACTCTGGTGACAGGGACAGGTACACCGACTCGCTCGGGTCCCAGGGGAACACGCTGTGCTCTCCAGCGCATCCCAGCTCTCGGACCTGCAGGGAATGGGAGGTGTTTTTCCAGGACATGTGTAAAAATTGACACGGAGCATAGATCCCAAATGTTTTCGAGGGGTGTGCACGCCGTTCCACGCTGGCCCGGGGTGTGGGCGCGGCTGGCACTGCACACGGCATTGCACTAGTTGCAGCACAGCTGCCTTGCGGTGCCGGCTGATTTGGGGACCGTATGAGAGCATCCTTTTGCCAGCGCCTGAAATTATCTAGCAGAGAAAAATCCTGTTGCAAGGCTGTGCCTGAAATCCCTTGAACCAAGGAGTTTGAAGGCTACTGAGCTTCTCAATCTCTGCTTCAGCTGCTGGGTGAGCGGGCTTGGCTCCTCTGCCTGAGTTTTAGCACCTTGCCCTGCAGCGGGACAGCCCTGCGGCTCCTCGGAGGTGCGACTGGCCAGAGCAGCTGGTGCCTCTCCAGCTCCTGCTCTGCCTATTAATAGGAGCTATTAAAACGTTCACCAAATCCAGGATGCAGGACATGACCAGGCATGGAAACAGTGAGCAAAAAAAGCCTTAGCCTAGCACGCTGTTTGAGCAGAGGAATGCAGGGCCCTGCAGCAGGGATTTGGGGAGGGCGAGTGTTTAACCCCCTCTCTGCAATTGCCCTGCAGCGGGGCTGACCTTTCCGTCCCGGCTTTACCTCTGTGTGTTGACCTCTGTTTTAAACCCGTGCCTTACAGGCATCCCTGGGGAAAGCTGCTTGCTGTCCTGCTGCCAGTTTTCCTGCTACCTGGCTATGATGGGAGACCCCAGCGCAGGCAGGCAGAGATGCATCCTTTAGGTAATGGAGAGGGATGCATGTCTTAAAGGGTTTAGGTACCAGCAGATAACGCTGGGGGAAACTGAGGCACGGAACATCAGTGCTGCCTGGGCTCATGCAGAGGTACAGTCTGAGGGTTGAACCGTGGTCTCTGCAGTCATGGTGCCCATGCCTCCAAAAATGGGCTCTGAAATCACTTCAAACGTGCGTGGGAGGGGGCAAGGGGAGGAGGAGATCACTCTGCCCAGATTGCCCTGCAGTCAGGCAGGATAAAAGGAATAAAAATATTTGCAGTTTGGCCTAATTTTTAAGGGATTGTGACCAGAAAGCGGTGATGCTGGCACTGCATCAGATGGTCCTCTGGCTTGGAGGGGGAAGGGGAGATTGCTTTGGGAAAGGGCAGGTGGTTCCTGGCTTAGAGCTGCTTTAAGGCAATTCCGCTTGTGAAAGCAGGGCAGAGGGGCAGAGGGTAATTCTCTGTGGGGAGGCTGGCAGGCGGAGGTGATGCTGCCGGTCACGGCAGGGATGTTTCTGTGCAGAGCATCATCCTTTGAGCTGAGCATCCATTGCCTGGTGCTGTGAGTCCTGCCTGGGTGGCCAGGGCAGGTCCCAGCTCATCCCTGGGTCCCAGGCAGTGCAAAGGCAGAGGAGTCCAAGCATCAGCCTCATTTCTTTCTCCTCTGGATGGGATATGTGAGAACCATTCAGACCTTGGGGTCTGAGCCTAACCATTATAATTCCTACGTAGTGCTGCAAACGCTTCTGCCTCCCTTTTGCCATAAAGTTGTCATCCCTCTTCCTGCACAGAAAAATGTGAGTAATGTTAGAGAAATTTGGGATGAGGCCCAGCAAACAATCGGATATCCAGCTAAGCACATCTCTGACTTCTGAACTAAAAGCTCCCGAATGAGTAACACAGCAGAAGAAGCAGCAGATTTTGAGGGATTATATTTTCTGTTGATGCTCTGCTTTCTCTCTCTTGAAACTTCAGTCTGCAAAACTTGGAAATGGCTTTTTTTAGATCGCCTTTGTATATTTGTGTTATGCTGAAGTACTAACACATTGTTAATTGTCCTGTTGAAAACAAAACTGACAGTAGTAAGCACTAAATTTAAAAAAAAAATAAATAATGCCAGCTGTCTTGTGAATGCACATGATGTGCTTTGGTCTTTACATGGGCTGTAAATGTTGTTTACTGGGATTGTGCATTGGGGAAAAAAAGGCTGAATTCAGCCTAAAAGTGGAGAGTTGGGAGGCTAAAATGCCAGTGGATGTTGCCCTTGGTAGTAATGGGTGGCAGTGGCTGTCCCTCTTCTTTTTCTTTTCTTTTCTTCTTCTGGAGAGGGCCAAAAAAGTTTCCATCTCTTTCCTGTTGATTGAGTACTTAGGTCATTCTTCTAAATATAAATCTGTCCTAGTGCGTCAGCTGTGCCTGGGATTTCACTTCTTTTATGTGTCACTTCAAGCAAGTTTTAATTAAACAAACAAACAAACAAGAAAAAGACACCCATCTGCATTGGGTTGATATTTAGGCTCTCTTTTTCCCATCAAGAGCGTGTCTGATTCTGGCTGGACCCTGGCCCTTTGACAGCAAAGATCTGTAGGCTGTGTGTGGGCAACAGCTGGTTATGCTGGAGAGCATCCCTCAGCTCCTGGAAAGCTCTCGCTGCCTCCTCTGCTTCTGCTTGCAGAGCTGCCCCATCACTGGCACTGAGATCTGCCACACTTCTGGATGCGAGTGGTGTTGAGATATGGAAGAACTTGATCCTACAGAGAAGAAAATCTGGGGTGTTGCTGTGAAAGATGCTGAGAAAAGGAGACGTTGTCTAGGTGAGGTGGTGAAGGTGACCATGGATGGTGCCCTGGTGGGTTGGTTGTACCTGGAATTGTCTTCTCTAGCCAAGAGTCTGCTGCTTGTAGATCCCAACCCGTGCTTTAGATACGGAGCCAAAATTAAAATACACAGATTGCCATGGCTATCAAAGCAGCCTTGAAGCAGAGCTAGCGGTGGAATTGAAGTTGCTTTCCATAGACGTCAATAAACGGAGCAGTTTCTGTGCTGCACATGGCCAATGTTCAGCTGACACAAGGCTTCTGTCCTTGAATATGTGGGGCTTTTTAACCCGAATCTAGTCCTTCCTTTCTAGAATGAGGCATTCTGCTAGAACCAGTGGACAAGCTTCCAGCTTTTCTGTACGTCCCTGCAATGGCTTCGTTTTTGCCCCTCTAACATGGGTGTTTCTGTGATGGCCCAAGACAACCCCGTACCACAGCTGGTAATGGTTCACCCCCAGTTCAAGCTGCAGTAATCTGAGACTTGGTGTTCTGGTCTCTTACCTTAGAAATCTCAGCAGGAATGAACGGAGCTCCCAGCTCATGGGCTCGAGTGGGGCGGCTCGGAGATCCCTCGGGGCCTCGTGTCTTGGGCTTGGGAAGCGAGGGCAGGTCCATCTCCTTACAGCCTCACCTGGGGCTGGCTTCTTGGAGACTTGGCACAGAGGGAATAACTTGCCCTTTGGAAATACTCCCTCTGCGGTGGTGCGGAGTTGCCCATTTTGTAGGGGATGCTCTTGTGAAGATGCATCACCGCCGTTTGGGGCATGCGTGGGAGGGTGTTTTGTGGTTGCAAGAAGTGCAGTGCAGAAAGTTGTAGAAACTGACTCCGCTCAACCACAAAAGTTCTACTTTAAGCAGGGAAAAGCCTACCATTACTTTAAGATGACTTTCAGGTGTCATTTTAATTTTGCATGCTGACTAACGCTGCAAAGACCGTGTCTGAGATTTAACCCTGCTTTATCCGGCAAGGAGAGCAATTTGGAGCAAAGGCGAGATTTTGCCAAGTTCACGTAGATGAGTATTTCTCTGCCCAAGCGTCTTGGTAGAAAAGGGCATCTTCCCCCAAAATGGCTCACCCATTTTGTTAAGGGTTATGTCCCAGCACAGAGAAGCAGCATGTCTTTGACACTGCACGTGGTGGAGGCTGCATGGAATGGGCTCGGGCTCTCATTTTGTGCCATGCTAATTTTGAGAGTGCACAGACAAGGGTCTCATGCATTTCTGACTGACGTAAAACTAAACGGTTCAAAGTGCATAACTTTGTTTGCCGATAAACCCTTCCAATAAATGCTCAGGTCTTAAAATGATGAAATCGGTTTCTTATCAGCCATCTGACCTGTGATGATGGGATCGAGCGGCTTTTAACCTGGCGAGATCGAAACAACAAACTCTGAAGTACAGACGGACGGGGTGGGTGGTGTTATTTTGGTTTTTTCCCTTCATGGCACTGTTGATGTTATGGAAAGTGCTTGGAGCCACTGCTTGGATTGTATCTGGCATCCCTCACCCCCAGGTTGCGTTCCCTTCTAGTTAATTTGCAGGTTGCATGAAGCCTCCGTGCGCTTTGACGGGCTTTAATTTCAAGGGTAACTAATTAAGCAAGCAGGCGTGGTTTGTGTTTGCTCTTGTGTTGCATAAACACTGGCCTGTTTTGTTTTATCTGAAACACCGTCCTGGCTGGCAGAGGTGGGTGCCCGCACCTGGAAAGCGAATTCCCACCTATGGACAGGCTCTAATATAAATTAAGGCAAGGACTTGGCTGCTGAAAACCACCACGTGAAATGAGCCACGTGGTCTTTTGTGCCGCTGTAATGTGCCTGGTGTTAAAACCATTCTCGGAATTGAAGCAGGAACACTTTCTCGGATGAGTCTGCAACTTGCTGGACTTGTAGGTAAGATCAGATCAAAAAAACTGGGCTTTTTGCAGGAAGTCCTCATCCACGCTCTGGGATGGAGCAGATGCCTGTCCTCACATCCGCTTGCTACCTGTCTCCCGAATGGCATCATCACCTGGGGGTTTGCTCTCCAGGTATCGTAGTGCTCCCAGTGAGCTTCCCTCTTCCCAGCATGGCTTCATGCACCAAGGATTGGGCCAAATGTGGAGTGAGGAACCCATAGACCAGTTTGATCCCGCGTGTTGCTTTCCTATGAGAAGACAGTCAGCTCCAGCAAACGGTTAGGGCTGCTTAAACCCAGGTATCGTGGGCAACCTGGCTTGGAAATCTTTACCAAGGACAAGTGCTTAAAAAAAATGTTGGTTTTGAGGAAATTCATTGCAATGTGCTGATTATGTTTGCTTCTGCCTAACTCAGGCTGGTGATGTTTTTTGGCTCCTGCCGGTATTTTCAGCATAGCTGAAGGTGTGATGTAATCCACCAACAGATCAGTACCTGGACTAATCGGCAAGGTGTGTAAGAACATTAAAACAAGGGTAAGCTTTTGCACGAGCTCATCGCTTGAGTGACTTCTTCGGTTTGATAATCCAAAGAGGTTTTACTCATTAGCGAGAGAATCTGGCTGCTAGGTGGTGGCTACTTGGTGTCGGTGGGTGTGCTCAGGCAGTGAGCTGGCAACAAAACCCCTTTTTTTCCTAAAATGTACCTCCTGAGTGAGGCCAGCTGATATGGGGACTTGTTCTGGCTACCTGCTTATAAAGTCACCTTTTGGATGACCCATGGGAGGCTGCTGCATGCCCACCCTGCCTGTGGCATCTGCCCCTTGAACACAGCCCCCTCTTCTTAAATGATGGGCAGGTAAGTCCAGAGGACCAAGCAGGACACCGATGTTTCAGCCTTTGACGTTCTCTCGTGTGAGGAAGGGGTCGGAGTGGAGAAGGTGTGTCTTGGTGGGTACTTGCGCAGGGAGGGCTGCTTGGATTTGGCTGTGGGCTGGTCTGCGAGCAGGTTGGAGCTAGCTCATCTTGGGTGGGCTAGCTCGTCTTGGGTGGGCTACCTCATCTCTGGAGCTTTATGTTGTCCTCCCAGCCACCACATCAGTTGCATTGCTGGCTGGGGAGGCTGGCATCGTGAGTGACTTTCCTGTGCTTGCCCTTCTCTGGTCCTGCTGGTGGGACTGGTTTCCCAACACTGTGGCCGGGAGCAAGGAGAGCGCCGTGGCTCTGTGCATTGCACCAGCAGTTCGGCTGAGCACAGCTACTTCTTTCCATCAGACAAAGACGATATTAGCGAAGGGTGACGGCGACAGGGCTCTGAAGTTGATGCAGTCAAAGCTCTGTCGTCATCTCCACTTTTGGGGGAAGCACAGCTTTTCACGGATTCGGTTGATTCAGCTTTTGACAGCTCTTAAAGTCCAAATTAGCATCCAGTATCTCAGTAAGGAGGCACTGCCAGGACTGTGGCCCCGAGGGTAGCCCTATAGTGAGTTGCTCCAGGATTTTCTCAATGAAAGCCTTTTACTGTGTCCTTCAAGTTTTCATTGTCCTGGTTAATTTGGCTCTTGAGACAGGGAATAGGGGTTTAGGTGCCCCCCCTCAAGTACAGCAGATTTTAACAAGATGGTTCTTGCAGCACTTATGGAGGCAGGAGACCACCTCCCCTCCTTTTGTTTTCTGTGGTTGCCCCTAGTCTGCTCTTAGTGGATGTTGACCCAAGATCTCATGGGTGACTGTGGCATCTCTTCCACTGCAGCATCACAGTAGCCTGTACGCTTTTTCCTGGTGATGATCCTAGGTGGGCCCATGGAACAGTGTTCATACTGTTCCTCCATCAAGCAAGAGTGTGCTACCAGCAGGCAGAGCAGGTGCTGGCAACAGCTCAAGAGCTTTGTCCAGCATCCCTGCTCTGGACCAGCTTGTGCAGATGTCTGTGCCCGGGTGCAGACGTGCCCTTCAAGATTAAACTGCCGATTAGTCTGCAGTGCTTAAAAAGGAGAGATTTTCCTCCTTTTCCAGGGTAGAGGAGGATGATTATGAGCCACAGGTGGGATGCCTCTTGTCAGACAAGCCCGTTTCTTCTTTAAAAGTGGGTCTCTGCGACCAGCAGCTGGATTGTGGCTCTGGATGTCTGGGTTTCATTTCTCCTCTGTCACCAGTTGCCTGCATGAGCTTCTGCTGTTGTGTGGAACGGAGAAGTCTGTTCTTAGGCTGTGCCAGGAGGTACCCCGCTCTCTGCCGGGGTTTCAGCGGCATCAGCTGCAGCAAGGTCTGTGTCCCTGGAGACATCATCCCTCTGCCTTGTTTCGTTGGGGATGTGTGATGACTGGTCTTGCAGCCTGTGGTAGCCTTGAAACCATGGAAGCAAGTACAACTTTGTTTAATTCCCTGCTATATTGTCAGGACTCACGTGCGTGCGATGGTTTCATTGCTGCAGAGCGTTGCTGTCGGGTAGTAGGACATCGGCTGTGAGCCCAGGAGCGCCCTTTTTATGGCCCTGTGAACTTCACAAGGGTTTCCTGCTGCGTACAGCACTGCCAGCACCTTCTACACTTGCAAGCTTCTTAAACCTTTGGCACAGTGACACCATTTCCAGCAGTTTTGCAGTGGGGGGGTGGGTGGGTGGGGGGGTGGGCAGGCCGGGGCTGGAGTTTGAAGTTGCTGTGGGTGCTTGAGGGTGGTACCTGCAGCTCTGGGACCCTCTCTGTGCCTTGGCAGGCAGCGCATCAATGCTGCTGATGGATGCCAAGACATCCAGCTTTCCTTACCATGAGCTCTTAGGCCGTACCCAGCCCAGTCCCGCTGGCTTCTGCAGTGCTTTCTCCTGATCCGGTGGCTGATTGCATGGGACACGGGTGGCCAGAGTCAGTGGCTGGGTGCTGTGCTGGAGCCTGCGCTTGGCAGCAGCAGGAGGTCCTGCGTGGAAAACTCTTTCCCCCCACCCCCAAAAGACTAATCTTTATTTGAGTCGCTTGAAAGTCAGGGCTGGAGATGGATATCCAACTCATGCTCCAAAGTCATTGCTACAAAAGGAAACTTTCCTGTTCTTCTGCTTCGCTCGCAAAGGGTGACATCCCCATCAGGGAGGCTGTAAGGGACACCAGGTGCCAGCAGACACCGGCAACACATGCTCAGCCGTAATTGCTTTTTCTTTTTTCTTCCCTTCTACCTCTCCTCCATCAAGCTGGCCGTGTTTGTCTTGCCCTCACCTGGCGGCGGGCGCAGCTGGCAGGAGCTGAGCCACGCTTAAGCTTGTGGGCATGATTTTTCCATAGGACTTGGCAGGGACTGGAGGGGACAGCGCAGGCGGGGCTGTGCTCTCCAGCTGGTGCTGCTGCGATGCCCAGGCAGGGATGCTGGGTGCGAGCATCCCCGCCGCTTGCTGTGCATGGTGGGAATCGGGTCCAGAGCAAACCCCCGGGACATGAGAGCCCTGCGGGATGGATGGGAGCCCTGATATAGCCACAAGTCCCTTGTCTGTTAGAAAAGGGACTAAAATAACATCTTCTGTTCTGGTGCATCGGCAGCTCCAAGGCTCATTCTGGGATGTACGTGAGTTCACACTGACATGTTCTTTCTGGTACAAAGACCTTGTGTTTTCGGTTGTCTTAAGGGGTGGTTTACCTTCGGTTGCATTTGGGTTTTGGGAGTTTTTTGGAAGATGAAAGCATTGGCTTTGCAAACACAAGTAGTGAAGTAATAGTAGGAGATAAGCAAAAGGCGATAAGGTCAGGCACCACTAGGGTGTGTGGCATTGCTGCCATCAGACGTGCAAAATGTACGGGCCAGGCTTCTAAAGGAAGAACCCAAAAGCAGCCAACTTTTCCCCACTTGTCTTCACCAGCAAGGCTCGAAATGCCTTACAGAAGAGGTCAGGATCACAAGGGCTGAGATGCTTTATCTCCAGAGCAAAGGAGAGGGAGGAGGAATTGTCCCATTCTACCTCCTAACCAAAACCTATTGTTCCCTGCCAGCACTTGCTACCACCAGATGTTTGGAGACCCTTGGAGGCATCCCATGGCCAAAAGACCTCTCCCTGTGCTTCAGGGCATCTCCATGGTGTCCTGCAGTGGTTCAGCTGGGCAGACTGGTGGATGGGGCAGATGCCAGGCAGGAGGTCACTTGGTGGGGGCAAGTGATGGGGTTGCACAAGTCAAGGTGGTCTTTGCTAGTGGTGCATGTGCCCTGAGAGGCCCTTGGGCCATGCCACCCTTGCGATTGCTTGCAGCAAGTGATGGCTACGCTATGTGGCCACAAGCCTGTCTGTCTGGGACTGACCTTAGAGATGAGCTGTAAGAACATCAGTCTGTCAGCCTTGGCATCCTGGGTGGCAAGAGGCCACTAGCAGTTTCAAAAGCTGTCCCAGTCTGGTAGGAGGCTGCAGAGGGTCTGGCTGGGTCTGTGCTGATGTCACCCATTTAGAGGATGTTGTGTTTTTCACGCATGCTGGAAGATCTGTTAATACAAGCATGGAAAAAGCAGGCAAATCTCTAGATGGTCAGATCGTTTTCTGCTGGGTGGAAGTGTGTTGAGCAACTTAAGCCTGATGGCCACATTGTGTTGTAGCAATAGTTATGAGGAAGCTCTTGAAGGTAAAGAATCTGCAAGGCAAAACCAAGTTTCTAAATTAGACTGTCTACTAAGACTTGGCAATTTTAGCCAAAAAAAAAAAACCCAAAAAACAACCAAACAAAAAAAAAAACAACCCCAAGCCAAGAATGGCCTCTTTTGGAGGCCATTGCACATTGAAATGACAGAATCTGGTTGGTGCTCCCAGGCGCATCTTCTGGTACTCCCAGAGCAAGCAGTCACCAGCTCCTTCAGGGCTGTGCGTGTTCCCTGGGTTTCTAGGAGGAGTCTCTTCTGCAACTGCTTCCATGGTCTTGACTTAAGTTTTTGTGATGGTGATAAAAGCAATGTTTTCAGTAAATTCATTGTGTGGGATGAACGTGCTCTGCGGGTAGCGCTGTGGTTCTGGGAAATGAATTTCTAGCTCCAGAAAGTTGAATTCACTTGTATTTAAGCAAAGCTGACTGTTTTTAAAAGAAACCTCCAAAAACACTTCTGTGTTTGTAGGAGAGCCGAGGAGCTTGACTTTGGAGAAGGAAAAGGCAAGTTAAAAGCCATTAGCAACAAGTGCCTGGAGTTGGTCTTGGCTTTGGTGTGGGAAGAGGATGATGAGTGAGTGTTTAGAAGCTTTTTCTTCTCTTCCTGACTTTAAGTTTGTGGCCAAGGGTAGGTGGAAGATTTCCCCTGAACCACGGACTTAGGGCTTGAGGGGCTTTTTATGTGTTACCCAGGGAGAACAGGCATGTAGGTACATCAGTGATTGTAAGGCTGACCCATCTTATGTCATGGTGGCTCCTGTTGCTGATGCTTTCCATGGACATGTGTGTGCCAGGGTGGGATGGACACTGCAGCTCCCTGACTTGGCCTGAGCTCCAGGGAGGGCTGGGGGGTGTGGGACAGGCAGGGATGTGCATGGGTCCTCCCCACCTTCCTTTGCTGGTGGTAGGTACCATGTACTGCCCTGGCTTTGGCTGCATGTGGAAGGACCTGGCTCCATCTCCAGCCCCAGTGGTGCTTGGTACTGCCCAGCCCTCGCGGGTCTTATCAGCCCAAATTCTTGGCAGTCAGGGTTTTTCCGTCACTGATGCTTTTGTAGGGATCCTCTCCCACCTACGCTGGGCTGCAGGCAGTGCTTGTTGGAGAAGACCTGGCTTTGGCCAGCAGCAGGATCCTGCTTTCCGCGTCGGGGTTTGCACTTTTAGGTGTTCCTGTGGTTTTATTGCATTTCTTTGCTCACAGACACAGGGCTTGATGCTGCCAGTAGTGAGTTTTTTGCCTCGGATTGCTTTTCTCTGCTCGCCCGGTTCTAACCCAGTTCAGCCTGGCCGGATGCCAGTGCTTTGTCTGATTTATAGCTCAGTGTCCGGGCAGAGGTGGGCCTGTACTGTAATCCCGTCAGGACCAGTTTGGTGTGATGGCTGGAGCTGGGAGCACTGGGGAGGAAGGGGCTTTGCTGCTGGCCCTGCTGTGCCAGCATCAGCCTGTGCTGGGGGGGCACGCCTGGCTCTGCAGGGCTGGGAGGGGAAAGCCTGCGGTTGGGGTTCCAGGCTGAGCCATACCAGACAGTTTGCAGAAGTTAATTTTAACCTTTTCTGTGCCACTATACACCAGGAAACGCTGCTGTTAGAAAGCTGAATGCTGCGCAGTCAATTGTTGCAGGAAAAAGACCTTTGAGTTTGGAGGGGTTTTTTTTCTAATAGGTTTTAGTAAGTTTTTTTTTAATAGGTACTACACCATTACCAGCCCTTAGACTCTCCCCAAACCTGCTGCCATGCTGTGCCTGGTGGAGAGGAGATCCAGGAGCAGGTAGAGCACTGATTCAGGACCCTGGAGATCCTTGCTTTTCCCAGCTTACTCACGACAGCATTTCTACACCTTGAGAAGTAGCCAGCTTCTCTACAGAGAGGAGCACGACTAGGTCTGCATGTCCCATCTGTCCCTCCCCAAAAACCTTATTCACAGCCCCAGATAATGCGAAGTCAAATCCACACTCCGCAAGTCCCTGTTGAAGACGGCCCTGCTGTTCCCCTGATGGGTGACTGGCAGGACAGGCATCCCATGATGTCCCCGGGGAGCAGAAGCCTGGCAGATGGAGAAGGGAGGTGACACAGCCTCTCTGTCACCCCATGTGATGCCGGCATAGGAGCAAGGAGGTGTCTGGAGGGAAGCCCCGCACCTTGCGGTCTGAGGGCAGCACCCTCCCTGCTGCTTCCGTGCCCCAGGAAGCTGGTGAGGATTATGGGGTGCCAGCCAGCAGCCATAGGAACCCGCTCGTCAAAGCTTTGCCCAACCATCAGCAAAGCCTGTTTAGGATTTTGGGAAGCACAGCAACACGGCTGGTACCATGGGGCGGAACCACTGTGGAGCCCCAACCTGGGCAGCTGCTGCCTGCCTTGCTTGCCCGTTGGGTTTGTTGGGGTGTGGAAGCACGCAGCAGTTCCTCCTGGCTTGCACGGTTGGATTTTACCCTGCAGTGTTGCCTTTCCCTCGTGGGAGGAAAAAAGTGGAGTGAGAAGCGAGTGCAGGTGCCTTTGAGCTGGTTGCATGACGAGATACTGTCGCCTTCTTGCTTGTGCAGGGTGAGCTCTGGCTGCTCACCGGTTTCCTTCCCCCCGCCGCCCCCCCCATTCATTTCAGATTCTGTTTATGGCTTTGGGTAAACAGATGGGGCTGGGGTTTTCCTAGTCTATATTTAATTCTAGTCTATATTTAAAGTGCTTTCAGAGGAGTTTGCTGACCATTGTCTCAGCCGTGGCTGCAGAAGTGATTTCTAAACAAATCTTGCCCCATCCACCCTTGTTTGCCCCCACCCTGCTCCCGGCCATCCCCTTTTATTCTCACGTAGCCCGAGTTTGCAGGCTGGCAGGTTATCTGTCCCACCTCTGCATTCAGAAACCTCTCTGGTCCATCCCCAGGGACCGTCACCTCCAAAACACGGCTCTCACCCCAGGTCCAGCTGCGGGGGGCATGCACCCCCATCCTTTCGTGTGTGTGTAAGCACTGCTCCATCCAGAACGGACCCAGATGCAGCTGAGATGCTGCTTTTGGGAGAGGAAATACCTTTTTGTAATTGCTCATTTTGACTTACATTCTGGTTGCCTTTTGAGACTGCAGGGTGCATGTAGGGGGGGATTTTTCCAGCTGTTTCTCCACACAACCACATGTCAGAGACCTTTAGCATAAAGCTTCCCATATAGTTATATAAATAGGGGGAAGGGGGAGCATCCCTGCAAATGCCAGGCACCGTGAGGCTTGTGGATATGTCGATGAGAGCTGTCAGTGTGCAGCTGTAGCTGCAATGATTGATACAAAAATTATTGGATGCTGGACTACCAGGCAGGTGTTTAAAATATATCTGTGGCTTGTACTTTGATTCATGGGAGAAATCACATACTGTCCCTGGTTTCTTTCTTGCTTGGTGCTGTGCTTACCGAGCAGGGAGTGACCTTTGGGCTGTCAAAGTGTTTTTGTTTTTTAGCAGGGTTGTGTGCAAGCGTTGCTAAAATTGGTGAAAAGTTTGCCACTTGCGCTGTTTCTGTGATGACGATGCTGTGCACCTTGTGCTGAATTTTTTCCTTCTGTAACTGTGGAGCTTTGAACCTTCCAACTAGAGAGAAGAAACACTGCAAGAACCTAGCGGGGTGCCTGCAAGGTCTTTTTAGAGGGAGGCAGTCAGTGTTTAGGGTCTTTTCGTGCCAGCTGGAAAACATGAAATCCCCAACAGTGCCTCACATTAATGAAAAACAGTATCCTGCCTGCCGTGGTGGTGCTTTGCAGAGGAGGGGCAAGCTGGATGGATGGACAGGGAACCATGCTAGCTAAGGAGAGCATCTTTCCTCCCTTTCTCACTTCCCGACGACTGCTTACTGCTTTTTCCTGCCTCTGACGGCCGCTCCAAGTCCCCTTTCTTACCTGGCCTGGCTCTGATAAGCACAGCCTTGACTCAAAGCCTGGTTCCTCTGTATTTAAGCCTGCCAAGCCCTCTCCCCTTGGAGTACTCCCAGCAGGACCCGAAACAATGCTCTTCTCAAAGGGAAAAGTGTTTGCTCACAAGTTCTCCCTTCCCTTTTCTGGCTGGAGCCTGGTGCATCCCTTCCAACTAACTGCATTCCCGGCATACCAGCCCGGTGGACGGCTTGGGAAGCATTTCAAGCAGGCTGGAGTATCTCCTGCTCAGGCTCTCCCCTGCAAATTTCCTTTTACTGCATTCCAGAAAAGGGCACCGAATCCTTCAGGGCTTGCTGCTCCTCCTCGCTGTGCCGGTGGAGAGAGATGCGGTGGTTTAATAACAGCTGGCTGCAGCCACAGCAGTCATCGCTTGTCTTCACGTTTCTGTCAGCTCTGTATTCCCACCTAAGGAATTTGAGTTTGGGGGTTATTTTGTGCTTGATCTGATTTTCAAGCAGAGGGAGAAAAAAAATCTGATGTGAGGTGGAGAAAGGAAAAACCGTGTTAGGAGTGGATGAAAAGCCCTTTGGGTGCTAGACTAAAGCGAGGGATTTGGATATAACTTCTAACTGCCCAGGGCTTTACTTTTAAGAGCTGTTGGCGCTTTGCAGCCAGGCTGGAGTTTTGTGGCAGGTTTGTAGAGAGCAGGATGTAGGGATGCCTGTAGGGATGCTGGATGGCAGCATTTACTGGGATGGTGCCAGGTCCACTGGACTGCATACCTGCTCCCTGGTGCAAACCTGGAGGAGCAAAGTGTGGCTTAAGCTCTGTGCTCCAGCCTTGCCTTCAGCTCGCAGAAAGGCACCAGGCTTGTCTGCTTGGCCACTTGCTTCTGGCCTTTCTGGCCCCTCTCCAGCTCCAGAAGACACAGATGACCCCAGAGGTCGTCTTACCAGCGCTTGCATCAGCCACGACGTTGGTAGTCGAAGTGCCGGCGTGTTCTGCAGGCAGCAGGAAACGGGTTAATTTTCCTCTCGGCTCCGGCGTGCTGATGCAGCTGCTCTTTCACAGGGTTCCTGGAAGTGTTTTTGCAAGCGTTTCTGGAGAAAAAGGAGAAACAAAACCCTTTATTTTTATTTTTCAAGTGATGTTTCTCTGCCTGATCCATGCCCAGTTGGCCAGGCGAGGGGAGGGATGCAAGGAGCAAGCAGGGAGAGTCCCCATCCCGGAGATGCCAGTGCTGCGGTGGGAGGGAGCGATGACCTGGCTGAAAGTGCAAAAAGCCTGGTCCCACGGGCCCTCCGTGCTCGCTAACCACTGCCCTGGGCTCCCACAGCATCCGAGTGCTTGATGGCTTTATAAATATGTATGGCAGCAATGTGCAAATGCCCTGAAAGCTCCTATGAAATGGGGAGAAGGAGCAATTTATGAGCCTGGGGGAAGTGTATCCCCAAAATAACTCTTCAAGGCAAGAGGGCTGCTTTGTCCGGGGCTGTGGCCAGCGGTAGCATCGTGCACGACCAGGCTGTCCTCGCTGCCCAAAGCCCTTGGTGATTTGTAGGCAGTGCTGTGCTTACTGGGAGCACCCAGGTTATCTTCCATGATGCTTTGAGGAGAACATGAGGATGTTCTCCTGCATCAGTGCCGTGGGGTCAGCGTGCGCCTGGGGGTAGCACTGTTGGCGCGTGGGTGGCACGGTGGGGCCTGGAGCCTTGGCTAACGTGCTGGGGTGTTTGTTTCTCTCCCCCAGGCTGGTTCCACCCACAAGGTGACACTGGGGTCCCCGTCGGTGGCTTTGCTCACGGAGAGGTCATGGCCGCCTAGTGCCCCCCAGGACCGGTGGGGTCGCTGGGCCGGAGATGGCGGCGCAGAGGATCCGGGCCGCCAACTCGGGCGGCCTGCCGCGGTGCAAGTCGGAGGGGACGCTCATCGACCTCGGCGAGGGCTTTGCCGAAACCAGCCTCTGCGACGTCAAAGGTGCGGAGGGACGGGTGGGGACCCCCGCGGGATGGGGTGGGGACGATGCCCCCTCCTCAGTTAGGGTGCATCCTCTCACCTTGGGGTCCAGGAGGGGCATTGGTTAATAATTAGCAGACAGCAGCTGATGGGGAAGAGCAGCAAGTGTTGATGAGTGCATCCACGGGTGCAAGGATGGGTGTGGACCTGCCACCAGTAAATCCAGCAGCCAAGAGGGGTGACAGGAACAAGGCAGTTGCAAGGGTTTGTTTTCCCCTTCCCTAGAGCTTGCAGGTTGCTTAAATAATCCTTTTTCTTCCTTTTATTGCTTTTTCTTCAGCTGTATTTACTTTACCCAGCTTAAAAGCCGTGTTCGGGTGAGAGGGGAATTACTGTTTCCCCCAAGAAATATCTCCAGGTGGAAGATAGCGTGCACTGAGGGCCTTTAAAAATAAACATGCACAAAAGCAATTGCTTTTGCAGGCGTAGCAAGAAGAGTCCCGAACATCAAACGCTCTTGCTGCAAATGAGATTGTTTTAAATGGGAAAATGGGAATTACTCATATACTCCAAGGGGTTTGCTGCTTTCAGCACATCCTTGTTAACCCTGCTGCCGTGCCAACTGGGTGCACAGCTGGGGGGGGACACGGGGACAGCCACTTGTCCGTCTGTCTGAAGGGATGGGGAGACCAAAACCACCATGGCCTGCAGACAGCTCCAGCTGCAGCACTGAGTTAATGGTGGCTTCCTACCAGGGTGGCAAAATACTTTTCAGTACAGAGTTTACATATAGTTTTACGCTGAATAAATATCCTCACGACTTTGCCTACCTGCTGGCGGAGGAAGTGAGTTCATGATGAGTTGTCTAGGAAGTGTACAAACTCTTCTTAATATTTGATCCCTAGAGTGTATAAAAAGACTCTGCTTTTCTGTATCTTCCCTTGCCTTGTAGGTTCTCTGCCCAAGAAGTGCTGCCAGCCTGCAGCTAGTGACCGCAGGGATGCGCAGTCTCATCTGCCATCCCTTTGTCTCCAGGAATTCAGGGGCTTCCTGTGTTCCCTACATCCCTTTTTTCCCTCCAAAGAGCTCCTGAGCCTGTTGAAGCAGGTGCTGTCCCAGTTCTCTTGCAGCTCCGTATTGGGGGAAATCTAGCTCTCCTTCTTTTCTTGGGTCTGTCTAGCGAGATAACACACGTTTGAATGTTGCTGCAACATCATCTGCAGCTTGTTTCTAGTACTTTTTGCAGAAATAGGTTCTGAAAGAGAGAGCAAATCCAATAAATACGGTGTCAGTATGAGCATCTGTAGGCTTGACCCAGCTGTTTTGCTTGTAATTGGGATCCCCTGGCAAAACGACTTCCAGCTGGCACCACTGAAAGGAGATAGAAGCACAGCATCACCCTCCTGCAGGGTTGTCGTGGTCCTTTCTGAGGGTTACGGCTAGATGACCTTCTTTAGAAACTGAGTTAATTTTTGTTGAGGAGCTTTGAAATATAGGTGCTATGTAGAAGGAGCGAGATGCTGGATTTTTTGGCTGGTGTGATGTGAAAAAGTAGGAGTATGCCATGCTCTGAGTTTCTGCCACTGAAACATGTTTCACACATGCTGGAGAGGGGTTATGGCAGAGTGAGAGCGCTTTCAGCCTGTGCTGAAAGTTATCTTGGGTTTATATTACCTTGGGTTATCACGTAATCTCTTTGAAGAGGAGGCATTCGCCAGCAGCAGCACAGGTAACTATTTGCATGGAGAGTGCAGTCGCAGTGCTAAAGAGCCGGTGGCCAAAGCCCTTGAGATACCGCTAAGCAAATTGGTAGGATAATGACTCTTCCCATGCAGCAGTCACTGAGACCTCCCCTAATTAGCTTCTGCTATGTAAAATGCGAATGTGTAAGGGGATGGCTGCCATTCTGGCGCGAGCCTGTAGGAGCTTAGATCCCAGCGCGCCGGGTGGAAAGGAGAGCTGGTAAGAAGCGACTCCCGCTCCCTCGGCACTCCCTCCAGCACATCCTCTTGTGCATCGTTCACCAGGGAGTGTAGGGAGGCTGTGGGGTGCTGGGACAGGAGCAGCTGTCCGGGGCCCTACGCTGAGGGGGGGGGGGCTTGCTGCTAAGGCACTGGATGGCATCGGGAGGTAACAAGTTGCCACTGCTTCTGTCTCGGTTCCCCAGCCGTGTCGATGCCCATCCCTTTAGATCATGAACCCTTTGGGCAAGAGGAACGTGAATGTATCGGAGGTGGTGGAGGGGAAAGTTTTGTTCAAAGATTTTAGGGGAGTGGGGGGGAAACACCTGCAGGTGTGAGTTTTACAACTACCTTACTTCACCACTTAAAGTAGCACGGATCACTTGGCCTGAAATAAACAAATGCCAGTAAGTTCTGAGTCTTGTGGGTATCTTACAGTGCTGTTTTCTTCTTGACTTTGCAGTGCCTTCTCCTAGTGCCTTGCTGGTTGACAATCCCACGTCCTTTGGAAATGCAAAGGAAGTAATAGCAATCAAAGATTACTGTCCAACTAATTTCACCACTTTGAAGTTCTCCAAGGGGGACCACCTGTACGTCTTAGACACGTCGGGAGGGGAGTGGTGGTACGCTCACAACACCACGGAAATGGGTTACATCCCTTCCTCCTACGTCCAGCCTGTAAACTACCGCAACTCTTCCTTAACGGACAGCGGGATGATAGACAATCTGCTGGAGAGCCCCGACGAGGGAGTCAAGGAGTTAGACCTGCTTGGAGAATGGACTGACGTGAAAAGAAACTCTGTGAAAACCTACCATAACAACCCGTTCTTGAACGGAGTCCAGACGAACCCTTTTCTGAATGGGAATTTGCAAACAGTGCCCGGCTCGGACAAAGAGTCCAACTCCAATGTCACTGTCGACTTGCTGCTCTTTGACACGGGGGCTCCTACTTCAGCTGTGTCCAGTTCAGCTGCTAATAGCAGCCTGGGTAACATTTTTGATGAGTTTCCATCCACGAACAGGCTGGATCTGGAACAGCCTGTGAAAAGGGACAATCCCTTCTTCAGAAGTAAGCGCTCCTACAGTTTGTCTGAACTGTCTGTTCTTCAAGCCAAGTCGGATGCTCCGGCATCGTCGGGTTTCTTCAGCGGTTTGAAGTCTCCCACCCCTGAGCAGTTCCAGAGTCGGGAAGATTTTAGGACAGCGTGGCTGAACCACAGGAAGCTGGCTCGGTCCTGCCATGATTTGGATTTGCTTGGTCAAAATCCTGGCTGGGGTCAGACGCAACCGGTAGAGACCAACATTGTCTGCAAGCTGGATAGCTCTGGTGGAGCTGTTCAGCTTCCAGACACCAACATCAGCATCCACGTGCCAGAGGGCCACGTGTGCCCTGGGGAAACGCAGCAGATCTCCATGAAAGCGATGCTGGATCCGCCGTTGGAGCTGAACAGTGACAAGTGCAGCACCATCAGCCCGGTCCTGCAGATCAAACTCAGCAATATGGAGGTGAAAACCTTCATCATTCTGGAAATGAAAGTGTCGGCAGAGGTCAAGAATGACATCATGAGCAAGAGTTTGGTAGGACTGCAGTGCCTGCGGAGCGACATGAAAGAGGGGCCGTACACACCGATGCAGCTGAGCTATTCGTATGGGGACACAATCCAGGTGCAGCTGGAGAACCTGGAGCCTTGCATGTATATCGCAGCCGTAGCCCAGGGGCAGAACATCCTCTACCCTTACACCGTTTGGGATTACATCAGCAAGAAGATCACAGTTGGCGTCTACGGCCCGAAACACATTCACCCTTCCTTTAAAACTGTCGTGGCCATGTTCGGGCATGAATGTGCACCCAAGACCCTCCTGGTGAACGAGGTCACAAGGCAGTCCCACAGCCCGGCTCCTGTTGCCCTCCAGCTCTGGGGTAAGCACCAGTTTGCTCTGTCCCGGCCTCAAGACCTCAAGCTCTGCATGTTCTCCAACATGACCAACTACGAGGTGAAAGCTAGTGAGCAAGCCAAAATTGTGCGGGGCTTCCAGATGAAGCTGGGCAAGGTCAGCCGCCTTATCTTCCCCATTGCGTCCCATGACCCCAACGAGCTCTCAGACTTCACGCTAAGGATTCAGGTCAAGGATGACAAGGATGCCATTTTGACCCAATTCTGCGTCCAGACGCCGCAGCCACCTCCAAAAAGTGCCATCAAACCGACGGGGCAGAGGCGGTTCCTCAAGAAGAACGAGGTCGGAAAGATCATCCTTTCACCTCTGGCTGCCACTGCCAAGTATCCGGTTTTTCAGGACCGGCCAGTGTTGAACTTGAAGTATGGCAAGCTGCTGAAGACGGTGGTGAGGCAGAGCAAGAACCACTATTTGCTGGAGTACAAGAAAGGAGATGTGATAGCCCTCCTCAGTGAGGAGAAGATCAGGTTAAAAGGACAGCTGTGGACCAAGGAGTGGTATATTGGCTACTACCAGGGAAAAATAGGCCTTGTGCACACCAAAAACGTGCTGGTGGTCGGGAAGATCAAGCCCAGCTACTTCTCTGGGCCAGATCTCACCACCAGCCTGTTGCTGGAGCAGATCCTGAGGCCCTGCAAGTTCCTGACCTACATCTACGCCTCCGTGAGGACACTGCTCATGGAGAACCTCAGCAGCTGGCGGTCCTTCGCCGATGCGCTGGGGTACTTGAACTTGCCGCTCACGTTTTTCTGCCGAGCAGAGTTGGACAGCGAGCCAGAGCGAGTGGCCTCTGTCTTGGAGAAGCTGAAGGAGGACTGCAACAACACCGAGAACAAGGAGAGAAAATCCTTCCAGAAGGAGCTGATGACGGTCAGTCTGAGGTCTGATGAGGGGGTCTTAATTTCCTGCGGTGCAGAGTGACTAGGGTGAATGGCAGGTGGTGGTTTCCTAATTCAGCCTGTAGAAAATGAAGTCCATCTTTAAGGTCTTCTTCAGGCTGCTTGGCACAGCAAGGTAGAAGTTCAGCCCAGTGGCTGTATGCGTTGGTGGGCTCCTGGTTTAATGGGATCATGTCCATAAATGCAGGATACAGTGGGTGAAGAACCATAGGTGCACGTTGTGTCAGAGTAGTCAGCAGGGTTGCTTTGGAAGCTAGGTAGCTCATTTGAAGCCCCTCAAGATCAGGGTGACTTTGGTCTGGTGTTTTCATAGCGCTCTACTGGTCCCTGCTGCTGGGTATTTGTGGTTCAGCCTTTGATGATGCAAGTTTTGAGGAGCTGCGAGAGAGCTGCCGGTCTCCTCAACCGTAGTATCAAAGTGTGCATTGATGGGAAACTGGAAAAAGGGCAAAAACCACCAAAGCTTTTCCTATTATGGGGTGGGGTAGGCGAATCGCCTCTCAGGTCACGTTCTTTTGCGTCGCTAGGTGCGTCAAAGCATGCTGGAGAGGGGTTCTACAGCTGCTGTGAAGAATGATGCTTACACCTTCGCCTTCATGAAAACAACCTCAGATTCCTAAGTAATAATGTCAGGTTGCATCTGCCCCATCTCTCTTTGAGTGGCAGCTGAGCTGCGATGCTTCACGTCCAACTGTGGATCGTGTCTGCAGATCGAAATGCACGGCTGGCTTCTGTCCTGAAAGGCATTTGGGGAAGCGGTGCCTGCAAGTGTTTCTAGGATGCTGTTAGGCAGTCTTTTACGAGAAATCATCTTTATGATCATTTCTAGCATTTCATAGGAAGTGAGCCAAAGAAAATACAGGACGAAATGTCTGGAAGAGATTTGCAGCTCTCACCTCTTAACAGGCTCTCCTGCAGAAGCAGGATAACTGAGTTAAAGGCAAATCATGCGGTTTGAAATGCCAACTGAATTAAGGAATAGCGACAGCTTTGCCTGGTGATGATGGGCGCAGGCAGCAGCATGCAAAATGAAATTACAAGTAGGCAGCTGGGTAAAGAGGAGTGGAGCCGAATGAAGCATTTCGTCTCCCAAACTCCCTTTAATAAGAAGGGGGAAAACTGAGGATAGAATATGAGGTGCAGGGTGTTACAAAAAGTACAGAACCCTTCGTTACTCATGGAAATATTGTCCAGGGACTTCCCAGTGTCTGGGTACTACTCTGTGGCCCGTGGGACAGTGTTTTAGCTTTGACTTTGAGGTTAGGTCATGCCACCAAAACTGCTTCTGTTGATGGGTTCTTCTGGCCATCCAGGATGGTTGTGTCTCTTCTTCCTGGGGCCATCCAGGAAGGGAGGATAACTGTCATGGTAGCCAAGGCTGGTGCCTGACCCTGTGGTTCCCCCAGGGGCGAGTTTGCTCCTTTAATCATTAGCTTCGGTGACAATGGGATGAAATCGGTGGTCTCCTTGCTGGATGCTTCCAAGGGCTTTGTGCTATTTACCTTACTGCTTTGCAAACCTGTAAGTGTTTCTTTTATCTATGCCCTTTGTCTCCAGGGGTCCCAGACAGTCTGTAGGTCATGGAAAATCTATGCCAGACCTCAGTGGGGAGGCGAAGGGAAAGATAAGGCGCTTTGGATACTCAGGGAGCAGCTAACTCAAGGGAAAGACCATAAACTGCAGGAAAACATCCTGCTCCCCAAGGGATGCCTGGAGTGCAGAGCCCCAGAGCAGGCTTCATCTTCCTTGTTTGAATAGAGGCCAGTCCCAAACGTTGCCTCTATTTACTGTTCTTTGTGAGCCTGAGCCTGTCGATAAAGGAAGAGCTCCCTACTGGGTGGAAGATGATGCTTCTTCTAAACTCCTTGCTGCTGTCAAATCCTCTTTAGCTTGTGGAGAAATGAGATTTTTTTAAAAAATATAATTAAAAAAACAGCAACAGATGTTTCAGGGGATGAGAGTGGAGCACTAATTTATTTTGTTGTCTGATTTTCTGATTTTATTTGTAACAAATGGACTTGCTTTCTGGTGTCTTCTGGCAAGAAGAACCGGTTGGGTTAAGCTCTGATCTGGCCATTTGATCTGAACGTCAGTTGTTTCCTCTCAAAGGGACTGTGAAGGGAGAAGGAGTAAGCAGGCTTGTCTGACTTCAGTGTTGACTACACAAAATTGCAGTGACGGAGCCGTGCACCAGCAGCCAAGCATGGAAAAGCCTGGTCATGATGGCTAGTTAATAAGTAATCTGCGTTTAATTACTATTTTTCTAATCTAGCACTAGCAGTGGTGTGTGAGGGTAACTGGGGAATGTTGCTCAGAAGTTAAGTCATCACATCAGAAGGAGAAACCAACCTCTCCCCTGCCTCCTCTCTGCCCATGGAAAGCAGGCAGCACGCAGGCGGTCTTGCTAAAAAAGCCTGGGCACAGATGCAGAAGCGCTTGTTGCAGCTGGGCCACCGGTACCTGGCCATGCAGTGACTGCACTGCCTGGTCCCTGGCAGCTGGGCTTAGACCTGTCATGAGATGGAGCATTTCTCTCCTTCCCTGGATTTTCGATAGGGTGTTTTTATAGAGCCTCGCATTTATCAGCCTTTCCAGCAGACACTGCTGTTGGGAAAAACATGGGTCTTCTGGGAGTGCCACTGGGCACGTCAGGAGAGAGCTGCGGAAACTATGAGCTTTTTCTTCTCCAGGTTGCTTCTAAAGATCATACAGAAGATGATGTTGGGATTTTTTTTCCCCCATTTCTTTCTATCATTTGTTCTGACTGAAGGTATCTGCCTGCTGCCTTTCTTCTACTAAAAGATACTGCTTCTCCCTGGTGTGTGCAGACCCCACAGAGCTGCTGGTGGGCTTAAGCAGTCCTTAATGTCCTGCAGAGCAGGGTGTCCGTTGTTTGGGCTTGCGCTGGCGCACCTGGAGCATGCCAGCCCAAGGTTTGAGCCCTTTTTGCTCCTCCATCCCAAAGCAACCTGTTGGCTAATGGTAGTCCCTGTGCTGAATTTGAGCCCAGAAGGAAAGCCCGATTCCTGCCCTTCTGCTGCCTTCATGGGAGCAAATCCACGCCACAGCTACAGATCCTGGACGTTGTTCCCCTAAGGAACCACGCTGCGCCATGCTGAAGTTGGTGGGGGTGTTTTCTGTAGGGCATGGTTTGTCCTTGTGTAGCCAGGTTGCTTGCAGCGCAGGAGGACGAGGAGTTGCTTGCAGGCTTCCGTGCCTGTAGGTCTTTCCATGCACAACACTTGTAAGCATTGCCCTGCACCCCTGTCAGTTAACAGAAAGCTGCAGAAATGCCACCAGTGCCTTTCAGCTGTCAGGCTCCTTGCTCTGGGGACAGTGTAAGACAACTCGCTTTTCCTGCCAGCCCCAGAAAATACATCTTTAATGCCTTCCCATCCCCATTGCAGCAGTTGCACGTTACTTGTTCCCATGCAATTTTGCTCTTGGAAGAAACCAAAAAAGCTGCCTGTGGTTGCATCGACGGTACCTTCTGCAGTCCACATCTGGGCGTGTGGCTGGTGGCACTTGGCGTCATTTCAGAAGTGGTGCTTTAGGCACACTGAGAGCCAGCTGGGCACCGTGTTCAGGGGGACTGCCCCAAAGAGCAGGGCCTGTGCCTGACTGTTAAGTTAGAAAAAAAAAAAAATGATTAAGATCATGTGTAGCACAGTATTTTAAGTGTGTGTGACTGGTGCTGACAGCCAAAAGAAGTGAGTGGAAGAGATGTTTAATGCCTAAAGCAAGTGTTATTTTGCTTGTGCAGAGCCAACTTGCTGAGGCTACAAACCTGCATCCCAAGGAGGGCGATGGAGACAGGAGCCTGTGCGTGAGCATCCTCTCGCCCTGTGGGTCTCACTGGCTCCTTGGGGACACAGGGCCCTTCTTCCCGTGTTTGAGGAGGTCCTGGGCAGGAGCTGTGGCACAGTGCCACCCCAGGCACATTGCCTGGCGCCCTGCCTGCCACGCGCAGGTCGCATCCCTGCCCTGGCACACATCCCTGCAGAGGTCAGTGGGACAGTAAAAATTACTGCTTACAGTAACCTCACCTCCGCTTTCCTCACTGACGTTTCAGGGGTGACTAATGTGTCATAAGACTTGGACCCCCTGGGGTGATTTCCAATTTAAATGCTATTTCAAATAAAACACCCACATTAATTTAAAAAATCCATTTCCATAATGGCTTCCTGGGGGTCTTGCACACCCTTGGTGGGCACATGTGAACTTGGTGATGCTTTCTGCTCCTGGGGCAAGAGAAAGGTTTTTACCCCTTTAGTTTGGCCTAAGATGAGGAAGAAGTAAAACATCCCCCCAGCTCAGGCCATCTCCTCTGGAGCATGTAGGGGTCAGGGCTGGACAGTGTGGTGCTGTGTATTTGTGCATGGGAGAGCAAGCAGGGCTGGAGGCTCACGGAACTGGGAGTGGACCATGCAGATTGCAGTGATGGGCACAGGCAGGGGTGGCTGTGCATCTGCAGGCGGTCTTCAGGTTTGCCTCTTCCTTCTAGCTTGGCTTGCTTTCTTCCAGGTGCTGGTTTCCATCATTAGGGGATGGGAAATGGGATTCTGCACTTCAGAGCCAGGATGCAAATTCAGCCTCTCCTGGATGCCTTTTAAGTAGAGGTGCTTCTGCGTGGCTTTGAACTGGGATTTGAATATCAAACCACCTTCTTTGCTCGCTTGTCTGGTGGAGCCGGCTGGGAGCTGCTCCAAGGTTAATAAACGCTTTGGAGGGGGCTGGCAAGGTGCAGCTCAGGTCACGCCTCGGCGGGGAGCATGGCTGGGTACCGAGGGGTGGAGACGTGGTGAGGGTACCCAGCTCTCTGGGGAGGCTTGTCCAGGGCGAGGGAGAAGGATGGAAAGAAATTGTAGCGTAATCCCAAAAGCTTCTGCTGGAGGATTAAGTCTGTTGTGAGCCCTGCTAATCCCGGCCAGGCAGCCAGGCCTTCCAGGAGAGCCCTGCGTCTGCCTGCATTTCATGTATTTCTGTGACAGGGGGAGCGAGTTGTGCCCAGGCCAAAAAAAGTGTCACTGTCGCCACGAATACTCCCCCTTTAGCCACCACCTTAGTGGCTGTGCGTCCTTCTTGCCCCCCATCCCCATGTGCCTTTGGTGCTGTCGCCGTATCACATCACCTCCGCCTGCTCTCTTGCATTTTCCCCAGCCCGTAATTTGTGTGTTAAGCCTCCCCACCTCAAACCACCAGGTGCGGAGCACAGGAAGTAGGTGGTTCCGTGGCCATCAGTAGGTTTCAGAGTTAACGTGCTGCGCTGCAGGAAGCAATCCATCTTTTCCAAAGCTGTTGCTTTGAGTGATTATACAGCTCTCGATTACGTGGCCTCCCAGTTGCTGTACTTGATACCATTTTCTTGTTTACTTCAAGCAGCAGAAGGAACAGGAGAATCTGTCTCCTGCAGCTCTATCCTACTTTTAACCCCTGCGGCGCACTTTGCTCCCGGTGGCCGCCTCCACTGCCTCTGACCTGCTCAGCCTCCGGCAAGAGATGAGCGTGGCTCATTTAGCCTGCTTTGCCTAAACACCAGATCGATTCAGGGTTTGCACGCAGGTGATGGAGACAGCTGGAAAGGCAGGTTTAAGGATGCTAAATCTGCCCTTCCTTAGGACCATCCGCATCCTCCTCATGCAGAGTAGAGGGTGATGAACGTGTGGGCTGGGTGCTGAGGCAGCGTTGCTGGAGAGGTGGTGGTTATGGCACAGGTGTGAGGTCTAAATGCTTCTTAATGCCCTTTATTTTTTTTTAAAAAGGCACTTTTGAATGTGTGGCTCACTTAACAAGAGGGTTTATTACTTCTCTTGCTCATACAGGAAACCAGGGTAAGCACTTTGGAGGAGCAAACAAACCCTGGGCTGCAGCTGTAATTAGAATCAAGCCCAGCTCTAAGCTGGAAACAGATAAGGGAGAAATCAACAAGCATTTGCTTTGCAAATTGCTGGAGTGGTTTCAGATGTTCCCCTCTTCCCCCAGCTGTCCCTGTGAAGCTGCCTATGGGATGATTTAACCCTTCATCAGCCCCAGAGCCAAACCAGCTGGGGTTTGCCCAGACCCTGTGCCAGGAGAGGATGTCAGGACCCAGGGTGGCAGAAAGCAGGTGGATTCAGGCCATGTGGGAACCACCACATCCACGGTTTCTGTAATAACTGGTGTTGTGAAGGTGTGGGTGATGTTCCTGGTGGGGACGTGTGTGCCAGTGCAGTTTCTGGTGTTCAGCATCCCTCAGGGGGCTGTCCCCTGCATCCCTGAGCTGTGGTTTGCCTTTATTGAAGTGAGTCCTCGTTGAAACACGGACTTCTTGGTGTTCACCCATCCTGGAGCCACCATCCTGGTGCCACAGCTCTGGATCGGGCCCTAGGAAGACAAGAGGGTACTCGGCAAACTATCACCCAAGGCATAGTCTGGGGACTGTTTGCTTGATTTTCGTGTTTTAGAAAGGGGATGCCCATTTTGTAATACAAAAGACCTTTCTGTAGCCACCTGAGGTTCAAGGTGGGATTTGTCCAGGGACCGGGGTTGCCGCTGGGGCTGTTGCAAGGGCTCTGGCAGAGGATGGGGGTGCCCTGGTGAGTGGGATGTTGATTCTGTCAGTCAGATTCCTGTCCTCTGATAATTGCCACTTAAACCCTTCCTTTCCTGGGCCGAATTGTGGGGTTTCCCCTATTGCAACTTGCTTTCCACTCCAAGCAGGTGTTGATGTGATTTGGTACCTAAAGACAGGTGCTGACTCCGCTCTGACATTTTTTTCCTGGTTAAGTTATTGCTACCTAGAAAACTCTGACTGCTGCAGTTCCTCTTCCCCGGTTCCTCAAAACCACTTGCAGGAAATCTCAGCGTTTAGGTCAGTCAATGACGCAGAAGGAGGAGGCTTCTGACCTGGCCTGGGAAGGCAGAGGGTGGTGAGAAGAGCAAGAACATCCCAAGCTGAGCGATGGTCCTGTAGTACTGTCGACTGGCCCTTCGCCTGGGTCTCACCCTCCTCCCAAGGTTGATGTCCCGGTCCTATCCCATAACGTTCTGGCTGGCCTGTACCCACCTGTCTGTGCTGAAGGATGCTGCTCCTCCAGGCTGGGGGACGCAAGGTGCACAGACTGTGCTGGATTAGTCACCTTGATTAAAGGCATCTGTTCTTTTCAGGCCCTGGGATGCTTTAAACTGCTTATGGTGACACCTGAACATCTTGAGGGGTTGCCTGGAAAATAAGGCTGCATTGGCCAGCCCAGGCTGCAAGCCTCCTGGAACAGGGGTAGGGTGCTTTGGTCAATTAATGGGATTACTCTTCCCTTGAGCCTAGTGGCCTAATTTCACCAGCTGTCGCTAGAAAGGGGGTGGGGGGATTTTTGGGGTGGCTTCTCAAGGGACTTCTCTGCACGGTCCTCTGGGTCACCTGCCATTGACGGCCTGCCTTGACTCTCTTTGGGTTTCACCACTGTCCTTCAGGCCCTGCTGAAGATGGACTGCCAGGGGTTGGTTGTCCGGCTCATCCAGGACTTTGTGCTGCTGACCACAGCCGTGGAGGTGGCCCAGCGCTGGAGGGAGCTCGCCGAGAAGCTCGCCAAAGTCTCTAAGCAGCAGATGGATGCCTACGAGGCCCCGCACCGGGATAAGACGGGAACGGTGGACAGCGAGGTGAGAGCGGATGGATCTCCATGGGTCCCCTAGGGTTGCAGATACCTCCAGAGCATGTTCTTCTGGAGCACCTTTGGGGGATAAAAGGGGTTTGGGAATGCTGGGGAAGTTTGGGGGTGGTTTTTCCCAGGAGTGTGCTGCTTCTGGGATTGGGGGTGTGTTGGGAATGGCATCGCTCGCTCACCAGCTGTCCAGCCTGGCTCAGCTCTGATCTCCTCTCCCCTCTGCCCCATCGCCACAGGCCATGTGGAAGCCAGCGTACGACTTCCTTCTCACCTGGAGCAGCCAGATGGGCGACAGCTACCGTGATGTGATCCAGGAGCTGCACACTGGGCTGGACAAGATGAAGAACCCCATCACCAAACGCTGGAAGCATCTCACCGGCACCCTGATACTTGTCAACTCCTTGGACATGCTGCGGGCAGCTGCCTTCAGCCCGCAAGACCACGAGGATTTTGCCATCTAGCTCCTGCACCGACGTTTTTGTCCACATCTCATTTGCTGGGTTTTTTTCTGTGCTTTCCCCCCCCCCCCCCCCCTTTTTTTAAGCAGTTGACTTGAAAAAGAAGCGGAGGTTGCTGTCCCCAGGTTTGAAGAGGCCAAAGTTTGCAAGTTCACTGGGACTGGAAATAAGCAGGAGAAATCCCTTCTTGGTGGGAAGGCATCCAGAGGGGGATGGCTTTTCATATGGCATCGATACCAGTTAAACTATTTCTTACTAAAAAACTTTAAAGGGGGCAAGGAGGTGGGGAGGGATCACAAAAGAGATCACATTTTTTTAGGCATTTACAAATGAAAGTCTAATTTTTGTAATGAGCAGTAAAGGTTGTAACCACTTCGGGGGGGAAGCTGTGGCTGTTTTTTACATTGTAGAAACTGCTTTTAAATTATCGTTTTTGAGACAAACGTGAGTCATGTAAATACGTATTTTAAAAGGAAGCACAGTAAATGCCCTCCCCCACCCACAGTCAGGCTTTGGCAGACTACCAGGCATGACTGTAAAGCATTGTTTGAAGTCGGGATGTCCTCAGCCTAATAAGCATCTTACACCAAAAAGGAGGTGTGTTGTTTTGTTGTTTTTTTTTTTTTCTATTTGTGGGCCCTGTGAGCCATTTGGTTGCTTTTTGTTTTGTTTTCATGTCTGTACAGACATGCGTTTTCTCATTTGCAGACAGGGAGATGCTCATTGCCTGTGTTCAGACGCACGGGTGCCATTTTTAACCAGGAGAAGTGGTCGCTGCCCCTTGTACTTCATCCCGCCCGGGTGCTGCAGGACATCTCTGGAAGAAGCTGGAGGTTTGGGGTTCAGCAGAGACCTTGAGAGATGGACCTGGAGGATGGTGAGAGTGGCTCACCCTACCATGGCAGCAAAGTCTCCAGATGCTCCTGCTCTGGGGAAGAAGCCAGAAAAGGGGGGAGGGAATTGTTGCCACCCATATATCCCTTTACACACACACAAAAAAAGAAGGAAAAGAGAAAATGTTTCTCCTAATTTGAAGCCCAAGCTCACTCAAGATGTTCCAGATGTGCTACACGATTTAACGCTCATTGCCGTTGATTTCAGAGGGCTTTGAGTGGGGCTCTTGAAGGTTCCTAAAGTCCAGTTTAACTTCTAAGTAGTCTTTGCTATAAACCTGGTGCCAACGAGCTAAATATTTGTGGCACCAAGTGCCCATATTTTGTCCCTGTTCATTTTATAGCCCACTCTTTTGAATGACCTCCCCTCCTCCTCCTTCTCCCCGGCTTTCAAATATTTTACGTGGGAGGGAAATAATTTTGCACAGAAAGGTTATTTTAAGTCCAAAGGTCCTTGTAATGAAATGCTGCTACCACAGAAAGGTTAGTTGTTAAAGGATGATTATATTTCAGGTTAATAAAAAAAAAAAAAAGCAACCAAAAAAACAAAACAAAGAATGGGAAAGCATGTGGTGGATCGTGCCAGCCCAGCAGCCTTGGGAGGGAATGGTCTCCTATCCTCTTCCCAAAATCATGTCCCCAGAAACGATTACTCTCGACGGACCCCACAAGAAGTCAATAGCACCTTAAATTTCTCCTCAGGGGCTTTAAGGAGTTTCCTATGCAACTTAACGTAGCACAGAGAGAGGGTCCGTCAGCACCCGAGCCCGCTTACGCATCCCCTTTCTCTTTCTCTAAGGCACCCTAAGAGCACATGTTTCCGTGCATGAGCAAAAAATCTCCACTGCGGTAAGGAATAACTCCTGCAGGAGCGTGCGTGCAAGCAGAGGGATGGCTTTCTCCTGGGGTTTTACCCAAACCTTGGCTTTTGCTGCTCTCTTGGCAAGGTCCGGAGCTCTGCAGAACGGCGGTGCTGGGCACCCCCAAGGGTGTCAGCAGGAGGCAAGGGCAGGAATTTGTGTTTCAGGGATATCCCTGAATAATTTCAGCATTGTTTTATTTTTTTTTAAAACCCCCCCCCCCCTTGGTTTTTCTATCTACCTCAGGTACTCCGTATACCCAGCTTAACATTTCAGCAGCAGCCTGAAACATGCCGTGCTCAGCTCGTCAGCGTGTGCCCTCCCCGGGACCTGCAGGAGCGCAGCTGACATGTTTCGGGGCCCTTGGGGTGACTGCTGCATTGATTTATCCCTGTCCTTGATCTGAAATCCAGTCCTTTCTCACATGCTGGGACTGGGTGTATGTCCTTCAGATGCCTTCTGCCCGCTAAACATCAAGCCCTTCTCCAAAACCTGTTTTTGGGCTTTGCATTACCACCCTTTGTGCAGTAACTGGTTATTGTACTTAACATTTAATGTTCCTTTTTTTTTTTTTTCTTTTTTAAAGAAAAATTTTTTGGAAAAAAAAAATACTATGATTAAAGTTGTTACTATTCCAGTGCTCCCGAACATCATCTCCTGTTGTCTCTTCATCTCAAAGCAGCTTGGATGCGTGGGAGTAATTTATTGGGTTTTCCACTATGCCGACAGTGTGTTTCTCGCAGCATGTTTCCAAACCTAGAGCCAGCCATGCTCCGGGGCTGATCTCAATCCAATCCTCCTTCCCCACGCCTTTCCATCCTGCCCTCTCCGAGGGAAAGTCTCTGGAAACAGTCTGGCCTCCCAAGCTGCTGCTTATGTTCAAGCACTAGGTAAGGAACTTTCTGAGGTGGGAAAAGATTTGGTTGCGGGATGTGTTTTGGTACGGAGGTGTTTTTCTTAATGGAGAAAACATCCTTGTATTTAGCCAAAGCAGTTGGGATGCTCCTGATAGGAGTGGAGTTCAGATGTGAAGCCATGGAAGCAAAATGTTCAGGTATCTGTCAGTGGCTTCAGTTTGCCGAGGGTGAAGAAGTGACATGGTGGTTTGATTTCATCCTTGGCAAATGCATCTTGTGGTCCAGCATGGCGAGGCACATCTGTGCCGCTGAGCCAGCACCACCACCTCTCACAGGTCGTCAGGAGGATGTGTGGCACACAAGGATGTGCTTGGACCTTGGCATCCCTTGCTCCATCCATGCCTGGGTGGGTGTGATGCATCCTCTCCTGAAAGGCCTGGTCCTTTCTTGCAAGGAGGTGAGGTTGCAGGAGGATGCACGCTAGTGGCTAATGAGCGCCTGGAGCTGTGTACCAGTGCCTGCTGATAACAGGCCATCTGGCTCATGGAAAGAGGCTGGAAATTTCCTGCTCACCACAACGTGACTTGATTTCCAGAGCAAAACCAAGGTCTAGCCTAGGAGAAGTTGAAGAGAACAGGGGGAAAAAGTAAAGTAACCTTTTTGTGGAACTCGTGAGCTAAGGAAGGTACTGAATGACCCTTTGCAGTGTTGAAGGGAGTGAGTAAACAAGTTCTTCCCAGACCTTTCCAGGGATGATGCACCAGCAACCAGCTGTTGGCTCTCCTTTTGTCTCCTGATCTCAGCTGTCCCTTGTTTCCTAAGCAGATACTTTCCTGAAATTGGTCTAACTTATGAGTGTGTTGGCCTCCAAAGCAGGGTGATGGGCATACTGCTGGCGTGTTTCTCCCTGCCAGGCTCACTCAGCCCTTGCTGCACCATCCCCCACTTGGTTCAGTACCCAGAACCATGGCCATCACAGGATTTGGGCTGCAGTTCAGAGTTTGGACACTGCCCAGGCTCTTGGGGCTTCAGTCAAGTCATGACCCTGGTTGAGGCTCCCTGGAGAGAGCAGGGTGGGCCCTACTGCAGCCCAAAGGCTTGGCCGTGGCTGTTGGAGAGCTGCTGTGTCATGGCCAGCATTTGGGCTTTAAAATTGTGCATTTGGGGCAAAGTTGTAATTGGGAGGATGATGCCGCAGAGCCGCTCTTTTACTCACTGCTCAGCCCTCTGTTCCTTATTGGTGCTCTCCTAGAACAGCTCATTGCTTACTTTGTGCAGATACACGTGCTTTGAGATGTGTGTGAACTGAGAAGCAAAACGGGAATAAGGATCCCACATGTCTACACATGTAGACCTGCGGGTCCAATAGCGATGCCATGGCTTGCTTCCTTAAAACCTGCGGGTGGCTGTAGATCCCATTTCTGCCTGCCTTTCTTCTCCCTCATTTCCGATTGCTAGCAAGTTTCCACCAGGAGGAAGGTCTTTAACTCGGTTGTCTGTCCTTGTTTCTTTTCCTCTGTGAAATTGGTCAGTGCTGGTAACCCGTGACTGGGGTGTGGTTGATATTGGGAGCTTCACAACGCAGCGTGGCACAAAACCCCATCCTCCAGCATGGGTATGCCTGGTGAGAAAGCAAAAAGGGAGCATGTGTGAGATGATTCCCGGTGAGAGTCTGCTGTGGTGTTTTCTGAATTACTTCTGAATTCTTTGCATAAAGGGCTGGTTTCTGCTGGGGTTATCAGTCCCTGCCTGACTTGCCCCAGCGCCACCAGGATGGGTGCAGATGATGCCCGCCATGGATGCCCTGGTGTGCACCTCCTTGCTCCTACCTGGTCTGGGCAAGAGGGGCACCAGCTGTTTGATTCAGGCAGTTCCCGTTAGCTGCTTCTCTGCTGACTGACTCCTAATATTTCAACTTCAAGGAAAAGTTTTGGCTTTTTTTCCTTAGGTCAATCAAGGGAACAAACAGCTTCAGCACAGGTCACCTTGCAAATGCATTCGCACCATTTTCTCCTCTACTTCAGCCACCACAATTGAATGCTCATCCTGCATCAGCTCAGCTTGGCACTAAATGGCTGAAGAAGATAAGTCAGAATGGGAGGGAAAGAAAAGTCACCTCTAGGTTATCAGTGTCTGTACAGAAAAGCTGCTGTATCTATGATTTTTGCTTTGTTCTTGCCAGCTCTTGGTGTCTGGATGCCCAGCACAGTTTGCAATGAGAAGTAGAATCTATGATTAAAGACCCTGGAGGTCTCAGGGCATCTGTTTTCATCCCTGGAAACCCCTGCTGAAAATCAATTGCTCTGTTTCCTTCCCAGCTCTTAACTAAATGCTCATTGTGGATTATCTGCCCTCAGGACGCCCCTGTTTTGCAATATGAAGAGCTGGTGTCGAGTGCTTGGAGGAGAGGAGTTGGTTAAAGGGTTGCTCCTAGGTCTTCCTCTTGTTGGCACGTTTCTTTTGCCACCAAAACCCCATCCTTCCCAGGGCTGTCCCCTGCATCTGCCCTCCTCTGATGGCCGTATTGCCCATGCCAGCTGGAGGCACGATGGTTTGCTTTGTGAAAACCATGGTAGAAAGTACCTTCAGTGAGAATGACGTTGCATCGCTTGGACCTCTGCCCTGGGTGCTGGGCTTCACCAGGATCCCAGGCACATCTGGCTCAGCAGTCTCGTTCTAGGTTTGGGTTTTCTTGTCTGCTGGACCCTTACAACCTTTTCACCTGAATAACCCAAACCAAATTAATTAGGCCTGGTTACTCATAAGACATGGTCTTGGATGCCTGTGCATTAACAGCGATGGTGATCGTCCCCGGAAATGCAACTCCCATCGCGTGTCCACAGCGTGACTCACTCAAGCCTTCTGTTGAAAGCCCTTTTGTTTCGCTAACAGGCGTTGCCCAAAGCATCCCGTGGGGCTCACCTCTTCACAACTCGGCAGGCTTAATGCCTTAGTGAAATTCGGGGACTTCCAAGCAACAAATGACACATTTGGCCTTTTTTTGTTATGGGGGGGGGGGGGAAAGCAGCATACAAAGGCTGTGTGCAGAGGAGCCTTGCCGAAAGACGGGCAAGCTTTGCTCTTTGAGCCATCAGTTCTGCGAGGGGTGACTGCTTGATTTGGGGTGGAATGGCCCAGGTGTCCTACATGAAAAGGAAGGAGCCTCTGGCTGGGGAGATGAACGTGTTATTTTAGTTACTGTTTAACAGACTGGCTCAACACCAGGAATGCCGTTGGTTGTGGTTTCCCCTTCCTTCCCCTGCCCATCGCTGAATCCATCCCAAGCCTCCCTCGTGGTATGCTGAAATCATCTCGGACCCACCCCTCCAAGGAGTTCAGACCAACCATTCGTGGCCAGAACTCAAAGGACAGCCCCACTGTCTCTTCAGCAGCCTCCAGAAGATAACAAACCTTGGGTTCCTGCCCTGCTTTGATTACCCCCCACCGACCGTTAATTAAAGCTTCCAGCAGACACTTTGCAAGGTCTTGTCCAGCACAAAGCGAGTCACTGGGATGCATTTTGGTCCCTTGCTGGGAGAGATGAGCTTGAGAGGGGTGCTTGGTAACAGATGCAGCTTGCTTGGATCTGCCCCAGTGAAGGGGGGGGACCGTGTCGTGTCCCCCCGAGGTAATCCAGGCTGGTAGCATTTCAGGGAAGAAATCTGCTCCATTTGTTCAGGCTGGCTTTTGAAGATAGGTCACGCGGTTAGATAAGCCAGCCAGTATCTGGCTGGGGGGGATTTAGGATTTGCTGATGCCTGAACAGCCTGTGCTGATGACTTGCTTTTATCATCCTAAGCAATCAGATCTGGTGCACGAAACCTTTCACCCATCCTTAATAGAAAGGGAATTGATGCTGGGAGCACTTGCTAGTACCTGTCAAAGCAGGATCATGCAAGAGCAGCTTTGAGCATGAGCTGTGGCACAGGGCAGGAGTTCACTCTGGGAAAGGTGAGCTCAGAGGCAGCATCGCCTCTCCCAGAAATACCAGCATCCTCAGACAGTGAGGATATGTTTGTGGATGGAGATTTCATCTGCTCTTTCCTCTGTAAGCCTGATTCAGGCCCGGCAGCCTGCGGCACCACCAGCAGCAGGGTCATGGACCAAACTATGCAATGAGCCCAGCTGCCACATGGGCTTAACCGGGCTCACTGAGCTTAAATCCCAAAGCCGGAGCAGTTTGCTTCCTCACTGGGTTCAGCAGGGCACATGCCTCCCCGAGGAGAGGCTGTCCCGCATTTTGTACCTGGTTCGCTTTGGCTGTTGCTTTTCCCCAGGTTTCGTCACGCTTACCTATAAATAACTCCTAAAAACACCTCTATAGGTGATAATTAATAGGAGAGCTGCATGGCTGCTCCAGCTAAAAGTACATGGCTTGCCAGTGTTGGCTCCCTGGCATCCTCCAGGCAGTGCTGGGGACTGAAGACGGCCAACGTGGCATGTCATGGGATGGGATATCTCCAGTGCCAAACACTAGGCTCACCTGCTGGGATGCTGCAGGGATAGCTCCAGAGAATGATGCAGAGGCCAAGGTATGTGGCGGGGCAGCCTTGCCAGCTTCCCGTGGGGTTCGCGTGGTGCTGCCCCCCCGGCATTATCCCTGCACTGCTCCCCCGGCTCTCGGGGAGGAGGGCAGGGCTCTGGACCATCACAGTCATCACACCTGCAATCCTGCAGCAACCTAGGTTGTGGGTGCGTGTGGTTTTGGGGTGGCTTTTTTTTTTTTTTTTTTTTTTTTTTAATGGGGCTGGTGCTGCTCCTGGCAGGTTGGCATCCCTCGTCTGTGGTCCTCAGGGATGTGGGCATGCACACCATGTTTGCTCACCTAAAGCTTTCACTGCTTTTCCACAGTAGGAAACAAGGCTAAAAGGGGGGTTGGGTGCTCCCGTGAAACCCCCCAAACTGGAGTTATGACTGGCTGCCGGCAGCAGTATTTACTTTTTACAAAGCCATCCAAAAGGTTATAAAAATCCAGTTAAGTAATTTTAGGTCTGAGTGTGAGCATCCAAGTGAGAGTGCACAGGGCAAGGCAGCACCAGGGACCCATCTGTGGGCATCTGGCCCTGGGAGCCCTGTGCAGAGGAGGAGGAGGAGCAGGGAGTGCTCCTTTGCAGGTCGCTGCTGTTCCTTGCTCTGCCCTTGACTAACAAGCATGTTTAACTTCTCGGTGTGTCTTGCAAAGGGGCAAGTCCGCCTCCAAGTGCTGTGTCCCTATGGGCCAAGGGCCTTCTTGGACTCACACACCGCGGAGGTGGAGGAGCCTGAGAGCCATCCGGAGCTCCCATGGCAATGGAAAAACCTCGTTGTTGCCCTTAGGGACCAGAGGGCTGGGGTGAGGCTGCAGAAACCCTGTGGCTGCAGAAATATGTCAGCAATTCCTGTCATTTCCCTCGGTCCAGCTGCTGGGAAGCAGGGAGAGATGCTGGCTGCATTCTCCCACCGGAGCCAGGGCTTCTGTGTCCCCCAGGATGTCCCCATCCGGAAGCCAAAGAGGTTCTTGCCCGTGTCTTGCAGCCAGGGAGTCCAAGGGTCACCAGGAGAGCCTGGAGCAGCACTGTCTCACATTGCCTTTTTTTTCCCTAGCCTTACTTTTGCAAGCCTGGATGTTAAAATCCAGGCGAAAATAAAACAAACACTAAAAAAGTCCCCGTGTGGGAGCAGAAAGCAACAGCTCTCCTCTCCTTCCACAGCTCCCAAGGGGCGCTACGTGAGCGCTGGGTGATGCTGAGAGGTTGCCGCAGGCGGGAGGTGTTTGTACCTCCTTTCTCCAAGGGTAGAGAAGGGATTTTGGCTGCTGTCTCCTGGCAGTTGTTTAAAAACAGAGGTTGGAAGGGTTTGTTGAAAAAGCTCAGACTGCAGTGCTTGGAACCCTGGAGTGACGTGGAGCCTGTGCGGCTCAGGGAGAGGAGTGGTGCTGGCCCTGCCTCAGTTTCCCCTTTTGGGAAGTGACCTTATTTCAGCTCTGTTGCTTAAAAAAATGTGTTGTGGCTGATGACTTTTGTTCTCCCAGGAAAGGAAGCAGGGCTGTGGGGCTCTGCCCTGCTGAAGAGGCATCATGGCTCATGGCACCCAATTAAGGGGCAATAGGAGGAGATGGTGTCTCCAGTTTAACTCTTCCCTGAGAAGGTCTGGGAGGGCCGTGTCGTGGTGATGCCGCAGCCCTTCTGCCTCCCTCCTCTGCACCAAAGCTGCTTGTCCCATGCACTTTGGCTCCTTATTCGCTCTGAAACTCGCCTCTGTGCAGCAGGGTCCGTGTTCCTGGAGCACAGGCAGACAGACGCATCGCTATCGATTTCCACCGACACACCTGGGCTGGCCTGGGGAAAGGAAGATGGCCTTTTGCCTCGCTCCCTCCTGTGAGTGATATCGTAGTGTCCTCTGCTGGGCACGGCTGAAACTGGACACAACATGGCAGTTGTCCAGCCCTGGCACTGCACATCCCCCAAGGCCCCTCTCTCCTCATTTCTCTGCTGAGCCAGGGGAAAATAGCTGGACAAACTAGCTGAGGCTAAGGAGAGTGAGGGGAAAAGGAGAGGAAGGGGATACCTGGTCTCTGCTGCTATTTTGTTTTGGCTGTGTTAAAGATCTTTCCGAAATGAAATGAAAGCCATGGGATGGACATTTTGATTCTTCCTCCTTTTCTCTCAGCTCCTCTTCTTTCGTTTCTTTGAATCTTTCAACTTCAGTCAAAAAAAACCCAACCACCCAAACAGCTGCAATCAGGATATTTTAAACTCTGTTCACCTGACCTGAAGCCAAGGGGTTTTTCTCTTGTCCCTGCAGTGAAAGTCACTGGATTGATCCAGAGCCTGTTTGCAGCAGAGTACTCGGAGAGCTTCACTGTAAGGACATTTTAAAGTCTATTTTACATCAGAGAGCTGCTGGAAGCCAGCCCCATGCTCAGAGAGGACTGAAACCACCATGGTTGGTAGTGTGGCGGCTGCTGAGAGGTCTCTCTGGATCTCATTTGTAGAAGCACTGTGTACCTTTGCACAGATGCGCTGGTGTCACCTGGCTCCAGCCAGGACCACAGGGACAGCCAGAGCTGTCACTTCAGAAACATGTGGAGCTGCAAAAGTTGCATTTTGAAAGCAGGTCAGCTTTCACGCACTGTAGGGACTTTCTGCATGTCCCAAAGAAGCGTTTCATTCTATTCACTGCGGGCAGGAAGAGAGGGGAAGAAAAGATGGAGGGCGGAAAACAACAGTTCTCGGTCCTGGACAGGTTGCAGGTAGCATGGATGCCCACGAGAATTGGGCAGTGCAGTGGGGACAGGCTGAGGAGAAAAGGGACTGAACTTACCACTGATTTTTCAAACCGCAATAGAAAATAACAGCACCAGGTACTTAGCAGAACACCTGTGCTGCCATGGGATGTCCCAGCCTGATTTGAACCCTGAATATTAACGTGTTTGTGGGCTTTTCTGACTTTTCCTGTATGTAGCAGTGAGAACTGTGGCAGCCTCAGGATGTAACCTCTCAGCAAGGATCACATCACCAAACAGACAGTAATGCTGAGAACTGGCTTTTGTGCATCAAGGTGGCTTTCACACTGCGGAGCATTGAATCTTTCCCTTCTCCAGCTCTCTCTCCATGATTGAGCAAGCATCCAGCCCCATACCTCTCAAGTCGGAAAACACAAGAGCCACTATTGTTAGTATTGGGCGTTTATTTATAGGGCTGGTGTTTGGGTCCTTACCTGAACATCACTTACAAAGAGCACATCAGTTGGGTTTTATAAACAACGATTATGAAGATCTCATCGCCTAACAGGTAATCTCCAGGTACAGTGCTCTGCCTGATGGAGAACTTCGGTGAAACACCCATGGCTTTCAACAACTTCCTTGCCAAAACCTTAATTTTGTTCAGGGTATTATAAACACACAAAATCCATTTAAGATATGTATCTAGCTAGGCTTATGTGACACATTGTCAGAGTATAACGTTTGCCTCTTCTATAACAACAGCTATACAGAGATTTCAAAGTGCTTGATAAACCTGACGGTATTACACTTCAGTAAATGGTTCTTCTAAAGCCCTTGAAGCAAAGTCTTATGAAATCCTATAAATCCCATTGCATAGAGAGGTAAGGAAAAAAAGTCACCATGAGCCTGCTGTACATCAAGATGTGGAAGCCAGGAGCCTCAGACTTCGACCTAATACCTTCCCAAGTGACTGAAGCAGTCCTATACAAAGTAATTTTAATAACCGATTCTTAATTAAAGGCAAAAATTATATCAGTGAAACAACCCCTCCCATGGTGCTAGTTTAAAGGAACATTATTTCTTGACTGAAAGTCAGAAATAATTTTCTTGAGATTTGTGATGTTCTCTGATCCTTCTGGTCTGAGCAGACCTTATCTCCTACCACTAGTTTCATCTGCTAGTGAGACTTTGATTTGGTTGGCTTTCTTGTTCTTCCCTTCTTAAAGCAGCACCTGCGGCAGCAGAACAGGCAGCACTTCACAGAAATGAAGAGGGAGAGGAGCACCACGGCGAGGAGGAAGGCGATGACGTCCAGAGAGTGGTACTGGATCCAGTTCAGGTCGTGAGCAGCGGGTCGCAGGTGTGGAGCCCCTTTGTGTCTCATTACAAACTCCACCCAGTGCACAGCCAGGTCCAGGGGGTGGATGGGTCTGTCAAGGTGAAGGTCTGAGAGACGCTTGATGTTCTCTTTGTACCTGTCAAGTAAAGATGTGGGATGTTTTCAATGACTTGTGCTTCCAAGTCCTCAGAAAAAAAGAGATGCAGTGTTAATTGTCTGGTTGGCCCACTGGGGCTTCTCTGGCGGTGTTTCCCCACCTCCACCACCCCATGACAAGGATAATGGCAAAGTTATGGGCCGAGAAATGTGCTGTTTTCGATGACAAAAAAAAAAAAAAGAAGGAAAGATAATAGAAAAGAAGAAAAAGAAAAAGCTCAGTTTGAGCTGTCATCAACATCTCCAAGGTGAAGGTATCTGGCTGAAACATGAGACTGGATGTAGAAAAGCCATACAGCTTTTCAAAGATCAAGATGCATTATTATTATTGTTATTGCTATAAGAAAAGTGGTTAGAGAGCAATGGCGATAAGGTGCCATTTCTCAAAAACATGATGGGGAAGAGGATGCCAAGGGCTGAGAAGCCCTAATGACAACAGAGAATGGGAGCGGGGAAGAGGAGGGTATGTTTTAAAGCTCCCCTTTGTGATACCTCAGAACACCTGGGGCATGCTGGCTGCAATACTGTGACGTGTAGGATGGTTCCCTGTACCACCTCAGTATACCCTTGCATGTTCCTCCTGCTCTGTGCTGGAATTGTCCAGCCTTGCTGAGCCAGGCAGCAGCTGACTGTGCTCATACAGCTCCTTATGAGCACTGGGGGGGGGGGGGGGGGAAATGGCTGAGAAAAACTAGTCTGTAAAATAAATGAGTGATAATAGCTATGTTTAGTAAACGCTGCCATCTGGAAAGCAATGATTCCTGATGCAGTACAGCCTCTGGACTACACCAAGACTCTGCCACTTGCTGGCTTCCTCCTGCTGCTCTGCAGACAGCATCTCCAGACAAGCCTCATGCAAAGAAAACCAGCCAGGCAGCTGAGCCTTTCAACCTTTTCGGGCTCCCCACTGACTCACGTCACCACTGATTTGGGAAACAAAAGCACTTTGCCACATCTCCCTTCACCAATTGCATTCTCTGCCAAGCTGTGTCAAAGCCCTCTGCATCACTGCCTGGTAAATTTGGCTTTAAGCAGGTGACACATCTTCTGTCAACTTTATTTCTTCCATTGCATCTACCCCACCTTCTCTGATACCTGCATCCTCTCATATCAGCCAGTTCTTGTCACCTAGTGATTATACTCCCAGGCAGTGAGAAGGACAGTGCTGTTACAGGGACAGGATGAGGTTAACCCAGGGCAAGCATCAGCTTCTCAATGATGTGACTTTGATATAAGAAGGCATATAAGAACAGATTAACATTCTGTTAAGCTGCAAGCTAGCATGCTGGTGTTACACAACAGTAGAAGGAGAAAGGCTGTGTTCCTATTACTGACTTTTTATCGTTGATTACTGCTTTCAGGGCAGCGGATATGTCCTTCGAAGTCATTTCAAGTATATTCAGTGTCACTCCTGCTCCCCGTGACTCTACTCGCTTGGCATTGTCCATCTGGTCTCCAAATAAAGGCATTAGTACCATTGGCACCGCATTGCATATGCCCTCGTAAACACCGTGTGAGCCTCCATGGGTAATAAATGCACGAGTCTTAGGGTGAGCTGTGGAGGAAAGGAAAACTTGCTTAGTTATTTGATTTATTAAGTCACAGTAACACATCCCTGGGGAAAAACTTGTACAAAAATGGCACTGGGAGGTATATATCAAGAATTTTGGGCTGTCATGTGCGTCATTACTTGTGGACAGACTTGGGGCTGCAGAGAGCAGGACATTATGGGGGACTGAATGAACATTGGGTTGTAGCATTCTGTCTTGGTTTGGGTTATCTCTGGAAAACCTTGGATAATCCTCCAAAGTTTCTCAGACTTTAGGATGAAATCAGAGCCAAGTGAGGTTAAAGAAGATGTTACCATCGGTTACTTTTTTATCATGTCTTCCATTTGCTGGGTTTGCAAATCTCCCACAGCCAAGCCCTGTTGTCTAACCAACAAATGCACTCCTGGTAATAGCACATACAATTTTACCCCCTGAAAAGCCCAACAACCTGTCTAGAAATGTTCACTTTGGGACCTCAAATTTTCTTTTCAGTCCAGTAGACAAAATCATAACAAAAACGCGTGGCTGGGTGTTGAGACTGGCTAGTCAGAGATAAAGACGCCCATTTGTGACAGTAAAGGTAGTTAAGTGTTGGAACACCTTTCCAGACAGAGTGGTTTCATAATTCAGCAATTCTGAAGTTGCAATCTGGTAAGTTTCTGAAAGACAAGCTCTGGTTCAAACAGCAAAGCCTGTAAGGAAGTCCTGTGACCCACAGCGATACAGAGAGTCAGCACAGATGGTGCTAATGGGGCCTTACAACAGCAGTATCAGGATTAAAAGAAACACTCTGATATTTCTCAAGGTATGTCAGACCTACCTAGAAGATCATTCTGTGGCAGCCATTTGACGAGCTTTACGTTCTTTGGCAGGTTGGGAGGCGCCTCTCCCGTGTATCGCCACAAAACCTTTCAAGAGAAGTAAACACAATGTCAGCTCTCAGCAACCAGTCTCTTGCTGTTCTTCGGTGGGTTACAAAGCCACAGCTGAAAACGTCTGTGGTGAACAAAACCTGTTTTATCAAGCAGACCAGGTGGGGTGATTGTTTTTTCTGGCATCAGGGAGCAGGAGAAAGAAGGGAGGACCAGGCACACTGAAAGCTGAAGGTAGGCATGTACTGTATTTGAAAACATTGTTGAATTGCTGTGCTGGAAGGAGAAAAGGGAAACTACCGTTTGAGGGACTGATCCCAAGGCTTCTGCGATTTCTTTGGCTTTCTTCATAGGAATCTCAGAGACCATGGAGCCCAGCGAGAAGACAATAATGCCATGTTCCCCAGAGGCATTCACAATAGCTTCAAATTCCTGCCAACACAAAGCACATCTTAGTTGAAGTCCTTTCCACATCATATGCTGTAATTCCTGTCACGTTCCCACAAAACTATCTGGAAAGGCAATAAAATAAGCAGTCAACACAAGAAAATTATGATCAGGAAAATCAGTTATCTGTATGAAAATGAGTCCCAGGGAAGAAAAATAGGCACAGGTGGATGAAGGTGCATGAGTGTTTGCAGGATTGAAGCCTGAACCAAGATTCAGTACATACATGAGAAAAAATTTACTTTAAACCAGTCGTATAGCAAAGCCTGCCTGCTCAAAGACATGGGTTTCTGTGCAGTAAAAAAGGTGTTGTACCAATTAAGGAGATCAATTCATTGTCATACTTTCCCTGGCAACTGATCCCCAGGTGAATATATTGTGGTTTATTTTCACATTTATTGCAAGTCAGATGCTCTGGATTTAGAGTTGATGCTCTTCTTTTCAGACCATGCAGCTGCAAGAGAGAATTAAGATTTTTGAAGAGTGTTCTGACAGCAGATATCTCTAACTTCTAATGTCTGGATTTATTGGGTCTGCTTTGAGTATGATAATATTGAACCGCTGCCAGTTTTTTATCTCTTTTTTTGTTTGATTTAAATCATAGAAGGGCTACGAGATCTGTCACTAGACTCCAAGAACAAAAGGGTTCCTATAAAGCATAAAAACAGCTGAAGGCTGGAACAAAAATCCTGTGCCATAGAAAAATATTTGGTAAAGCCAGGGAAGGAAAGACAAAACTGGAGGGAACTGTTGCAGGCAGAGTTAAATGGCTAGAATAAAATGAACTAAATGTTCCTGTTAGTCTGGCGATTGAAGTGCTATCTCTAGGGTCTGAGGGTATAACCAAGACTAAATCTCTTCGTTGGTGCTCTGTTATGTATTTTTGTGGCTGATCAGAGTGCCGTGGCCTTTCGCTTGAAGCTGGATCCCAAATAGACAGAGCCATTAAAGGTTTGGTGATAGCAGCACCCTGAACAGCAGACCTGATGCTCTCCCTGGGGGCAAACAAGGCGAAATGTAACTCTAATTTCAGGGCTTCGTTCTGTCTTACCAGTTTTCTCTGAAAACACGCTCTCCATTCGGGTGTCATAGATGTCTGGTTGGAAACTCAGGTCTCAGTTCTACAGAAACTCACAGACACCCGGGAACTGCAAAATCCTCCCCAAATTACAAATGTGCTTCTGATACAAATTTCTTTGGCCAATGGTTGACACGCTTCCTGCAGTTCCTGATGCAGTGGAACGCTTACAGCTATTTCAAGGTGTATTTAGCCTTATTAATTTTCTGCGGGACCAGTCACATCAGTTTTACTCTGTTCTTTAAATGTTTTTGTGTGCCAAGGTCTGACTTCCTGCTCAGGAGTGCCACTATTCTTAGGAAACTTTTTGCAGCCCTGCTTTGGGAATACGAAGGTTATTTCAGTAGTTGTTTTAACTAGCATCTGCTCATCTCGGTGGTGCATAGCACCACCTCTATGAAATACCTGCAGTGGACACTCACTGAAAAATAAGTGAAAGCACTAAGAATTCAGAGGATTTCTTAGTGGAAAGTGGCAGATAATCCCATATTTAGGAAGTCTGGCATAGTTCAAGCAAAATACAGTTGCAGTCCAGATCTGGGACAGAGTATACAAAAGAAGCAGACATCTCTTGCTGCTTCACTGGGTGGTGGGGTTGTCATTTAGGTCTGCCACTGTCTGAAATTCCTGCAGAAATGGTAATTTTTTGCCATAAGCAGTGAACTGCTCAGGCTAACCATGAGATTGCCCACACACTGGAGGAATGCCATGCGGTCCGTGTAGCGAGTGAAGTACCTAGGAATGTAAGAAGGAGGATTTGGACAGAGAGTAGCATGGAAGTCTAAGCTGCTTGGCAGTCCCCATAAAAGGTACACAGAAGGTAGGGAGAGATGTTTGGCCACTATCTGTCCACATGGAAAAAAAAATGCCCTTGAGCAGAGGACTAGCATGATTTGGCCTGCTGCATTACTCCAGGTAGCACCAAGTCTTGTTAACAGGTATACAAAACAAAATTACTGAAAATAGGCAGCCGGAACATGCTGGGACGAAATAAATAAATAAATAGATAAATAAATAAATAGATAGATAGATAGATAAACAGATAAATAAATAAATAAGTAAGTAAATAAATAAATAAATGGTAAGCCCCAGCCTTTTTGTGCATGCTTGTCTGGGAATCCAGAGGGTTTGCTTTCCACCTTGCTTTTCTGCCTGTTTTGATGTGTTACTGGCGGGAGCTCCATCTCATGGTGAGCGCAAACATTGCAGTCATAGCGAAACTAGGGGGGAAAAAAGATAACTGACCTGCGATAACGCTCTTTCCCGAGCGCAGCTTACGCCTCCGATCAAGACCATGTTAGGCATTAGGGGCCTGGGGTACTCAAACACAAAGTCGTATTTCATGAGCCAAACGGATGCGTGGCTGAGCAGCTCAAGCACTGTTGCCTCTTGGTGGAGGAATTCTTTGATCAAATGATCGTATGGCGAATAAAGAAAACTGCAAGCCAGGGAACTGCTCAGGCTAACTATGAGATTGCCCACACGCTGGAGGAATGCCATGCGGTCCGTGTAGCGAGTGAAGAACCTAGGAATGTACGAAGGAGGGTTTGGACAGAGAGTAGCATGGAAGTCGAGGCTGCACGGCAGTCCCCGTACAAGGTACACAGAAGGTAGGGAGAGGTGTTCAGCCACTATCTGTCCACATGGAAAAAAAGGATCCATAAAGACAGCATCAAATTTGCTTTCTTCAAGGTATTTAATCAGTTCTTTGTTAGACAGAAGACGTTTGCAGGAATCGAAGAACATGGTTGTAATATTTGCCATTTTTGAGAATTTTTCCAAGAAGGGTTGAGGTGTGAAACTCCTATAGCCCATCTTTTTAAATTCTGCCTCCACATACTCCTTAGTGTAAGACACAGAGTATGTTTTCATGGTATAATGCACCGACGAACCTATCCGTAAATTTATCTCTGGTACAACCATCACGATTTCATGTCCCCTCTGCCTGAGCCGCTCCACAACCGGGCGCATGCTGAGCCAGTGGCTGCCATCGATAGGTACAACCAAAAGCTTTCCACCTTCAGAAAAGGTCCACAGGAGCAGGAAAAACGCAACCCAGGAGGCAAGAGAATTAATTCCTGGACTTGAAGAGACCATTTCCTTTGTGCTGTCAGCAAAGGTTTAAACAGCGGCAAAACTATGGCAGGGGACAAGGAATGAAACATGGGGTACTTTGCACTTTAATCTTAACCAAGGGAAGTGTTTAATTTTTAACACACTACGTTTGCGGGGAGAAACAAGGGTAATTTTTAACAGTGAATAAAGGTTGTGTTTATCTGTGCACAGTGAAGGCTTTAACTGAGCCCTGCAAAGTAAAGTTGAATGCTCGAATTAACATTAGAGGATTCAAATGCTCAATGGAGAAGTGTCCAGCAATTGGCAGCGTGTCGCACTGAAAGGCTGAACAAGAGTCATGAATGGGAGATAACACCTGACCCAGCAATCACTGTCTTGTTAACATCCAGTTAATGATGAACTCCCTGCCTTGGGACTGCTCAGGTGATTGGACACAGCGCTTCAGAGCAGAAGCTGACCTTTGGATTACCTTGCGCTCTCGCAGTCTAAGCAATGATTGACAGAGGTTTGGTATATAGTGGGTTGTTAAGGTTTATCTTCAGATTTGTTTCTATATCGTAGCAGTTATCAAAGTGAAAGCCCTGAGTCTACAGTAGTAAATGCGATGCAAACTTAGCAACAACCTCTGCTGTTGCAACACCATCGTGGTCTGAAAAACAGAATAAACGACTGACATCTGTGCTACCTGCACAGCCCTCTAGGGAGGTTTAAACAAGCTAGGGAGGGAGGGTATCTAGTTACAATCCTGAAGGCTTCTTTTTCCAATCATCCTCTTACATGCTACCTTACACCGCTTCTTACACAAATTCAGAGGCAAAAGAACTCCCTCTACCAAGTGCCTGGGTATGTCCACAGAGTTAATTCCACATTTCCATTTTTTGTCCAGCCAAGTCCCCTGCAATTAATCAGTATTCTGCAACTGTTTGGGATTATTAAATCATATGACCTAGAATTACTTTGTCATTTCTCTAGATATAGTGTACAGGCCACGAGTGTCTAATGTCATGGTGATATGCTTACAACAAGCTAAGCTGTGCCTAGGCAGCTACACAGCTTAGACAACTTTGCCTAAGCTCTCCCAGAGAGAAACCCTTCAGCTGCTTGTAGTGATCCCATGATCATCTGTCCGAGCCTGAGATTCCCACTCCCAAATCATGCCGTCCTGCTATTTGATCACGTATTGGCTCAAGAACAAAAAAGAAGCACTTAAAGCAAATCTTAAATGATAGCTAATAAATGCTATAATACCCTTAGTGTAAACAATGTCAAACCTTTGGTAATGGCTCCTTCTGCTCACAGTTGATGCCTCCAATATAGATCATATTTGGCATTATTGGGCGTGGATACTCAAAAATAAAGTCGTATCTCATCAGCCAAACTGATGCTTTGCTAAATAGTTCCAGTAGTGTTACTTCTCTGTGAAGAAACTCGGAAGCTAAGTTCTCATATTTTAAATAAAACAGATAGCAGAACAAATGCTCTGAAACCCCAATCAGGAGGTTCTTCACGCGCTCCATAAATGTCATGTGATCTGAACTGGATGTGAAAGTCTTTGGCACGTAAGAAAAAGGACTGGGACACTGGGCAGCTTTATAGTCTAAGGTACATGGAAACCCACGCATGAAGTACACTGAAGGGAGAGAAAGATATTCAGCAACAATTGGTCCACAGGGCAACACAGGATCCATCATAATGGCATCAAATTTGCTGTCCTGGAGATACTTCATTAGTTCTTCATTGTATAAGAGATGCTGACAAGTAGTAGAGAACATGGTGGTCAGCTCTGATAGATTGCTGAATAAAATTGTGAATTTTTCCAGAAGGGAAGGGTTATCAAATATTTTTTCACCAATGGAATGGTAGTATCTATCCACAAACTCCTGTGTGTAAGGCGCAGAGTATGTTTTAATGATGAAAGACTGTGAGCTTCTCATGAGCAAACTAGCATCAGGAATCACCGCAATGATTTCATGCCCCCTCTCCCAGAGTTTCTCCAGGACCACACGCATGCTCAGCCAGTGACTTCCATCCTGAGGCACAACCAAGAGCTTCCCACCTTCTGCCAAACTCCAGAAAGAAAGAAAAAGAACAATCCCAGCATATATCTGGTACCTCCACATAACTGTCGGCAGGAAAAGAAATGAACTGTTCCTTCTCACTTCTTACAAGCACCATATGAAAACAAAAAACAGTTGTACCTCATTTATAACTTGATGGTCTTTGATCTTTACCTCTACAAAATGTTTACCAAGACAGGTTATTGCAGTTCAAAGATCATGTTTTAAACAATGATAAAAGCATCGGTAAGTGTGCTATCAAGGGATGTAAAGTAAGAAGCATTTCCATGCATTTAAGTTATCGTAAATGAAACAATTAGCAGGGTCTTTGATTAGCAGAGGTAGCAGATTTTTGTAGAGGGATTTTTCTGGGTCAGGATTTTTTCAAGTGAGTCACTGTGCACTTGACTGTCCTGTGCCAGATTCAAGTCAGGAATCAACTTTTATGGCCACTGAGCTTCTCCAAAGAGTTGTTGCTCTGTGTGTGTTGCACTATCGACACGAGAGACATAAACCTCCAATTTTCTCTTTTACACCTTTGCTCAGAAAGGTGCCTGGAGTTCACACAGGATGTTCTACAGGGTAAGCAGGAGCTGACACACCAAGAAGTTGTGTCACCGAAGTTTGGGTAACATATTAACCAAACACTTTTTTATATAAACAATGATGCAGCAGAACACACAGTTCCTGCTCAATAGGGGCCATAAGAGTTTGTAGTTGAGTGGCTCGAGGCCGAATGTCTTTCTGAAAGCAATGATACAGCAGAATATGTGGTCCTTGCTCAAGAGAGGTAATAAGGGTTCATAGGTGAGAGGCCACAGGCCAAACTTTTTTGCAAGTTCTTAAATTAATTACTTTCAAAAGAAGTTAATAAGCCTAAGCTGTGGTATGAGCCAAGGGAAGTCCACACTTTTTTCCTGTGCTTACCAGAAGAAGGGGAGAACAAGGGTTTCTGAGCTGCTTCTGCATATGCCATGATAAGCTTTTTAAGGCAACCCCCCCCCAAACCATATTGGGAGTCCTGTTCTCTATAACATTTGACTGCAGCCTACAGCTACTCAATGGCAAGTAACAATGACAATGGACCCAAACTTCTGGGCAGCAATAAATAGTATAATTGGGGCCACAAACAGGAGTTTGAGAGATTCAGACTGAACATTTGGAAAAAGCTTTTTACCTCTGAGGTTTTGAAGGTCTGTCTGTATAACAGCTTAACTGATGTGATCTGATATAGAAGACAGTCCCGCTTCAAGGATTTGTTTAGATAGCCAAATCAGGTTGATTTGAATGGGATTTAAGTGCCTAATTATTCTCAAGAACCTGGGTTGAAGTTGCAGCAAATGATGCAATGGAAACTCAATGGGGAGATGAGTGAACGAAATAGGCGCCATTAATAAAGCAATGGCCTTAGACAGGGACGATATGCAAAGGCATATGAAAATTTTCAAGATAAACCCAGAAAAGCAGATACCTGCAGTTTGTGCTTTAAGGAAGTGCCTGACTAAGTAGATCTCACCTGCCATTAAGGCATATTTCATGGAAAGGGAAAAGGTGGATCCCAAAAATTTGCAAGTTTACAAAACAAAACAAGATACAGGAATGGTAGTGGAACAAGAGTCATTGCTGGCTGGAGAAGAAAGACTGTTTTAGACCCCCCAACCAAGCACACCTGATCAGAGAGAGCTCTGAACAGTTTGTTCTGCTGTGCAGCAGCCTAGAAGAGTTGTCTTGGAGCAAGTAGGAGTGATGGGAAAGCTGGTTTGTGAAATAGCTAGCTTTGCCAAAGGTACCTGGGTGTGATAAGCACGTTCCAAGGCTAATACTAATTGTGTCCTAAAAAGTTTGTTTTGATAGGAGCTTCTCCATGTGGCCTGTCAAAAAAAATGATGCTTGTAAACCAGCAAGAACTGTGACATCTAAGGAAACTGCATTAAAGAGGAAGCAGTTTCAGACACCAATACAGTCCCATTCTGCAGCCTGTTTTGGGGAAACTTTCTTCTCTAGCTGAGATTGAGGTGATATTAAAAGACCAAAAACTAAAGGAGGTGGACAGAAGACATTCTCACGTGCCAGGGAGATAGCTGCAGTACCTGTGTGTGTGTGTTTTCAGGTTCTAGTGGCAAAAAGATCTTGCACAACAAGGCGACGCAGCATTACATATACCTTAAGGTGGCAGCATACACTCAGGTAGTTAACCCGGAGTTGCAGATGTACTCTTAACCCTATGCTAACATATAAAGGGCCTTCAAATCTCATATTTGATATATAGTCACTTCCATGTTAGTCTTGGCTGAAACATTAGCAGAACTTAAAATGTGTATTATCTGAATAACACTAATATAAACTGCTGTAAAACAACATTAAAGAGGTAAAAACCCCACAAACCAAACCCTTATGGCTAACAACAAGTTCCTAAGAGTTTAGAAGGTGTGTCACTGGATTTTGAGCAACACACAAACACCCTTTCACGTGTATATGAGTCCAGAGACTAAAGTCCATGAGTTCAGCCCATCCCAAAGGCCGGGATGAAAAAAGATATCCATCAGGAGAAAGTAAAGCTAAAGTACAGAGTTGAGTGCCAAGGTTGTACACTGGGAACAGGACAGCAAATATCCTGTTAAGGGAATGCATGATTACTTTAAGTCTACAAATCCTGGCAGTCAAAATGTACCTCTTATTAACCATCCAAATCCTTTTTAAATTCATAGGTTTTGTCTACAAAAAATATCTGCTGGTGTTGATAAGCAGATTTTTTTTACCTACAAAAAAAATCTGCTGGTGTTGAGAGGCAGCTTTTTAATTTTTTTGTGTGCACAGTGTGGAAAAGTACTCCCTTTTGTTTGCTTGGAGCTTGCTGTTGCTACATTTCAGTGTTGGTCATAGGTCTGGTACTGGGAGAAACTGCCTATCAGTTCCCCTTTCACCCTGACTACACCTTTCAGGATTTTATAGACCTCTGTCATTGTTCTTTTCATAGGTTTAGCTGTACGGTTTATTCCCCCTCTGCTTGTCTAGACTGAGTGCCAAGTTTGAATCCTCTTTAAAATGCTTCATTTTTACTGTGTGAGGTTCAGCTTTTTCTGAAAAATAAGCCCCATTTCGCTGTTTTGCAAGGTCAGTATCTGAAAAACTTACCTAACAGGAATAGTTATTTCTAAAAATAGAAGCTATGATGTTACTCTGCAAATGACCTACTATATTTGAATACACATTGAAAAAAATCTGAAATAAACTCAACATTCATTTTTTAAGAATAAAGTAACCCAACTTATACTTTATTTTTATGATGTCAGCTGATACTTTAGGTAAGTAGCATCACTGGCCTGGGGTATGCAAAAAGAATGCCACGAGCTGGAAAAATGGGCCAACAGCGGCATTGTGAAGGTCAGCAAAGGCAAAAGCAAAGTTCTGCCACTGGAATGGGATAACCCCATGCCACAGGACAGGCTGTACTCCAGCTGGACAGCTCTGCAGCAAATGACCCGGGGTCCTCTTGGACAAAAGGTGACTATGAGTCAGTAGTGTGCCATTGCAGCCACAGAAGCAATAGCATCCTGGACTATAGGAGTACGAGTGCAGCCAGCAGACAGGGAGATGACACTTCTCATCTGTTCAGCATTTGGAAGACATCTGAAGACATGTACCCAGTTTTGGGCTCTCCAGTACAAGAAATACATCAATGTGCTGGAGCAAGTCCAGCAAAAGCCAACAAGATGGTTAGGAACTGGGGACACAGGATCAATGGGGAGTTTCCCAGAGCTAATTCCATATACAACACCTTCTCCATCTTTATACTGTGCTATTCAGGTGCCTTCACTGAAACCAGTGCTGCCTCCACTTTGCAAAGCAAAAGCAGTTTGAAATCCTTCTGCTATCACCCACAGAAACAAAACTAACAAAACCTGTGTTGCAACATTTCAGAGTATGTAAAAACCTGCAAGAATGACACAAACAAAAACAGAGCATGACCCACCTGAGGCAGCTTCTTGTGAGCACAGTTTACTCCACTAACCATAATCATGTTGGGCATCAATGGTTTTGGATAGTGTAAAACAAAGTCTAGCTTCATGAGCCAAATGGAAGCCTGGCGTAAGAGATCCGGCACAGTCACATCCCGCCCAAGGAACTCAGAAGCCAGTTTTGCATATGGTTGAAAGACAAAATCACAGAGAAAATAATTTGGAAATTCAAAGATTAGGTTTTTCACCCGCTGGAGAAAGTTCATGCGGTCTGTAAGATCTGTAAATGCCCTAGGGACATAAGAAGGGGGATTGGGACACTGAGTGGCTACAGATTCTAAACCACAAGGTATCAGCTGCAAGAGAAACACGGAAGGGACTGAAAGATGTTCAGCCACTATCTGCCCACATGGTAGTAGAGGGTTTGTAAAGACGGCATCAAACTTGCTCTCCTCGAGATATCTGACAAGCTCTGTGTTGTACAGTAATTGTCTACAGGTAGACAGGAACATGGCAGAGGTTTTTTTTGAATGCTGATACATTCTAATAACTCTTTCAAGAAAAGATCCTTCTTCAAATACATCCCGTGAAAATGCTTTGAAATTTTCATCCATCTCTTCCTGTGTGAAAGGGACTGGGTACATTTTCATGACAAAGTTCTTTGTTGGCTTTATGTGCAAACTGATTTCAGGTGCGACAATGACTATTTCATGTCCCTTCTGCTTGAGACCATCCAGCACTTCCCGCATGCTGAGCCAATGACTCCCATCCACTGGCACCACCAGCAGCTTCCCACCAGCAGCCAAACTGAGCACAGACAGGAGCAGAAGCAGCATCGCCATCACTTGTGGATAAGCGTTAAGCACCGGGGCCATTTCTGCAGAAATCTGGTGAGTGCGATCCAGAAAGCAAACCACTGGTGGCACTGAAGCCACAGCACCAGCTCCATGCTTTTAAGCAATCTCTGCTACAGGCTGTCTTTTGATCCTTACGGTATTTGCTGTGTGGTAAATGTATAATCATTGATTTGATAAAAGGATGCAAAATAAGCACTAGAGTGCAGCAATCTGTGCAGGCGATTGGTAAATGTGCTGAATGCACCACATTAAGCCCCATCTGTTTCTATTAGAAAAGCTTTGGCAGCTCTATTGCCTTTGAGCAGGACCTGCCAAGCCACCATAGCCCCTTCAGCCTTATTGTAATTGATTTTTTTATCAGATGTCACTTAGCCACCACCAAGGAAATCTTCTGAGGCCTGCCTGTAAACAGACAGTGCTTCTTAGCCTGAGAGTCCGCAGCCTGCAACATTCCTCCTGGTTCCAATTTTGGAAATACCCATGTGAAGATGCAGACAAATTCATTGACAAAAAAAAAGAAGTGGTAAGGCAGCAAGGGTGCACTGGGGCAGAAGCCTCACATGCATTTCTCAGTAAATAACAGATCCTACTAGAACAATGTGCAATGTTGTATGAATTATACTGAACTGCAAGGCTTTGACAGTCTTCAGACTTGCCTGCTGTTCTTCCATCACTTGCTAAAGGGGAAAGAGAGTACTAAGTTACACGACATTGCGCAGAATGGCTTCAAATAAACGTAGTTAAAAAGGCATCAACTGAGCACACTTTATAAGTGAAAAGGTATAGCTGCCCACACAGAAAATGGAAAGTGAGGAAGAAAGTGAGAGAAAACTGATTTCTTTCATGAGTATTTGCCTAACACATCCTAAATGGGAACGTAACTCCTATCTGCAATACAAAATTCCACCTTGTGAACACAGAAGTCTATCAGAGCATGAATTAAAAACAGAGCATGACCCACCTGAGGCAGCTTCTTGTGAGCACAGTGTACTCCTCCAATTGCAATAATGTTGGGCATCAAAGGTCTTGGGTAATCGAACACAAAATCTAACCTCAGCAGCCAAATGGAAGCCTGGCGTAAGAGATCCGGCACAGTCACATCCCGCCCAAGGAACTCAGAAGCCAGTTTTGCATACGGTTGAAAGGCAAAATCACAGAGAAAATAATTTGGGATTTCAAAGATCAGGTTCCTCACCCGCTGGAGAAAGTTCATGTGGTCTGTATGCTCTGTAAATGCCCTAGGGACATAAGAAGGGGGATTGGGACACTGAGTGGCTTCAAAATCTAAACCACAAGGTATTCCTCGTAAAAAATACACAGAAGGGACTGAAAGATGTTCAGCCAGTATCGGCCCACAGGGTAGTACAGGGTCTGTAAGAACAGCATCAAACTTGCTCTCCTCAAGATATCTGACAAGGTCTTTGTTGTGCAGTAAGTGTGCACAGCTGGAAACTGCCAAATCAGAGACTCTTTTCATACCTTCATATACTTTAAGAAATCTTTCAAGAAAAGATCCTTCTTGAAGTACATCTCTTAAAAATCGCTGGAAATTTTCATCCATCTCTTCCTGTGTGGAAGGGACTGGGTACATTTTCATGACAAAGTTCTTTGTTGGCTTTATGAACATAGTGATTTCAGGTGCGACGATGACTATTTCATGTCCCTTCTGCTTGAGACCATCCAGCACTTCCCGCATGCTGAGCCAATGACTCCCGTCCACTGGCACCACCAGCAGCTTCCCACCAGCAGCCAAACTGAGCATAGACAGGAGCAGAAGCAGCGTCGCCGTCGCTTGTGGATAAGCGTTAAGCACCGGGGCCATTTCTGCAGGAATCTGGTGAGTGCGATCCAGAAAGAATATCCCTAGCTAGGTTTCAAGCAATCTGTGATGTGCTTTCTCCAGATGATCTTTAGACTTATTTGCAGTGTGGTAAATGTACAAACATGGGTATGGCAAAGATGGAATACAAGGTGTTAAAGTTCAGCCAATTTGGCACACAATATTCAGAGTATCAGCTAGACTGAGAAACACCCACCTCTTTGTATTGGAGAAACACTGGGATTTAAGGAAATGAGGGATCCTTCAACAACTGGTCTGTTCAAAAGAGCTAATTAACATATCATTCCTTTTCCAAACAAGAATTTTCAGTGTATGAAAATTTATTCACTCTTGCCAGTCCAAATCATTTTCATTTGAAAAGCTTATAAAAATATTAATGCTTCACGTGTGAAATGGCCTGGGTTTTTTATCAGTTTTATACTTGGCACTGTAATGAAAATGGAAAATTGGTTATCAACGTTCATTTCGCTGAAAGGCCTCTTTTTTGGAAGGATGAAGTAGGGGCTGGAAGAAGGAAGGGCAACAGCATGTTTTGTGCCAGTTATATTTAAAACTGAATTAGCAATTCAGAAACACTGTTCCAGATCAGCCTGGGAAGAGGATGCCTCAGGGGCATGAAAGGAAACAACATATGTCTAATGCATAGACAGGATTTGCAGACAATCAGCCCTAATTATGAAAATTACTGCACAGAAGTCAATTTTGACAATACAATGGTTTAGTATGGAGGTTTATAGTACACAACAGAATTTTTTTAGGGACATTTGCTGAACTACTGCAGCTCTAGGGACACCCTTTTTAGGGAAACTTTTCAGAAGGCAGCATAAGCTGTTGCAGAAGCTCAGTGCTTGCTAGCAGCTACGAAAACCTCCAAGAGTTGTTTAGAAGATTTTGTAAGGAATCCATGCAATGAAAGAATAAGCCTAGATTGACAGAGCAACCAGAACACTTCCTTCCAACTGATGCATTACAACATTTTATTTCTAAATTAGGAAAGGATGGTTCTATGAACTGAAAAGATTAATTGTTTTCAACAATCACTTGTAACAGTAGAACAAATAGTTTGAGTTAACAATACTGATTTGGCAAACACCAGCAGCAGACCTGCCCGGTAAGACAGGGATCTCCCTCACTCGTGGGTGTTTGCCTCGGGTGTTTGCCTCGTTAGGGAGAGTGTAGTGGTAAACTACTTCAACCTAGGCCAAAGAAAACAATTGTGTAAGGACAAATGCTTAGATCCTGCTAATCCTATGGAAGAGTACCTGCAATTAAAAGCAACCCAGTTTTTCACCTATTTCCTTTGTCTTGACAGTATACCTTACTGCCTGTATAAATCCCACAAAATCACCTATGCAGTAATATGCACACAGCATTTACAAACAGCATTCCCCCTTCAAACATTAGTATATTTTAACAAGGAAATCACTGACCTGAGATAATGGCTTTTTATTTCCACAGTTTATTCCTCCAATAAAAACTATGTTGGGCATCACTGGCATGGGATACTCAAAAACAAAATCCATTCTTTTAAGCCAAATTGATCCATGGCTTAAGAGCTCCTTCACTGTTACTGGTCTGTGAAGAACATCTGAGGCCAGAAGTTCAAATGGCAAATAGGCAAAATTGCAAAGAAAGGATTCTGATGACTTGAGAAATAAGTTTTCCACACGCTGGATAAATGTCATGTGGTCTGAGTTGTCTGTAAATGTTCTTGGGACGTAAGAAGGAGGGTCTGGACACTGAGTAGCCTGCAAATCAAAACTGCAAGGGAGTCCTCGCAAAAAGAAAACAGATGGGATAGACAGATGCAGAGCCAGTATCTGTCCACATGGCACAACAGGATCCGTGAGAACAGCATCAAATTTACTCTCTTCAAGATACTGCATCAGATCCTTGTTATGCAGTAAACTGCTACAAGAGGAGACATAGAGATCAGAGATGACTTGAACTTTTTCATAAAGCGCAGCAATTCTTTGAAGAAAAGGTCTTCTCTCAAAAAGATCATTTGCAAATGAATTCATGCGTGCTTCTAGTTCTTCCCTGGTTAAAGGCACTGGATATGTTTTGAGGGTGTAATATTCAGATGTCTTCACATTCAAGTTTACTTCTGGTGCCACAGCGACAATTTTGTGCTCTTTCTGGCTGAGGGCCACGAGTAGTGAGCGCATGCTGAGCCAGTGACTCCCATCCATTGGCACCACCAACAGCTTTCCACCACTGGCCAAGCAAAACAGAGACAGGAAAACCAAAACCCCTGCAGAAACTAAGTAACTGTATTTACTTACATGAGCCATGTTCCTAGAAATTCAGACTCTGCTCTCTGCCCTGGCCTAACAGATTTTAAGTAGACCCACAGCACCCTGCCAGGTTCTCACATTACCCCTTAACAACCCAACTTTTCCAGTAAAACCAGTCACCAGTAACCATTCAAGGCATTGATGAGTCATTTAAGGAACTTGATAAATCAACTTGGGTTGGGCAGGACTGGGCTTGGTATCTGAGGCTCCCTTGGGATGGGTCCTTTCTGATTGATTCCCTGTGCTGATTGAATTGTTAGACTGAAAAGAAAATCAGACTTTGCAAAAAAAATCCCAAGTCTTTGAATAGGCCTGGCACTTGGAAGCAACTGGACTTGCTGAAAGAAGGTATTAAAATGCTTTCTTGCTTTCCTTTCTTTTTGATAAGCATTTTACAGCTGTTCTGAAATGCTTGTCAAGTTTATGTCTAAAATTAGAAAATTATGCCACTATACAGCATGATATTTGTGCAAATCCTGAGGAGGAGGCTCTGTGATTTACATAAAGCTCAGCACTGGGGCCAGGTACAACACCAGGTACAAATTTATTAAAATAAGCAACACTGCAGCAGAGGTTTGTATCAGTGAAGGAAAAACACTGAATCCATGCTGTCATGCATGTAACTTCTTCGTTCTCATCCTGCCCTATCTCTCTGTGCCTCTTTTGACCATATTCTTCTTCCAGGAGCAACAGGAAGAAAAAGCCACTCAGTTCCCCTTGTACCTAATTAAATACACCAAAGCTTGGACAGAAGTAGCCAGTAATAGTCCTCTTGGTTCAGACCAGCATTGATTTTCAATGGTAAGCGCTGGCAGTACTTCAGATGAAAAACTAGAAGTAAAATACCATGTCTGAGCAGCTAGCGAGTACTTCTGACAAACTTGTCAAACCACAGGATTTTATTTTGCTGTTAGATGTACCTGTGTAATTCAGAAGCATAGCTGGAAGACACCAAGAAACCAGGACTGAACAATCAGTACTTCTGCAATACGTATTGCTGCTGGAGTGTGAGAGTGAGTTTGTCTTCAGAGGATAGTCTGATTTCAAGCTGAGGCTCCTACATATCCTTGCCTGCAGGCAGGATTTGTCTTGCAGCTTTCCCAGAGGATCTGCCTGGATTTGTCCCTGAGGAGCCATTAAGCAGCTCTCATGACAGAAGAGATAGGAAAAAACTCTACCGCGATGAAAGTGGCCATGTGGGGGGTTGACGGCAATTTGAAAGACACTTTTGTGAAAAAGCAAGATATGAACACTATCAGCTCAACAGAAATTAACAGGCAGCAAGAGGTGAAGTACCAGGTGAAGCCTGAGGGCATTTAGGGTTGGCTCTGGGGAAAATGGCCAGGCTTGTAAAATGCAAATCTGTTTTCTGTGAAGCTTGACTCATTCATTTCCCTATCCAAACTGGACATCTCCTAAAAATGCAGTTGCAAATTCAGCTGTCTAATTTTTGTGATGGAAGCTGTTGTCACACCAAAACCTTCACCACAAAATACTAGCCTTGAACTCAAACACAAGACTGCTGTTACAGAAAGGAGCACATGATGCTATTGCACATAACTCAGTAGTGAGTTATTTTTCTGACTGGATAAGGAGCTAATGCTCTTGAAGAAATATTCTACTACCTCATATGTGAGGCAAAGGATTTTTTGAAGAGCCGTTATAATTCACCTGTCCTTTTTGCATTGATCCCTGGGTGAGATGGTATTTGTGTACCTGACTTCAGCTAGAATTTAACACAGCATAGCACATGACCCCCTCACCAAAAAAATTCCCTGTGTTGGGCTGCCTGAAGGAAAGGAGATGGAATCACATCTGATTCTCCTGGTCTGTTTTTCCTGTGGATCAGCTGTACAGAAAGCATTAATCTAAATTATGTCTTTAGGTAAACGTCCATATCAAACACGTTATTAAAGCTCACTCAGATCATGCAGGTGTATGACTGCCAAAACTTTTCCCTTGTTATGCCTTTCCCAGCCAGTCACTGACCTGAGATAATGGTTTCTTCTGCCCACAGTTTATGCCTCCAATGAAAATCATATTGGGCATTACAGGCAGGGGATATTCAAAAACAAAGTCAAGTCTCTTCAGCCAAATGGATCCATGACTTAGAAGCTGTGTAATTGTCATTGGCTTTTTGAGAAAGTCCGAGGCCAAGCTTTCAAATGGTGAAAAGATCATACTGCAGGTGAAAGACTCTGAAATGCTAATCAGGAAGTTCTGCACTCTCTGAGAGAACGTCATATGGTCTGTATTGAGTGAGAACATTCGTGGGACATAGGATGGTGGGTCCGGACTCTGAGCAGCGTGAATGTCTATAGCACATGGGATGCCCCGCAAGAAGAAAACAGTAGGGATAGAAAAGTACAAAGCAATTATCTGTCCACAGAGTGATAAAGGATCTGTAAAGATGGCATCGAATTTACCTTCTTCAATGTATTTCATCATCTCTTTGTTGTACAGTAAGGAACTGCAGGAAGCTTGAAACATGGCAGAGCTCTTTCGGAAATGATCCCAAGTATTCAAAAATCTGATCAGAAAAGGCTCTTCACTGAAACAGCTTGCACTAAATGAGCGCATAAGTTCTTCCATCTCTTCCTTTTTGAAAGGTACAGGATACGTTTTCAATTCATATATTACCGAGGAATCTATCAGTATTTTGCTGTCTGGTGCAATAACAACTATTTCATGCCCTCTCTTGCTCAGCTCGACCAGCAATTCCTTCATACTGAGCCAGTGGCTGCCATCCATTGGGACCACCAGCAGTTTCCCAGCTGCAGCAGGGCCCAAGCAGCAGCAGAAGAGAAGCAGCATTGCCACCAGCATTTTGCAACTTGGACGGACAGAAGCCCACTCATGGAAGAGGCCAGGGCTGGTTCACAAGCTTTTATAGGCATGCTCCACCCATGCAAACACACCGCTGGGCAATGCTTTCTAACAATACCTCTGCCCTTTTGACTCACAGCATATTTCATGTGTTCACAAGTTTGCATGCAATGAAGTCACAGTAGGTGAGTAAGGTTTATGAAAGGTTGGGATGAGGTTTGTACATCAAAAGTGGATTTGCATGAGCACGAGAAAGGTATATCTCTTATCACACACTTCGTTCACCCAAGCCGAGACTACAGCTTAATGTCTCAGCCTTCTCTTCTTCTTCCCCTAGTAGGTCCGCAGCCTCATGTCACTTCTTACCATCGGCAACCCAGTAACTTTTGCTGACGTACTGACAACATGCTCTTCAGAACGTATGAATCCATGAAAGAGATGCATACACAGAGTGCGTGGACAGAAGCACTGCTGACCCCACACGGTAGCACTGGGTCTGTAGAGCACACGCTAAAATGACTTTTCCATCTGTGTTGAAGATCTCTGTGCCACAGCGGGCTGACAGAGCTGTCTCAGTGTTATCCCAAATCCGGGTGCTTCACCTGGTGTGCAACAGCTGACCCACACACAGAGTTGAGATATTTGTGCTTTGCATGCATGTGCAGAAGTGGGTGCTAGGTGGTAATCCACAAAGCTAGCATACCCCTTAACACAGCAAAAATTCTCATACGCTTTGAACAATTGTTTACAGTTACCTTTAGTCACACATAATTCCATTGGTTCCTTCAAGCCTTGTCTCGATTTAAAGTTACAGTGTTCTTTTTTTCACCGCACATGTTCTATGGGAGGGGGCTTTGTTGCTCGAGGGTGGATCTTTTAGTATGCTAATTAGGATAGTTCATGCATAGTTCCAGTAATTTTCTGTTTAGTCTCATCAGCCAGTTTGGTTCCCCTTGAGCTTATCTTGTTGTTCCCCAGCTTGACATATTTATGGTGTCTGTTCCTTCTCCCAAGGCCAGGTTAACTGCTTGTAAGGGTTTAACTAACATTTTCTGTTTTTCAAATTCTTTTTTGTCTTTCACTATAGATATTTACTTTCCCCCTCCCTCTCTTTTTCTTTTTTAAAGTAAATAATTCTTATATCAGCAGAATGTAGTAATTTGGTATTTTTTTATAAGTACTTTCTTTTGTAATGAAGCTGAGGCAAGTTGTACAGTGAAACATAACTTAAGGTAAAGATAAAGACGATAAATCAATGTTAAAGTACCTGCGGTTTGGTTTTTGCTTTTTATATAATAAAATGTACTTATATTTATATTTTTAATAACCAAAACCAGTTAGTACAATTGAGAAAAACTAATTATTTTTTTCATTGATGCAAACATGCTTTTTTTTTTTTGAAGATAAGTAGCCAACAGAAAATCTTTCCTCATTTCTAAATTTAACTTTCTTATCCTATTGGTTATAAAACTAAGTTGCAAAACCGCAGTTCACCGTTGTACCTCAGATAACATAAACCAACAACACATTTCCAATTCATAAACTTACAAGTTCATGGCCAATGTCAGTTGAGTTCACGATTGAAAGTTTATCAACTCTGGGTCCAGATCCTTCTCAGTTGTAAACTGCTGGGTTTTTACATGTTGGTGATAACCTCTCACCATGGAATTTTGTAAGTGGGTGGCTGGGCAGGTGCCTTTGGGATACAATTTGCTCCTCCAGGGCATTCAGGGCTTTACATCACTGGTGGAGCTTTCTTTCACATGCAGTTTCTGCACGCTTACTTTCAAGCCTGGTGGGAAAGCAATGACTTTATTGAGAACCTGCCCTCCCCCCCAAAAGCAGCCAGCTCCATCACCCATGTTTTCCCCATATCAGTAGTTTACTACATAGAACTAACTTAATGGGAATTTGCAAACAGCTCTGGAGAAGGTGATGCACAAAAACAGACCTGTTGCTTATAACCTCTGAAAAGGCTGTCAGATAAGCATTAGGAGAACATGCATTCAAGCTAGACTTACAGATGAAAAGAGACAGTCATGCATGTCTCATGTGGGGCGTTTACAAACATCTGCTTGAGGCTTTAATACCAAGTCACCAATCTTGCCCACTCTTGACTCCACGTCCTTTTCAAAGACCCCTTGTGAGCAACTGCTATTTCTTTTCCTTCATTCGAATACATATAACCAGTTAGAGTGAATTAAGTGGCGTTAGAGACTGTCCTTCTAACACAAGCACTAAACATACTTATCTGGGCAAAAGGGGAGGATATTAGGGCTTTCTTGAACACTACTCTGTTTCAGGGGTACTCACAATTTGCGATACTTGAATATCCCTTTCCTGGTTTTGATCTGCTATAGAATATGCTGTACTTGATTCAGAGACCTAGGGGGTACCCAAAAACCTGAATGGGAATTTACAGAAGACATGCATGCCCAGAAAAGTTTAAAAACGACTTAAGTAACCTATAAAAGAAGGGGAGGATACAATTTAAAAAGGCTTTCTTTGGGGGGTTAGATATTGACACCTAGACATAACAGCAGACATGTAAATGAATCAATCCATCAGATAGAGGTGACAGAAAAAGAACTGATGAGTAACTAAAATCTTAACTCCTGTAACCTTCAATGTGGATGAAAGGAGAACGGATATATGAAAGTATGGATGGAGTATCCATGAGACAGCTGGGAAGGGACGACAGGATGGGGCAGAGAGCAGACTGCTTATGGGTGTTTCTCAGGCTACTCATTAAGAACAACATAGCCAAGTCCTCCAAGCTCGGCTTTTGTTGCAGGGACAGCTCTTGTAGAGATGGACACAGCATATGAAATGGAAGCTAACAAGTCTGGCTCCTGTGGGGTAGGAAAATTAGCAACTCACCACAATTTAGGTGAGCTTCACTTCAACAAAGGAGCTTATCGTTTGTGTAAGTTACGTGTCACTTAAATTCTCATATCATATGATAAGACTTTAGGTTTGCCACAATATGATACAATCAAAATGACGGATATTAGGAAATGGCATTTCTGCATCATGCAGGACTCCTCATTAGCTTTCAATCTTTAAACATCTAGGTGTTGCCAGTTAGGTTTTGATGTAAGATGCTTAAACATTTATGTTCTTGCCTTTTCAATAAAAACAAAATAAAATTTTATACCTGAGACAGTTTTTTCTTCTGATCACAGTTTATCCCTCCAATAAAAACCATGTTTGGCATCACTGGTCTTGGGAAATCAAACACAAAATCATATCTCATTAGCCAAACAGATCCATGGCTTAGAATCTCTGTAGCTGTCACTTTCTTTTGCATAATTTCATATGCAAGTTCTTCAAATGGAGCAAATAGAGGCTTACAGTAAATAAACTCCAGCATGTGGACCAGCATGTTCTTCACGCGTTGAGCAAATGTCATGCTATCTGAATTATTTAGGAAGAGCCTGGGGACATAGGAAGGAGGGTTTGGACACTGCGTAGCTTCAAAATCCATACCGCAAGGCATTCCCCGCAAAAAGTAGATGGAAGGAACTGAAAGATACTTAGCAATTATCGGTCCACACATCAGAACTGGATCCGTGAAAACCACATCAAATTTGCTCTCTCTCAGATACTGCATCATGTCTTTGTTGTGCAAAAGGCTCTTACAGTTGGTGAAAAATAACCTGGAAATCTCTAAGATGCTTTGATACATTGTAATAATAATATTCAAAACAGACTGTTCAACAAAATGAGCATTAATGAATGAGTTGAGCACAACACCTAAATGCTCCTCTGCGTAAGGTATTGGATATACTTTCACTGTATAATTCTGAGGCTCCTTTGGCTTCATATGCAAACTTGTTGATGGTACAACTACAACAACTTCATGTCCATTTTGCTGGAGTTTCTCCACTACCGGGCGCATGCTAAGCCAGTGACTTCCATCCTGAGGTATCACCAGGATCTTTCCACCTTCAACAAAGATTAAAGACGATGTCAGAAGAAGAAATAGCCCAGTATGTTGGTAAAAAAACTGAAACAGAAGAGCCATTTTGATGGAAGAAAGCTGGAGAGTCCTGGTCTGGAAGCATCTGACACAGTCCTTTATGTGAAGATCCATGCAAGCTTTAACTTTTCTGCAGGGAACTTATTGACCACAGAAGTAAATAATTAACTTCCCAATATCATTGCGGTTATCCTTCAGTATTGCAACTGCTCATATAACAGGGAAGGGCAGCACACTGTTCTTGAAAAAGATGCCCCCCTTTGTACTTTCTGTTAATTTTTAAGCCTGGAAGTATGTCAACATGTTCTTTCCTCAATGAAACTGAGACCAGGGATGTCATCCTGTAACAATAATTGTGGTTGATGCCACTGTCTTGGTAAGTACCCAATGAGAAAATTTGTTTTACTTTCAAAAGGCAATCTTTAAAATACACAAAGCAGAATGAATGGAAATTGAACACCATTTCTTTTATGGACTAGCCTAACTAAGAACACCTAACCAATATGTAGAAGGCTGTTATTAAATTCTCTCCTCCTGGAAGCAGTAAAACCTGCATGTCTTATGAATATATCACAGCTATCAGGATGTACCATGCAATCCCCAGTTTGAGATGGAGAAGAACAATCCTGTTTGGCTTTTCTCCCCATGGTATAGACACAAAAAAAGAACTAAATGATGGATTCAATGCAAGTGAAGGGTTAAGAGGCCAGCATAGACCTTTTGAGACACGAAGAAGGAGCATTGGTCTTTGGTCACTGTCCTGAAAACCCTTTCTATATATTGTGAGCAAGACAAAATTTAGGAAGACACATGATATCTTTTACTAATCCCACTGATAACACACAGGTAGAAAACCCCAACAAGCAAACTAGGCTTCTGAGCTTTCCTCCTTTCACAGGTACAGCCAGTAATGTAAACCACATTTAGGTGTCTCCTGAACCTCTTCAGCTATGAGCCCTGACAAAGCTGCAAACTCACCTTTCCTCTTCCCTGGTGTTCCCTTCTGAGCCCAACTTTGATGAGAAGAGAGATCCGATCCATTGTCTCTTGATTAAATTAGCCAGGAACTTGTCAATTGGACCTGTGGGTTTGAATCCACTCACAGGGAGGTGGAAGCTGTCCCTAGAGTTCATGCTTCCTGAGGGAGGAACTGATTGCTGAGCTGATATTAAAAAAAACTGGGTGGTAATACATCAGCTTGGGTTTCCAAAGAAAGCTCTACTAGGGTGGTGTGACCCCTTGTTTTCTGGCATTCGCTGCTATCCTCTGGAAAAATGCCCGTGAACTGAGGCCCTCAGGGCTTTGCTGGTGGAATATTTTGGTTTATGCAAGTAAAAGTAATGGCAGACCAAAGTCTTTTGGGTGGTGCTAAGGAAGGGGTCCTTGTGAAGACAAAAGCTGATGCAAAACTATCATCAGCATAGTTTTTCCTGTTCCTTCCTTTTATAAGTGGTAGTGGGATTCCCAGCATCTTCACTATGGAGAAACAAAACCTTACAGCCTTAGGCAACGGGGTTTGTCTCACTAGACACCCAAAGGGTGCTAGCACTGTTCTGTGCAGCTCCACGCTGTCACGCTGACATGGAGGAACCACCTTTAGGCTTGGAAAACCAGTTTCCAGAAAGGCCCAAATATCTGGGAGTGAGAGGCAGGAGACTGAAAGTGTGAGACTGAACAGATTGATGATTAATTCTCATTAAATGCTGGAGATTTGGAGATGAAGAGTTTATTGCAGCTGCTGTGACAGGAACTGACCAAATCAATTTGGAACTTGACACTTGGTGTTTTCTTTACTCTGCATTTGGATAAGATTTCCAACAGCAAAATTAGATGGCTGAAAACAGCCAGTAAGAAGTTAATCTTCCAGTGTCTATAAGAAAACAAGTATCTTCCTAGTATGGCTACACTTTGGACTCAAGTATGGACTCAACAGACTCCCTACTTTTGCACCAGACAATTGGAGGAAAAACTGTGGAAAAGGTGAGGCAGCAACAGAAAAAACAGAATTAAAAAAAAAAATAAAAGGAAGATAAATTAGAGATAAACAGAGAACACACAAAGAAAGGATGAAGTTCTTAGGTTAGCACAGAATCAGCTGAGGTCAGATTTAAGCTGGATAATTATTATTCAGAAAATTATCACACTGGTTTATTTTTCCAAATAACACGTTAGACTTACACGTGTTTGTTGTTCATTACACAGCAGCAAAGGGCACCTGGAACCCTTGCAGGTTTGAAGGATGTGGTGCTCATTACTTGCAGAGGAGCACCAGAGAGTAGTTTGATGAACAGAGGTCTCAAAAGAGTGAGAGCCACGTGACAGCTTGGGGGAAAGGCTTTCCCACTGGATACTGGAGGACATAAATTTTAGGTTAAACAAGGCTGAAGCTTGGGTTACCCAAGACTGCAGATTTGGTTTTGCCTCAGAAGTATCTCTTGTGATAAGGTTTGTGTGGGTTACTCCAGGGTGTCTCTTTGAGCTGGCAAGCAGCGTTGCAGCAATGGAGCAGCACTGCACTGGTGCGCAAGCAGCTCTGCAGAGTTGAAACTGCTTGGACCGTAAGCCATGAAGGGTTTGGGTGCAGGGGTGCTTTCCCCTCACCCCATGATTGTTTCACCTGGAACAGGTACTAAAACTCTCTCAAACTGCTTATCTCTTGAGTTGGACTGGTTGTGATTTGCAGATTTCTTTTAACCTGAACAGCAGACACTGAGTGGCACCAAGGGAAGAGGATAGCAAATAGACACTTCATCAGCTACTTGTTATGTAAGCAGCACTAAATCTAGAACTTAAAAAAAAATGTTTCTTGAGGCAGTCTGGAAGCATTGGTTTCATCTGCTGTATTTGTTTTCCTGTTGTTAGATGAGATTGCTTATGCTCAGTGTCTTGCAAGCAGGACAAGGTTGCTCAAATGCTAGAGTAGGTGGATGATGTAATTTGGTTTCCCACATTTCTGGATAATGGATCAGGCTTTGTAACTGAACCTAGTCCTTTTTTTGATGCTAAACAGTGTCAGGCAAATGTAGGGTGGTAGCTACTGATGTGAACCTGCCTGATTCCCTCCTTTACATTTTACATAGCTATGGAGATACACTGCCACTTGCCTGCACAGGACAAGATGGTATGTAGTTTGGCTATCATGACTTCAGAGGAAAAACAAAACCACCATAAAAGTGATTATATGTTTACTGCAAGTTGGAAAGTAATCTTACTCAAAGTCTTTGCAAGAGCAAGACACAGCAGGTAGCTAAGCAAATCACAGAACACTGATCATTTCCAGGGCAGCCCTTTCCTAAGCTATAAGTAGAAATCATATGAAAAAGATAATAGGTGATCCTGAAATTAATAACTGTATCCTAACAGAAAAGTGACATTTAAGGCTGCCCAGGTAACTGTAATTGGAACACTTCCTAACCTATGGAGGGCAATGTGTTTGATATTTGTAAATATAATACTCTTATAGCCTTTCTAGATCTTTATGCATAGACCTTAGTCAAATATTGTACCTTTAGACTCATATTAGAGAAGGTATCTTAATTTAACCAGAGATAAACTTCCCATGGGAAGGGAAACTAAGGCAGTAGTTCCATCTGGTATGAAGGACTTTCTGTCGAAAGAAATGTGGTTTACAGCTTCGTTCAATATCTCCTCTTCAAAATATGGGAGGCACAGGAATGTGGACAAGGGCAAACTGAAGAGAACAGTGAGATGAACTGTTTGGTTAGAGCAGCCATTTCAGGTTGATACATACTGTGCATTGAAAATGTACAATGCGTGACGGTTAAACCTTCAAAAGTAGTGCTGCTTTTACTTGTCCAATGTTGTGTATTTTGCCACTATGATATAAGATATGAACAGTATTGTCAGTTTTAAATTAAGCACATTTAAGATGTGCTTAACATCCTTTAGAAAAGCATAATAAACAGAGGCTGATGTGATATTGGGCTGCTCTGGACTGCCACTAGGCTCATCAACACCCTGAATATCGCATAAGAAAACCAACCCTAGTTTTTGGTTCATGGACAGTGATGACTACTGCTTCAGGGCTGAAAACAAAGAGTTCCCCTATAATTGTAGTAACTTAGCTACCCATGTTAGCAAATAAACAGTATCCACAGACATGACAGGATCCCTTTTGATGTCACACGAAGTGATGTTTAGGTTGTGCAGTCTGTTGAAAAATGTGTACCAGGTATGTGTGCGTGCTTTAGTACTGCTTACTGTATTCTTTGGTTTCTTGCCAGTCTTTGATTTCCACTTTAATTGCATATTTCAAAGGACCAGTTAGAAATGTCTCCTTATCAGAGCTTCCCAGATACTGCTGGCTTTGGCAGGAAGGTTTCAAAACAGGACCAATCTTCTTAATTCTGGTGCTGGAGAATGAACCACAGGGTCTTTATTCAGTTATGCTTCTCCTTTGCTTGAATAACTACCTACTTAAATCCAGGGTTATTTTAATGTTTTAAGTTAACCAGTTGTTTAAATAAGTAATGGGTGGTTTAGGTTAAAAAAATGGCAATAACTTTGAAAGGTTGTTATAGCTTGCATTTCTGAACGTTGCTTTGATTAAATCATATGAACTTTGTTTTTATGAGCTGCCCCAAAAAGTACTATTAACTTTGGCTAAAGATGAGATATTCATCAAAGTGTCTCAGGGCTCCCAGTTTGAGTTAATTGTGATGTCCCCCTAATGAGGAACCGCTTACCATGCCAGCCTTTGGGTACTTCTGAAGTCATTGGAGGAGGAGGATGGCACAGCACCTCTGGGTCTGATTTCCTGCAAGCCTTGTATTAAACCTCTAGACACACTGGGACTTGGCAACTCAATTTATATGTGTATTAATGAATATGTAATTGCTACTGAGACAAATGCCCATGCAAAGTGCAGGACAAGAGGAAATCCAGCCTGAGGCTGCCAGTTCAGTTATCTTGGTCAATGAATATGTGTAGTTTGTGTTCCCCCAGGCCCCTGTGGTCACATGTTCTCCCACTCCCTTTGAGACTGCAGGCTGTGGACATGCTTACAGCTCAGGAGGGTCAGGGAATCTGGGATTTAATTCCCAGCTCTGTGCTGGATAAAACACATATGCCCAATTTTGCAAAAGCATGAGCTCCTCAGCACCCTGATGCCTTCAGCTCCAGGGGCCAGGTCAGATATGGCAGAAAGATGCCCTCTTTGGGAATGAGGCCACAAAGACCGATCTCTCTGCCTGTGGAAAATTATGGCAAGCGGTGTAACAGGAGGGTCTGTGGCTTAAGCTCCTCATCCAAGAAAAGACACTGCATTTTTAATCTCCTGTTCTCTCTCCCTTTCCTAGTCATCCTAACCTTCTGTTTTCTGGGCTGTTGAGAAATAGGCTATAGTGTTTCGAAGAATTGTCTAGTCTTATCATATGGTTATATCTCTGAATAGTAATAAGCAACCCAGAGCTCACCACTGTGTATAGATAGATAGTTTTTTTTTTCTCCCATATGACTTCGCCTTTGTTTACACTCTACTGCATAATTGCCTTGTTCCTGGGCGGTGCTCAAAGTGAAATAGGAGAAAATCCTCTGCTGTCTGTAGAAAACATAGCTAGAAAAGGTGGACTGAAGATAGGAGGAATACACAAGGTTTTTCCAGATTTGGAATGTGGGTTTTCCATCAAATGACAACTATCGATTGATGTAGGGTAGAGGCTCTACCCCTGTAGCAAGCTTATGAACAGCAGCTCCAAGACCTTCAAGATACAGAAGTAAACACTTACTTCATGCAACCAGCAAGAACTGGCCTCTTAAATCTCAAGCTACAAAGTGCCAATCTCTTGAGCCTAGCATGAGAGAATGCCTTATTTATAGTATCATTCAAATTTGTAATATTATTCTTTATTTGCCTTATTCTTTATTAAGTTTACTGGACTCTGCATAAGCCTTTCAGTTAAAGAGTATAACAGAAATCCGAAAGAGGAAAGAAAAAACCCTTGAACTCAAAGATATGGCACTGCAATTTTGCAGTGGTACCATCACATCTCTGCACAACTGTAGTACAATGACCACAATTCAGAAGTGAGGGAGTAATTTCATAGGAAAGAGATTTGTGTTCTACTTTGTGACTGGAAAGAAATGTCTAGTGCTATCAATTGATTTAGAGACTATATGGTAACTATCAAAATAGATTTGAATTTCTAGATTAGCTTTAAAAATGCCACAGAACAATTCCAGTGAAAGCAGATGTCAAGAAATAGGTATAAAAACTTATCTGAGTTTTGTATAAAAGTGTCTTTCACCAAATATACTATTTTAGGTTAATTCTTCCCATTTCCATATCACATTTATGTTTCACCATGATCTACAAACAGAAATAACTTAACATAAACAGCCAGTTTGGAAACCATATGTCATGAAAACACAACCAAAGCAAATTAACTGACTTTGCTGAGCCTAGAGTTAAAACAAAAGATGACTCTCGGAGCATGTTTTTTGGGGGTTTGGTCAGGTGAAAAAAATGTGTCAGACTCCATGAAAATGAAATCAAAACTGAGCGTGGTTGGTGTATAATAATGTGCATTCACTGAGGACAATAATGTGTAGCTAGCTGATGAAGTCCATGGTTTTTCTTTTTTGGACTTGCCAGATAATCCTAATGAATTCAAGTAAGTCATCTGCCTCCATCAAGGTAGTATGATTTCAGCCTGTGGAAAAGAACTGTCAAAACCTGTTTGTATTAAATCATTACCAGAAATAATAATAGAAAAATCAATAGCACTAAACTTCCAGAAATGATGTAATTGCACTTAATTGGAAAATGTACAATTTGGAGGAAAAAGAACATACCTTGGACAGTGGTTTCCTCCGAGCACAGTTTATACCTCCAATAAAGACCATATTGGGCATCACTGGTCTGACATACTCAACCACAAAGTCAAATCTCAGAAGCCAAACAGAAGCAGAGCTCAGGAGGTCTAGCAGGGATACATCTCTCTGAAGAACTTCAGAGGAAAACTCTACTGCATCTTCATAGAAACCATTACAGTACACAAGCTCCAGGAGGGCAAGCAACGCATTTTCCACTCTCTGGAAAAAAGTCATGCGGTCCGAGTAGGAGGTAAATGTTCTCGGGATGTAGGAGAGAGGGCTTGGGCACTGCGGTGCTTTATACTGTAAGCTGCAAGGAAATCCTCTCACAAAGAACACAGATGGAAGAGAAAAATAATTAGCAACTGTTGCTCCACACAAAACAATGGGGTCTGTTAGGACAGCATCAAAGCCACTTTGATTCAAGTACTGCAGGGTCTCCTTGCTGCTGAACAGGTCCTTGCACTGAACAAAGAGCTTACGGAAAATATGCGTTAAGCTGTTGTATATTGCTAGAGTGTTCAGTGGGAAAGGCAGGTCCTTCAGGTGAGCGGCAACGTACTCATGAAAGGCATTATCCAGCTCTTCTAATGTGTAGGACACTGGGTATGTTTTCACCACGTATGCATCTGTCGTTCTCATATGCCAGCTTGCTTCTGGTGTAACCACCACCACTTCATGTCCTCTCTCGATGAGCTTTTCAACCACTTGCTGCATGCTAAGCCAGTGGCTTCCAGCCATGGGCACCACCAGGATTTTCCCTCCATCTGAGAGGCCAGGAAGGAGGAGGATAAAAATTGAGGCGCAGCAAGGCCGCAAAGTCATGTTCCTGTGGTCAAAGTACAGACTGTGGAAGAGTCTTTTCCTTCAGGCTGTAGCTTGAAAATGCTTTTGAGGGAAGCTGATTGGTTTATCTGAGGAGTTGTGCTGCTTTGTCAAAATATTCTAGTTAATGATTCACTGCCTTGAATTGTGAGTGGTTGGAGTTTTTTTCCTCATTATTTGTAAAGCCAAATGGGGTGACCCTTTCTTGTGCTGAGTCGTTGGAGTTCCTCAGTGTTGAACAGAGAATAAGCTCCTCGACTTGCTAGTCAGATTTCTTAGGACTTGATCATTGATGTGTCCTGTCCTACACCTTGGCCAGGACCAAGGAAGGCAAGTCTGGTGTGAGCAGCTCCAACACCGCAGTAACATATGAAAAGAGCCTCAACAAATTTCACTGTGGTTGGAGACATGGATGTTCCAATAATTTCTCTGAGGACAGGAGACCCTCAGGATAAGGGGAAAGGGCAGATAAGCCAGCTCTTATAAGCCAGCAGGAACCTCCACAGTCTACAATGACACCAAGAAGAGACACTGAGAAAGGCTGACCTGGCAGCTGAGGCAGAGATCTGTGAAGCTGAAGCCCAGGTTCTTGTTTCAGAGCAGTAATGTGGCTGTTTCACAGCCTACGACACAGCCCTCAGGCAGCCGAAAAAGCCTCACCACTTGCCTGTATGTCAAGTAGAGGCTGGACACAAGACCTGTACTACATGTGTTTTAATGACTCCTGCTCCCCGTATGCCTTGGGCTGTTCAGTAGATTCAGGTGTGAGCCCAGGTATTGGACCTGACTTAGCTAGCAGGCAGCTTCAGCGCAAGGGTGGGTTTGCAAGAGCCTTCAGCCTCACAGCATTGTTTTTGATGTATGCATACTGAAATGATTAGATGCCTAAACAGCACCGTGACGTGACAAAATAATGCAACCTAAGATATTTAGAGCCATATAACCTCTGTCCCTCAAGCACACAACTTCTTTTCTCTCCCTTCCATACAATAGACAATGCAACACAATTAACTTTGTATTGTTTTCTTCATGTCTTCCTATCAGCCTTTTTATTGCTTTTTCCTGTTTTACCATTGTCTGTAACTTTTTTTTTCTTTGTGCAGAGAACCTGCTGGAAAAAGTGGCAGGGAGCAGTTTTCTCTCATGATAACTTTGCAGAAAACAAAATATTTGAACTTCAGAGTCGGGAGAGAAGCTGTGAGGTAAAAATGAAAAAAATACTCTTAAAATCTTTTATGTTACTGTAAACTGTAAGGAAAAAAAGATGAATAATAACTAAAACATATTATCTCTGGATTTATATAAAGTGCATTTAAAAATGATTGTTGGGAAGGTAAGTTTAGCAAACAGAATTCTCTCACAAAAAGGTTAATATATATTTTTTTGTAATGGCACCCCTCCTATTTACTGAAGAGGGGTAAGCAGAGACCTGGCAGGGACATGTTCTGCTCTCCCCTAACCTTCTGCAGCAGGACAACTTTGCCACACAAACCTCACAGCACTCTTCATGTGAAAGGAGTGGGTGCAAAGGCAAGCTCAGGATGGGTGAAGTTAATCAGTACCTTAGTGGTGTTTCTGGGTGTTTGAGACTTTGCCAGAGAGTTCCTCAGTAGGCCTGGTTATCTGGCAAGGGTTTCTAGATGAGTTGAACTTTGCTGGGTTCAAGGGAGTGCAAGATATATTGCTTACTTCTCACATGTGGTCACCTGCTCAAGAGGACAGTGCGAACTTTGAATTTGGGTAAGAAGCCGCATGCCTGGCTGGGGGTTGAACAGACAACCCCAAGGGAGACGGGCTGTACTGGAAGGCCACAGTGGGAATGACTGATGTGTCAGCACAACTGTTGCCGTTGGTTCTGTGGCCTTGCTGGCACAATGCAATCGACCACAGCAAAGCACAGTGAGACTCAACACCGGAAGCAAGCAAGGTGCCAGTTGGGTAGTTGTAGGTTTGGTGGCAGCATTAGGAAGGCAGATGCAAACACCCGCTTGTTTCCAAGCAGGAGCTGAGCTTCTCTGATTACTGGCCAGGCTCATCTGTATTTGTGATCCCAACAGCAGTACGAGCCCTGGCTTGTGCTTGATGGGGCCATGCGATGCCTAGGAGGGAGCTGGACCAGGAGCGGTGGAAGGAGAAGCAGCCCCAGCCTCTTGCGCTACAAAGCCGGTACATTAAGCTTCATCCCCGGCTATGTTTTTCAGAAGGCTTCGGCAGGGCCTGTCCCTGGTGGCGGCGTGAGAGGTTTGGGTGATGGCAGAGCTGTGCTGTCCCCCCCGCCAGGCCCACGGCCCAGCAGAGGCTGCGCCTCCTCCCAGGCCCTCAGGCTGGCCATGCAGCGCAGGCCGCGGGGTCTCCACGGCAACCCTTGCCCTCGACCCCAGTAGGCTGCCTCCCACGATGCACCGCGGCTGGCAGGAAACTACAACCCCCACAAGGCCTTGCGGGCAGCACTACGGCTCCCAGCAGGCTGTGCGCGCTCGCCCGCCCCGGGGCCGCCTTGCCGCCCGGTCTATTGATTCGTATCGGCGTCCGTGCCCTGCGGGTCCCTCCCGCCCCTTGCAAGAGGTGGACCTCTCTCTGTGGAGCGAGGGGCCGCCCGTGTTCTCGCTTCGGGGCTTGGCCAGGTGCGGGAAGTCCCGGAGCCGCGGGGGCTTTAGGTCCCAGCGTGCTTTGCGCGCTGCCACAACAAATATGGCGGCGGCCGCGGGGCCGTGGCGGTAGGCGCCGGCCTGGCTTCGGGTGCTGGCTCCGAGCGGTGAGTGGGGCTCAGCGGGGACGAGGGGCCGTGCATCGCTGGCTGCGGGCGGCAGGCCTGGGTCACCGGTCCTTGTCTTCGGTACCGGTGAGACCGCGTCTGAAGACTGGGCCCGGCTCCGCGGGGGCTCCAGGGCTGGAGCATATGGGAGGCAGAGAGAGGCAGGGGCAGCCGGCGGAGGTCAGCGGGGTGGAGACCGTGCTGCTGTGGTTTTTGCAGGGGGTGCGCTGTAGTAGGATGAGCGGTGCCAGACCCAAGTCATAGCATGGGAGGTTCCCATCAGAGATAAGGAATGGAGGGGAGTGCCTTCCAGGCGTTTTAGGATCTCCTTGCATGGAGTTATTCCGGATTTGGCAGGGCGAGGCCCAACTAAGTGATGCGCTCTAAATTGGCCCAGCTTTGTGAGGCTGTTGGGCCAGAGGCATTATCCAGAGATTTGTTCTAATCTATATTACTGTATGATTTTTTTTTTTTTTAAGAGGAGGCTCCTAACAGCAGTGCTTTGAGGATCCAGAAATAAGGAGCGAGGGAGGATTTGGCACTGTCCTGGTGAACTGCTTCTCTGGAGTGGTGGGTGGGTACAGCAGACCGTCATACAGTGAGATGGTTGCTGTCTCCTAGATATGCACCTTTCTTATGGTGAACAAATCTATTAGGAGCGAGCTTTGTGCTCTGGGATTAGGAAAATAGGAAGGGTCATAATCTTTGTGTGGCTAAATGCTAAGTGCAGCAGGCCTAACTGGAAAAGTGAATGAAGGCTGCAAAGCAGTTTGGAAAGACTACTAAACCTAATAATTATGTCTTGAAGCATGTGGGGTGGGACCTTTACAGACTTGGGTTTTTATAGGCAGTCAAAGCATAAGAGCTGCATTCAGAGCAGAAAAACCTAATGCAAAGAAATCAAAATTATTTCTTTCCCATCTATGTTCATTAAGAAGTATCTCCATCCATCTTATTTTGTGGGGATTTATATGGGGATACCTGTTGTATGAAATGCTGAAGAAGCATTATAGAACAAGCAGAGTGAACTCTGCCATACTGCTTCATAGTATCAGCTCTGAGCATAGCCTTTTGCCTAAAAACTGCTCTACTGTGGGAAGGACTAAAATAGGCTTAATGTAATGCTATGTTATAAAAAGACTTGTAGGAAACTCCTGATGAACTACAAGTTGGTTGAATAGAGAGCTACGAAGTATGTTCGGCTATTCAGAAGGCATTTGACAATGTTTGACTGAAAGCTCTTAAAGAAATTAAGCTGACACAGGAGAAGAAAGCTGTTGCTTAATTAAATAATTAGCTAAAAGATAGTAAACAGAAGATCAGCTGTCACAGAGGGGAGGTACTTTGTGTTTTTGCTGGGGCCTGTGTTTAGCATGTCATAAACTCTCGGAAATAAATAGTGGGTGCTGAGGTGATTAATTTTTCTTGTGAAATCGGTGGATTTATTGCAGTAAAGACAAGTGCCATCAGTGAAGCTTTATAAGACCTTTATGTTGATAGGCAGCTGAAATGAAGCAAAAGCAGGTAATGGTCATTGTAGATGAGTCCAGAGAGGTGTAGTGTGGGGCAGAGATGATAACAGCTTTGCAGTTATATATATTCACATGTGTATTTCTGTAAAGTGTGTATATAGTGGTGGGGTTTGAAGTAAGCATACAGGAGTGAGACCTTGGGGTAATAATAAACATTGCTTTTAAAAAAGTAGCTTAGTGCTCAGCAGTTCTTACAAAAAGAGAACAAACCAGAGCAGCATTATTTAGCTATAGGCGGCCATGGTTTGTGCATATCTTGAACATTGTACGCAGATGTGGTCCTCTGATCTCAGAAAAAAGTAAAGAAGCTTGAGGGGGTCAGAGCAGTTAGATAAGGATAATCAAAAAAAGGGGACAAGTTTGGTTGTAGGGATGAATACGTCTTTGTGGAAGCTTTTATCTGGAAGAGATACCTGAGTGGAGTATGATAAATATCTGTAAAATTGCATGCAGACTGAGGGTAAAGAGGGGAGTGATTATTCACTGCTTCAGTATGAGTTACAATACTATAAAGTAGCTCACTGCTAATGCAAGAGCTACAGCATACCAAATGAAATTACGGGGTGACAAGTACAAAAAAAAAAAAAGGGAGTTATCTTTGGGAGTCCTGGTACATGCTAAGAGGTCACAAGGCTTCCAAAAAAAGAAGAAAATTCTGTAAGAAGACTTAGTTGACGTTGAGTTTCTGGCTCAAACATCTGGAAGCAAAGATAATATTTATTCTTGACTCTTACTACACTTTTCCCATCTGAACTGGCCAATACCAGAGACAGGTTACTTGTGCACATGGATTTGTTGAGAGACGGTGCAGGGATTTTGATGAGTTTGAGAGGCCTTATGTACCTTTCAGGCAGGAAACTGTCCAACTTGAACACTAGTTAATTATGGATGTTTAGAAGGACCTATTTATTTTTCTGTATGCTCATGCAAAATTGAAATGTGATATATTTGATTTTAGTTAAAAGTCTAGTCAGACCTGTGCTAACATAAATGCTTTTTTGTTACTTAATGTATGTTTTTGTATGGATCTGACATAAGTTTTTAGAGTGAACAGAGTAAGATGAAGAAAGTTACAACAAATTCTTCAGTCAGGGCTGAAAGGTTTATCTTGGAGGATTAGAGGTGGGTGGATTAAATTGCATTTTTTTTTTTTAGTGAATAGATTATTTTATATTTTTAAAGGACTGGTTTGCCTTCACAATGTTTGGAGACTTATTTGAAGAGGATTTTTCCTTTATTTCAAACAATCATTGTGGAAAAGGGAAGAAATCAAAGCCCAGAGATTCTGAGCCTCCAGCTCCCAGGGATTTCACCAACCTAAGTGGTATCAAAAATCAGGGTGGGACCTGCTACCTCAATTCCCTTCTGCAGACGTTGCTTTTCACACCTGAATTTAGAGGTAATGTGTTCAAAATCTTCTTAAAATGATGTTGGAGTTGATATTTTACAGTGACTTGCATTTCTAGGTTTTTTATTAAAGAAACACCACAAATATAGATAGTTTTCGGGAACAGTTCCTTTGGTTCACTTAGAATAAGTTACCACAGAAAACTCGGAGCTGTTGGTATGTAAAATTATTATCCTCACTTCTGCACAAAATGTAAGAAAAGCAACATTTACAATTCTTACAGGTGGATAGTTACAGTTTATATAATAAGAGAGGTTACTGCTGGCTATACAGTATCATTTTTTTAATGGAACTGCTACAATTCCTGAAGAAATATTTTGCCATCTGAACACCTTCATGCTTACTTCTGCTTTATTGTAATAGCTTGAACCAGTTGCAAGGATGAATGATATTCAGAAATGTTGTGTAATGTCTTTGTTTGCCAGAAAGAATAGCATCATAGAGCTTGACAGTTAAAATCTTTAAAGGTAAGTCTTTGGAGAGGAAATATTGTCCTCTTTTTAAATAGGCATTTTTCTTTACAATTTCAGAGGCACTGTTCTCTCTAGGACCTGAAGAACTTGGGACTCTGGATGATAGCAGTAAACCAGATGCAAAGGTATTCAAAATTTTCTTGTGTTGATTTGGAAGGATGTAATTTCAATTCACATGAAACTTCTTATAAGAATGCATGAAAGCCTAAGTTTGATACTGAAAGGCAGTTTGGCTGGCCAATTACTTGATTTTTCACACAGTTGTAAGTTTTCAGTGCCATAAGCTTTTGCTTCAGAAGTAAGATACTGAGCCTGTTTCTGCCAAAATTGATAGCAGAGATCATTTTGTCAAGGGGAGCAGGAGCAATCCCAAATTCTGTACAGTCCTTTTCTTAGGTATTGGTTTTTTTCTCTTCTGTAATTTAAGCTACAGTGCTATGACTTTATTTGTCTCCAGAAGAAAAGTAATGTGTGCAGTCTAGATGACTGCTCTCTGAGGGTTTAGCAGCCCACCCATGCACAAGATGGTGTGGGACTGCAATTTAATATTTGTTTAAAAATACTAAAAATGTTAAAAGTGCTTACGAAGTTGGCTAGAGAATTTTGCTCTTTAGTTCTTGGGTTAAAATGAAACAACTGGTTGCTTGGAAAAGTTTTCTTCCTAAGTCCAAGATAAATATAGGTAGCTAATCAAGCTTGTTGACACTAACCATATGCCTTCCAACCAGCCACCAAACCCTTTACTGGAGCAAGGAGTAATAGCACATGTTAATTCTGTCTGTCATGATGTTTTGTAGCTGGGGTTTTAGGGTTTAGTGTTATGAGAAATATCAGAGAAAAAGTTCTCCTTTTTTACTCTGGTGATGGCTATGGTTTTGCTGTGTCACAAAATGTATGTTCTGTGACTATTTGGCTGAGTAACATGAGGCACTGTACATTTTTGGGAACAAAGTCTGATGTTTTGGTGTGAATTGAGTAATGTGTTATGAAATCCACAGGCAGCAGTGGTTTATTAAAAGTTTTGTACTAAATTATTTTCCTGTTTTATTTAAATTATAGGTTTGAAGACTCTTTCTGATCTGATAGGTGGTTTTTTTTTTCCTAGGTTCGAATAATTCCATTACAACTTCAACGGTTATTTGCTCAGCTTCTGCTCTTGGACCAGCAGGCTGCATCTACAACAGACCTTACTGAGAGCTTCGGGTGGAACAGCCATGAGGTACAAATCGCCATCAGTGACACCATCATTAATAAACTTTTTCCAAAATGGAGAAGATTTTTTTTTTAACTCTGACACTTTAAGAAATAATTAAAGCTGTGGAAACAGCACTGAATTGGGTCAATGATTGTTGTATGCTCTTGTATCTCTGCAGAAGTATGTGGCAGTTGTTTACACCAAGCAACAAAATAAAATTGTTCTGTTAGATACAATTTCAGTAGCTTTTATTTTTACAGGAGCATTTTCTGAACAGTAATTGGGGTTCTTGCCCTCAAATACTTAGATTACCAAAAGTGAAGTTTTAGAATTTAGTCTAAATCTACCCAAGTGAAAATGGTCTTGTGTGTTATAGTTTATGTACTTGTGGGTACTTAGAGAACATAACTAAATTAAGAATAATAAGTAATAATAAAGGTAGTATTCTACTAGCTTTTTACTTTTTTTGCTATTTCACTACTCAAGGTAGTAAATATATGGGTAGTCATTGAGGCAGCTGTCTGTCACACTTAATATATGTTGTTTTTAAGCAATAAGCAAAGCAGATGGCACTATTTTATTTTTTCAAGTTTTTTTTTATTCATGCAGGAAATGAGGCAGCATGATGTGCAGGAATTAAATCGGATTCTGTTCAGTGCTTTGGAAACTTCTCTTGTGGGCACTTCAGGTCATGACCTTATTAATCGATTGTACCATGGGATTGTCGTCAACCAGATTGTTTGTAAAGAATGCAAGAATGTCAGTGAGAGACAGGTAAAGCCAGGTGATTTTCCAGGATAGGTTTGTTTAGTGTGTTGAAGATGCTTTAGATGTGCTTTATTTTTTTTAAACTCCAAAAATAATGACATCTTTTTTCTGTGTCACTGGTGGCCTTGTTGAATCTAGGTAGTGTGTGTTGATTAGGCCACTGCAGACTTGAAAACACGAAAATTATGCATGACTTTAAGTCTTGGCTGGCATTTTCTAAACCACCTACATCAGGCTGTGACTCAGGGGTAAAAAAAACAAGTGTTGCATCGTCTTGAGTTGGCAGGTGTTGCCTTTAGTAGATGTGGTTAGCAGAGTGCTGCAGGGAGGTAGCAACAGTAAAACATTATATTTAGTCTTTTATGCTCTTTGTAATTTAAAAAAAGTTTGGGTTTTTTAAATTTTCTGTGCATATATGGGGGTTTTTCCCCATAAGCATGAATGCTTAACGTCTGCTGTGGTGAATGGGATGAATGTCTTTCTGATGTACCATGAACTTAACGCTTACTACCTTATTTTTTTGTTGTACTTCTGCATAGGAAGATTTCTTAGACCTAACAGTGGCAGTAAAAGGTATTGCTGGCTTGGAGGAAGCCCTGTGGAATATGTATGTAGAAGAAGAGTACTTTGAAAATGAGAACTTGTATCGATGTGGAGCCTGTGATAAACTTGTTGAAGCTTCAAAGGTATAAAGCATCGGTGATTCTCTGTGTTCAGTTTGGTAATAGTTGGGATATTTGTTTACATTGCTGTGTCTGCCCTCTTAACTCTGAAATAAAATCTGTGTCTTTAATCAGGCAGTATATGTGAAAGAGGATGCTGGAATTTGACCTGTGTGGTTTTTTTTTTTTTAAATCTCAGCAGTGTCAAGGAAAGCTCACGTGACTCATTTCTTGACTTGAATGTTGTTGCAGTCTTTAATCTAGCCAGTGGTGAATGGGATGGTGTGTAGTTTCAAGCTTCATTCACACACTACTAGTGCATCTGGCTTTGGGCATTTCATAGTATAGGCTAAGATAAGCAGGGGTCCTCAAACTGTGGCCTGCGGGCCAGATACGGTCCCCCAGGGTCCTTAATCCGGCCCCTGGTATTTACAGAACCCCCCGGCCCCTGCCAGGGGTTCAGGGGGGGAAACCAAGCAGCTGCAGATGGCTTCCTGCCGCTTCATGTGCATGCCGGCCCCCTGTTTAAAAAGTTAGAGGACCCCTGAGCTAGAGCATAAAACCCCCAACCAAACAGGTCCATGTCATGGAGAACCCACGTGGGACAGAAGAACATTGAACAACTGATGCTCTGCACAGGGATATGGGATCTGTTGATCCTGGTGTTGCATTGTTTCCTTGATGCTGAACAGGTTCTTGCGGTGATAAATTTTTAACACCTTAGTAGGTGTTTTCAGTATGTTTTGTAGTGCTAGAGCCTTCATATTAGGAGTAAGAATGTATTCGTGCAAGGAGCCATCTAGCTCTTCTAATGTGTAGGACACTGGGTATGTTTTCACCACGTATGCATCTGTCGTTCTCATATGCCAGCTTGCTTCTGGTGTAACCACCACCACTTCATGTCCTCTTTCGATGAGCTTTTCAACCACTTGCTGCATGCTAAGCCAGTGGCTTCCAGCCATGGGCACCACCAGGATTTTCCCTCCATCTGAGAGGCCAGGAAGGAGGAGGATAAAAATTGAGGCGCAGCAAAGCCGCAAAGTCATGTTCCTGTGGTCAAAGTACAGACTGTGGAAGAGTCTTTTCCTTCAGGCTGTAGCTTGAAAATGCTTTTGAGGGAAGCTGATTGGTTTATCTGAGGAGTTGTGCTGCTTTGTCATAATCTTCTAGTGAACAGTTTACTGCTTTGATCTGTGCTCAGCTGTGGTTAAGAACTGCTGGGTTTGGGTTGTTTTTCTTGAAAAATATTTGTAAAGCTAAATGGGGTGACCCTTTCCTGTGCTGAGTCATCAAAGCTCTGATGTGTGGAGAACTGCTGACGTTAAGCCTGTGGTATTTATTGAGAATGGTCCCCAGGAGCTTAAGGTCATCCAGACTGTAGTACTCCTTTCTCTGCCTGGTTCCCTGCCTTCACCTCTTGGCACCCTGGGAAGGCTTCAAATGCTTGACACTTGATGTTGGTATCCTCCAGAGGAGTTGCATGTGTGACCCCAAGTGCTTTGTTAAATGGTGGCGTGGCTGTTAATACTGGTCACTGTCTGTATGCCAGTGCAACCCTGTGCTGACAGCTTGTCCCTGTTTGTTTTGTTTACAACAGTTTGGACTGTTTTCCCCAACATAGTAATTGAATTTAAGACTCTTTGTGTCTTGTCATCTGTCCCCAGAGCCAGGGAAGGACAGACCAGTGAGAGTTTTATGGGAGTTGTAGGTCTTTAAATTGCATTTTTCCAGAATGATAAAAAGTGGTGTTTGGTTTTCTTCTGTACTAATTTTGCATGTTGTGATTTTTGTATAAAAACTTGCTCCTTTTTCCTGTTGTTCCCACTATTTTTTGTAAAAGGGAAGCAGACAAAGACCGTTAATGCACTCTGCCTTTGACATATTTTGCCTCTTTCACATCAGCGAAGCTCTTTGGCCTACTGCATGACTCTTCTGCAGCAGGATAAGTGCATTCCAAACCTTGCAGCACTCTTAATGTGGAAGGTAATAGTTGCAAAGGCAAGCTGAGGACAGCTAAAATTAATCAGTGGCTTGAGAGTTCAAAGGCATGTGCCAATGCCTCATGGGTCTTGGTTGTAAGCACTTATTTGAGTTAAAATTTTGCTGAGTTCAACAGAGTGTGAGACAACAGTTGCTTACCTCTTAAATATGCTCATCCATGCAAGAATACAGTGGGAACTCCAAACTTGGGTAAGAAGTCGCATAGCTGGGGGTGGAGGGTTGTGAACGGAGAGCCTCGAGAGAGGGGCTGTGCTGGAAGGCTGTAGCAGGAAGGAGGAACGTTGTGTCAGCACCACTGTTGCCTGTGGCTCTGTGGCCCTGCCAGCACGATGTGTGTGATCACAGCAGACTATAGTGTGAGTCAACACTGGCAGCAAGTGTGGTGCCAGCTGAGTCACTCCAGCCTTGGTGGCAACATTAAGAAGGCAGCCGCCTAACAATGTGACCGCCTGCCCACGCTAGCCTGTTTCAGAAACAAGATGGCCCATACCTACCCACTCCATTCCTCCTCTGTGGGTCTTTGGGTATTATTCTTCCCCCTTTTTTTTGTTGGCCTCTAGAGAGAGTAGTAGTTGAAGAATCTCATGTTCCAAAACTTTATCAAATTTTAATGGTACAGTCGGATTCTCACCCTTAACTTGGAAGAATGTGCAAATAGTCTTCATAACTGATGCAAATGGATTACCTAATTCAGGGTGTTTCTTAAACCATGTCATGTTCCTGGGAGTCCTCCTGTTAGGGCTTTGCAAATGGAGTGTTGGATGGAGAGGCATTGGAAAGGCTCAGAAGTGTGTCTGAATCTACAGCTCAATTCAGAGGTGATACAAGATGGTTGGTTTTGCTTCATAGTAAGGTTCCTGATGTGTTCACGCACCAAGTTGTTCAATCTTGATTAATATTCTTCCTTACTAAAACGGATTATGTTGTTTTTCCTGCCTTGAAGGTCCCCTCCTGTATAAACGAGGAGACTTTAACTCTTGCTTGGTTGTTCTGTGGCTGGCTGTAGGGTCTTCCAGGGTACACCTACCCCATGCCACTCAAATGGCACAGCATCATGCTCGTTTACTGTAGCCCACAGATCTTGGTCACAGCCCTTTTCTTCAAGCAGCCTGGCAGATTTTAAGCAAGGTGCCATTGTGATATATTCTGGTGACATTTTTAAGACCATTTTCTCCATTTGGAGGCAGCCCGACAGTCACTTGGCAACAGTCTGCAAAATACACTGTGGGAGTGATCTGTTTTTCTGGACAACATACCTGTTGGAACTAGTTACACTGTTACAGATAGTATAATTTCTGATTTCTGCATTTGAAAACACTGTGCCTGTATGGGCCCTAACCTATACTTGGGGTCACACAACCCTAGAGAACTGGAAGGCTTCTCAAAGGTCATTGGAATAAACCTCAGGTGATGTACAAATACTGTGTTTGGAGGAGATGGTTGGGATGGGGCCAGAAGAGTAGTAGCCCCAGCCTCAGCAGGGCTTTTCCTGACAGCAAAAGCAAGCGTGTAGACTACATTTATAGTTTGAGCTTCATTTGTAGCTGTTGGTGGGGTTTTTTTGGGTGGCTTTGGTGCCTACGCCAGATGCTGAGCACCCTACTGTTGTTCATCTGGGAATGGTGAAGCTACCATGAAGCTTTGTCACCTTTCTGCAGCGCCTGCTGTTCAGCAGCAGCAATTGAACATTTGTATTTTTTCTCTGGGCTCCCAGGGTCTGTGTTGGGACTGTTGGTGGCAGGTGCTGTGCAAGGGGACAGGAGCAAAATTGCTGGGAAGATGCTGTATAGTCTTGACTTCATACGTAAACACAGGGGGTTTGAAGCAGTTGCTTCTTAGTATGAATTTCAAGAAAATCCTCTGTCAAAGAATGTGGGCTGTGGAAATGTAATTAATTACTGGCTACAATTTCAGCAATGTCCTTCATTTTCTATAGCGGGGTAAATTGTGGGACTGGTGATCTCTGTTCAGGGAAGATGTAGGGCTTAACAGAAGGGAAGGATCTTGATTGCTTTTTGGATGTGTAGTTGGTAGGGAAAATGAGAATTAAGGAAGAAGTTTTAAAAATGGAGACACTGGTCATGTCTGCCTTGTTGTAACGAAGCTTTGTTGGAAAATAAGTTGACCGTAGCAAGGTGGAAACACTATTCTGTTATAATAGTTGTGCTTACAGTTTTTTTTAAATCACTTTACAGTCTGCTAAGCTGCGGAAGTTGCCGCCCTTTCTCACCATTTCTCTCCTGAGATTTAACTTTGATTTTGAGAAGTGTGAACGGTACAAGGAAACAAGCTGCTATACATTCCCCATCCAGATAAATCTGAGGCCTTTTTGTGAGCAGGTTTGTACTGTTGAATTTGTTAAATTTTCTATGTAATCAGCAGAGAACAGATATCTCAAGGACAAGTTATCTTTTATTTTGCATTTTGTCAGGGAAAGGTATTCAAGACATTTAGCGTGTTCTCCTCTGTCCCTAAATCCAAATTTCTGGAATTCCAGTTTGTTTCCACTTTTAACTGAGTGGGAAATACCTCGTAGCTACATGGGGGTAGAAGGTGTAATAATTATGTAAAACTTAATCTGATGGTTCCTTTAAAGGAAGATTGTCACCTGGAAACTAAAATTTATATTTGTATTGTCATTGTCTGATAACATAATTTATAAATTTAGCTGTATATGTTCTATGTGCCTGTAGTTATTTAATTTTTCTTGGAATCTGTCTTTGTATTCACATATATGTATATTGATTGTAAACTGAGCTGAACCATTGCTTGATGACAATTTTTGATCTTTAAAATATATAAAGAATACATTTAATAGAGGCACTGTTACTGAAAAAGACATTTTTCTTATTGAAATGTTGCAAAGTAAACTTCAAAATTTCTCAGTGTTTGCTTGTGTTTGAAGAAGCTTTTTTCAGTTGGTTTATGTATATAAATGTGTTGCTTGTTTGTTCTCTAGTCTTTTAAACGAAATAAACCTGGTTATGAACAGTTTGAGCTGTTCTATTATTCTTATCAATATTTCATTATTTTAATTTTTGAGTTTCCAGTATTGTTCAGAATCGCGCTGAAAAGGTGGCTTAAAAGCCCATGCGTTGGTCCATGGCTTGTGTTGGTCTGTACCTTGTGTTCCCCAGCCCTGAAAAGCCATTTCAATCTCTGCACGTGCAAATGCTCACTGAGAAGTATCTGAAACTAAGCTGATGGGGTAAAACTGTCCTTGTGTGAAAGATTTACTGATATATGTTATTGTTACTATTATTGTTTTTCTTTTCAAAGACTGAAATGGATGATTCAGAGTACATGTATGAGCTCTTCTCTGTTATTATACATAAAGGTGGCTGCTATGGAGGACACTATCATGTTTATATCAGAGATGTGGATGAATTAGGAAACTGGCAATTACAAGTAAGTCCTAAAGGTGTTTCTTCCTTGCTTGATATATCTCATTTTTTCATAAAAGTGCTGAGAACTAGTGGATGAAAATGTACATCTAAACCAGTTAATATTTTAGTGGGGTGTTTGGTCTCTTACACAGTGGAAAAACAGAGTTCTCAATGAGGTATGATCTCTGCGAAGATTTTGTAGCAAATTTTAGCTTTCTGATATGTTGAACTATCTCACATGACTGTGCTAGTCTTGACCAAAGGTATTAATTCATTTGGGAAAGAAAAAGTGAACCCAGTAATTTTAGTGAATAACTCTGGCTGTTTGTAAATAATGCAAACGCCTTTTTTTGGGTTTTTTTTGTTTTTAAAAGGATATTCTGTACGACAATATACGGTCTGTAGCAGGTGGTAGAGGCAGCTAATCAGAACTTTCTTCACACTTCTAAATTGTGCATGCTAATGTTGGTACAGACTATAAACAAAACCTACTAGTTGTGTGTGAAACAGTATTTGTGAGTCTTATTTTTCTTACACAGGAAGAGGACAGACTGATTGAAGATAAGCTTTTAAGAGAAACTGAAAATGCTGAAGAAATAGAAAATCCATTGGCAGTCTTAAAAGGGATTTTTTCAGAGGTATGGTATGTAAGGAGTTTATTGCTTTGATTTTGATATCAGGGAACACAGAAAAAGGGTTTGGTCTATGCAAGGGTGGGCAGGTTTAAGTGTACAGAACTCTTCTAGACTTACTGTGAAGCATATAAAACTTCTAATTTAACTGACTGTAATACTAATAGTGGCTCTTCATACCAAAAAGGGCCTCTTTTGAGTATTTCTTAAGTTGCATACTGAAGCTGTTACAAAAGGTGATGTTACATTGGATTATTAACAAACAAGAATGATTTGAACGCTTCAGAATTGGCTTCTTTGTGTTGATCCCTTGACTTTTGCAGCCTTCATTATTCCAGTTTTTAATTTATCTGTAGGAAGAATCTAAACAAATTCCCGTGGATCAATTAGGGCAGAGATTATTAGAGAAAAAAGGGGTGTCCTGGAATAAGAAATACCGAAAACAATATGGAGCATTACGAAAGGTAATATGCATGTATGTTAGTTTGGTTTTTCTACTGATAACTTTACATGTATATTTCTACTGAATAGTCATTATTAGGATGGTAATTGAAAATACTGGCCCTTGGACTAGCAAGACGCAATATGTGTAAGAGAGGTTTGTAAGATAAATTAGTAGACTAGGGAGCATGAACAAGATTCTCAAGGGATTGTCTGCCTGAAAGCTTGTATCTTTTTTCTCTATCTATATGGTTGACCTATAAAAAATTAATCTTACCTACTGAACCTTGTATCTGCGGATGAAGCTGCAACAGCACTACTATCACTTGAACATGAGAGCGGCGATGAGAATTAGAGGAAATACAGTACCTCTTCACAATCATAACAGAAATGAAGCTTTGAAAAATGTGTGCCACTTCTCTGTTGATTAGGGCATGTCCATAAAATTAATACTTCCACTAAAATTTTGTTTGTCCTATTGTTCACTGTATCTAATGCTTTAAGGAAAATACTTTAGCATTTGCGTTACAAATATGTGGAAGAATCAGTGTTTTGACTGTTTCTTGTATAGAGCTAACAATGCAGTTTTCACAATAGTTAATTAAATGTACTTGTGAAATCTGGATGTGAGTCTTCTGTGGAGGTAGATGCTTTGACTTTGACAGGGAAGGGATAGAAACAAGTTGCGAGCAACCCAATATTAACCATTGCAAAGTTTGAGTGCTATTGTGAATATTACTAAAGCAGACTTTTCACAAGTGCTGTATCTATACCAAAAGCAGTTGATCAGTGCAGGACTTGCCTTATTGAAATAAATGTAAATTGTTTTATGCTTTTTGAAGTATCAAATGAGTTTTTTACATTATGATTAAAACAAATTCATATTTTTGAGGGTTTGTTTGGGGCTTTTTTTGAGGGGGTGGGCTGTTTTTTGTAGGTTTGTGGGGAGGTTGGAGCTTGGTTGTTGTCCACACATGCTCCGCATCCCTGAAGAGCCACGATTTTTTTATGTAAATTGGACACAAAGCTTGTTTGAAGCATGCAGATAATGTGAAAGGAGGGGACAGAGTAGATAAACTATGTGAAATTGAGTGAGTAGGTTTCAAGTTCTTCAGATGACACATCAGGCAGCGTTAATTTGGGTGAGATACAGTTCAGCAGACCAGATTGAGTTTGAGATCCCTCTCTGGTAAATACAGAAGGGAGGACTTCTGCAGGGACTAGGGAGCAGAAAGTACTGATGTCGGAGGGCTAGATCAGTTGGGATGGTACTGTGTGTCTGATAAAGCAGAGATTTTTGATTGCCTGTAGTGTCACTCCCTGTGCTGCCTTTCCAGGGAGAGTATGTGCTTGTAAGAAGTGTTTTGAAATGATTTCAGTGTCTCAAGCAATCCTTGAAATTCAAAAGTTAGTCTGATTTAGTATTTAGTGATGCATCTATGCTAAACAATTCTTCTGCCACTTCTCGCGTGTTAGTTTGAAGTTACGTAAGAAACAAAGCCAGCAACAGTATATAAAAGATCAGACAGGTAAGGTGGTAGAAAGAGACTACATTTTTCTGTCTACAATACATTGAGGAAGCATCACAAAACCAAGTTTGAGGTGCTGGGGTTTGTGTATCAATTTGACGATGAATCACGTGAAGTAGCTAGTGCAGGCTGCTGTATTTAAAACTGGGTATCTTCATCTTGTTCTTGCTTTCCTTTTAGTATTTGCAGAATCATCCTCAGATATTTCATTTCAGTCCTGATGAAAATAAGGTTGGTCTGAAGGAAAAACAGAAGCTCCTGTTTATGTCAGATTCTCAAAGACAAGATCTCCAAAGCCGCCCTCAGAAGAATGATGTCCAGTGGAAAGCAGAAAAAAAACCTACAAGGCTAAGGGACAGTTCTGCTGGTCACCATTGGTTTGATCTGAATGATTCAAAAGTCCAGCCGATCAAGGAGAAGGATATTGAGAAACAATTTCAGGGTAAAGAGAGTGCCTACATGCTGTTTTATCGAAAATCTCAGTTAAAAAGACCGCCTGAAGGTACACAAAACTCATCTTGATTTTCTGGGGGCTTCCTTTGTTGGCGGTTTGTTTTCTGGAGGGCAAAGGCTGTTGGGCGTTTCTGTCCTTTCAAGAACTGAAGATACAGTTTTCCTTCTAGTGATCATTTGAAAAAAGGGTTAACTGAAGATACAAAGAGGTTACCTCCGAGGAGGTAGTGACCAGCTAACTGATTATAGCTGACACTAACTTTTTTTCTAGTATGCTTCACAAATACTAGCAGAACATCTACTGAAACAAATACAAGTTACTAATGGCATTCATGTATCAGTTTCCCTTATGGAAAGATTGATGGGAAGAAGTAAAAGCACTTGTTTATTCTTTATATCAGCTTGTAGTTTAATTTTCTCTATTACAAAAGGATGCAACATTACTGCTCTGAATTTTCAATGCTTACCATACTGTAATGTCTCATCTTGATCACTTTTCTTGTTTGCCAAAACACATTTTAAGCAGCTGAGGCCAAACTAGCCTATATTATTTGTTGCAGCACGAGGAAATCCAAGGTACCAAATTCCTGAACACCTTCTGAATGAAATGAATGCTGCTAATACTGAGCTGCAAAAAAAGAGGTATATTAATGTAACTGTACCAATCTCTTAAACAGCATTCTTAATCTGCAGATCTCCGAAGTGATTTAAAATGAAAGAAACTCATTGAGTAGAGCCAGATACTAAAATGATTCAATGTCATAGAGATTAATCGAGGAATACAACTTGTATGTCCATATTCTGCCTTCTACTGGTTCCCTGCTTCCCTGTTAGTGGCATAACTAGGTGTTCTGCAGAATTTCAAGGGAAACGTACAGTTTTAAATTGTACCATTTTTTGTGTGAAAATTCAGTGCCATTCTGGAAGGAGAATGGAATACCTTCTCTTAATTATGTTTATAGAGGGAGTTCTCCATTGGGAGAAGGGGGAGTGACTTGCTTTACTGTGAAACAACAGATAAATGGTATCCTTTGCCAGAAACATGGAGGAAGGAGCTAGTGATATTCAGGTTGGTTGAAACTTTTCCTTCTGTTGAGGAACATACAGAACTGCTGATATGTCTGAATCGCAGTTAAGTTACCAAAATACAGACACACACGAGACACCCAGTCTTGTGTGGTATTTCCCTACTGTGTAAATTTCATTCCTTTACCTTTTTTCAAAGGCATACTTGCTGCTACATTTAGCTAATAGAACTGAATACAGGTATAAAGGAGGAAGGCATGGCTGTGTCTGTCCTGTCTCAGTTTCCCTGCAGTTTTTTCTGTCTCTGCATTTCAGTGGAGTACTGATCTGGAACACAGTCTGAAAATCTAAAGTCTCTACATCACCAAAGATGAAGTTTGTGTTTAGAAAGTCAGAAGCAAGGTGTAGAAACATGGCACTTGGTGTTATAGTACTTATGTGGAGCATATCTGTACTAGCTCTGTATTGTGCAATGTGTAAATCACTGTCATCTTTGCGTACTCCTTGATGGAGCGGGGAATGTGACGGTGAATTTAGCCACGAGGGTATCGGTTCCAGGACAACTGCACAGCCGCATCTCTGAGATAAGCTAGCCATTTGTCAGTGTTAAATTCATTGGTTTATTATTGTGTTATTCTTTCAAAGAGTGGAATGTGACTCGGCAAACAACGGCATTGATTTACATCTCCATTTGAGCTCATGTTACAAATTTCACAATGGGGCTTTGCATCCTTCACTTACTTGGAAAGAGAGTGTTGTGGATTTGACTATTGATAGAAGAAAAACACTGGGAGACCTTCGACAATCGGTATTCCAGGTATTTCCTATATTAAATGAACTCAAACACTTCATAATAACAAACATAACACTTACAAATTTATTTATGCCACAATTTTTATTTCAATGAGGAATTTTCAATAGTAAATGTCATTTTAGGGGGCTAAAAACTATATGGGTATACATAGAAGGAAACACTGGTTTCAGGTCTGTTCTCAAAGTATTGAAAAGCCGTGTAACTTTAATTAGGTAGACTGTAAAGTTCTCATAAGCTTATTATTTATATTTGGGCACCATGTACATGGATTGACGCTTTGCAGAACTCCAGGCTTGTTCTTAACATTCCAGTTTGTGACAGTTTTGTCTTTGTCTTTGTCTTTTCAAGGAGCTAGCTGGCCTTAAAAGGAAACAGGGTAGTTCAAGAAAAAAGAAAACTAATTAAAATAAACATTTAGCTTAACTATTGGATGTGGTATCTTTGCATTTATTCTCTACTATGTTAAAGGAATGTGACAGTTTGTAAAATGCTTTTTCATAGATATCTAAATGAAAGATGACTTAGTGTCTGCTTTTCCTGTACCTCACAATTGCTGGTTTGTGTCCAGCTGAAGCTATGTTTGACTATCTGTTGACTAGTCTGAAAGGCCAGATCCTAAATCCTTGACAGTTTCCTTCATTACTAGCCTTGTTGAAATAAATAGATGTGACTTCTTAAGTGTTACCAAGTGAGCTTGTTAGCCAGGCTGTAACAGCGTTCAGCAGAGTTATTGCTTGCTGGTGTTTTATTTTGTTTTTTGGTTTTTTTTTTTTCATTTTCCAAATAGATGTTGGAATCTTGGGAAGGAGACATGATTCTCAGTATTGCCAAGCCTTTACCAGCAGGACTGCATCTTTACCAGATACTTGATGGTAAGACTGCTACATATGAGGCTTCCATGTTGTTTATATGTTGTATTTACTGCAGACACTGAGAATTTCATATGTAAAACATCTTGGAGACATGTATTACCAAACAGTCTTCAAACTCAAACTTCTATGCAAGTCCACTGCTGTTATTTAGGACAATCTTATTAGTGAAATGAAGGGTGTTGAGACTTTTATATGTAATCTTTGTTGTGAAGTGCACTAAGACTGCAGATCTTAAGCAAGTTAAATACATTTGCTGACAAAAATATATTAGTCTGTATTTTGACCTGGATCTGCTTATGAATGTTTTCATAGTATTTACCTGCTAGGTAGAGGAGAGGATGAAAGAGAGAAGCCAGGGTGACATCAAAGAAAAATGCAGGTTAGACTTAAGCTGAAGTAGGAATTTTGTAAAGAAAAATGCTTACATGGAGAATATATTTGTATTTTAAAATCATGAATTCTGTCTCCAGCTTTGCATCGTTATGCAATTCTAAGTGTTGGTCTCCAAAAACCTATTCAGCTATTTCAAAATTTTATAGCCTTTGTGGCCTGTTTCAGAAAATTGGGGTTCTAACAGAACATAACCCAACTTCCCATGACTGCCGACATCAGAATACAGAGGCACTCATAATTGCTGTAAATATTCTTCCACATGCTAGTGCAGTTCTTTAAATGACAATGACTTTAAAAAAAAACCTGAATCTGATTTATAGTAGGAAGGCAAAAGAAACTGCAGCATGGGCATTAGTATTTCAGAGAATGGGCTTGGAATGTATGGTATGTAACTTGTTTATTAAATCCAACCTTTTTATTTTAGATCCGTTGATTCACTGCTAAACCTCATGTAGATGCTCCTGACTAAGCAGCTTTGCCCAGTGGTAACTTGGGCCTTGGTTTGTATGGGAAAGGAAGTTGAAACCTTTGTGCCCTCTTTACTCAGAGTGCTGTTGGGGTGTGTACCCACTTGAGTTGCTCTTGCTACATGAGTGAACCCTAACTTACCCACCATAAATGCTGACCACACAGCAGCTTTTGTAATGGTACGCTTGAGCCAGAGTAGAATGTGCCAACATATTTCAGTTTACCAGCTGACCTGCTTCTCTGTTTTGGTGTGAGCAAGAACTTGATGATTTGCTCCTTTTTAGGAGATGAGCTGACCCTGGATGGTGTCGGGCTGGCTGATGGAACAGACGTCTTTGTGTGGAATGGGAAAGAGGTAAAAGAACCAAATACCTTCTCTCCTTGTTAATTCTGAAGAGATAAGGCTTGATCTCCAGACATCTTTTTGGAAATGTCAATCTGTTCTGCAGATGTGCTGCTGACACACCAATGTTGACTTTAGGGAGACCTCTTCAGCCTCGCGTAGGATACTGTGTTTTGACAGCTTGTCAATATATTTTGAGTGATGTACAGTGTGCTGCTTGACAAAATCATAAACAGAATTAAACTATGCAGAATGCAGTATGGTCAGATTGATAGGTGCCTGTAGGTACCCAATGCCAGTTACACTGGAGTATATTCTGAAAACATCTGGTCCTTTTTGGAAGGAGGTTGGTTAATAGTAATGCATTAACAAGAACTTAAGCCCCGTTGCGAATCATTTCACATTTAAAGCTGGACCTGTCAGTGACTACTTCTGTGTATGGTCTCCCTGAAATACTATGCTCCTTTTCTAGTGTTGCATCTTCCTTTTAATAGTAAGGTTTCTGCTTAACTGTCAGAAGCTTGCCTCAGTGGTTATGTAACATGGCATTTTATTCCATCTTTGTAATGAAAAAACCCTCGTATTTTTGAAAGATCTTTGTTGCAAAAGTATGCATTTTCTTTCTGATTTATCAAAAAACCCCATAAACACTCCAACATAAAACCAGAAGAGAACATCTAGTAACCGTTGTTCTTGTCTTGGTTGTACTTTTGGTATGGTATTCAGTACTCCAGCTTCCTGCATGATTGCATTGTCTTCAGGGAACTATATTCTTTTCTGAAGTTGAATATAAGAAAGGCCACGTTTTAAAATATAATTTTTGTGATCTACCCGAGTCACAATTTTGTGTGGTTCTTTAATGTCTTGAGGGGCTCAATTCCTCTGTTCTTAATCGAATTTAATCTGATATCGTGTCCACTGGTTTCTCAGCTACTGTTACCTTTTTGCAGGTATTTATTATACCTGCAGACCTGGAACATACCTTAGCATTATGCTTTCTCTTCCCAACATCTTTGAGTTACTTTAGTTTGTTCATTAGGTGTTTGGTCAGAGGTGGTTTAATAAGGAGGGAGGGTCCATCTTTTTGTCTCATTTTTATTGTTGTCATTGCTGTCTAGTCTCTTCTGTGTTTTATTGATCATCACTGCATAAATCTTGCATTCCTTACTTCAGGTTGGTGGTACAAAGGTGATGACAGGCCCTGATCATGAGCCTGTGGTTGTAAACGTTCTTCGTTTAGCGGAGTATAATGAAGGAGGGAAGGGCCAGCATTTCACAGAATCACAGCACGTCTTTTCATGCAGCACAAAACTGGGTGATCTGCACAGAGCTTTAGCACCGTCAGGAGGAATCATTCTAAAGAACAGTGCAGGACCAGATAAAGAAGCCAAGAACTGGGAAGTTTTTCGTGAAGAAGATATGAAAGAAACAGTCAAAAGTGTTGGTCTGACAGATGGATGCTCAGTACTAATCTTAGACAGCCATGACCAGAGGTAACAATTTGATTACAAATATAATGAAACAAAAAAAGCATTTTTGGCAAAATCTGTTCAGTTACAATTACGGTAGCTGTATATATGTCCATTTAACTAATTGTCACTTTGAGCTTTTTAATTCATGATATAGTAATCTTAAGGTTTGGAGATCAGGTACTTAACAAGCATTAGATAGTTATTTGCTCTTAAAGTGCAGGTGCAGTCATATCCTTTGACTTTACATTTGTAAAGGGAAAAACCTTGTGAGAACAACTTGCTTCCAATGTGGTGGTACATTTTTGGTGTGGCCTGAACTTCTGAGGTTTGAATTGTGTGGTTCTCCGAGGGACTTGGTGGGATGAGAGAAGAGAGCAGTATCAGAAGAGTATGGAACTCTGCTGAATCTCCCAGTTAAATCTAAAGTTGCCAGGGTCAAATTTCTGGTCTTATTTCACTTCCCAGTGCATAGCCTTTAGATTAGATTCCTATCTTCAGAGACATGTATATGTGCTTGTTACATAAATTCTGACTTCCTAGTTGAAACAGTACTGGAAAATTGAGATTGTAAATCAAACGGTGAGAAGGCTCTTCACAAACACCTTTCTGTATTTGTATACAGTAGCAGAAAGACAAAGAAAATCTCAACCTTTTATTTATGACTAGGTATGCTTTCACAGTATTTTTTTTCTAGAAGCCTTAAGCCCAACCTCAGAAAGTGACTTAGAATCTGAAGTGCCTTCAGAAGCTCAAGTCCCATTGAAAGGCCATTACCAACACACGGTTTTCACTGTTTTTTTTTTCAGTAACCAGCTGCCTGGATGCTGCATGAGGCCTCTGACTCTTACCCTGCTGACATGCCATTGCTATTAATGACTTAAGCATTAACGGTTTATTCGAACTTTACTGTTCAGTAATGTAGCCCAGACAATGTGTACTTTTCATTGACCATCTTTGCATCGTCTGTTTTTACAGCTTTGTGAATGTGTCAAGTGGCAATTTGACTGCTTTTACGTATGACATCAGCTGGCTCCAAGTTAAAAACTTCTGCAGGACAGAAGATGAAGAGAAACCTGTTAAAATTACTGCCACTATTGAAACAGTAAGGAGTGTGATTGTTCGTGAATATGATACAGGCTGTTGCCCTGAAAAGCTTGGCTAGCATAGTTGGGCCAATTAATAAGGATTTGATATAACCACAGGGCTGAAGTTGTCCTGTGATGAAAATGGCGTGCAACTCAGAGTTACCATTACTGGGATACTTTGCTGTGTAATAAGATTGTAATGTGGGTCACTTTACACCAATATAGACTGCACTGGTTTATTTGTGTGAAAAAATTTTGGTTTTGGACCATCCTGTAAATGTATGTTTGGTGAGGCTGTCAGTAAGCAAAAGCTAAAAGAGGAGGAAAGTATTATTTCTTGCTTTCAGCCTAGGATAGGAAAAAATGCTGTTTTTTCCCAAGGGGTGGGCTTCTCATAAATATGTTATGATAACAGTACATGTATTATACATATTTGGTATGATGATGTTAAAAGTTTTCTCAGCTGTGGGTAGTGTGAACAGGAGTAAGAACGTAACTAGGACACATTTCAAGTGAGGGCTGCCTTTTGTGGACCTGGCATTTGAACAGCAGGTGTGTTACTAGCATTCTGTATTAGAGGTGTTAATATTGCTTTCTTTTAGGTGATGTCAGATATCAAAAGGAAAGCAATACGGGAGCTTCAGTTAGAGGAGGAGCTAGGTAAGTGTTCAGTTGCTTTACTTGTAGATCTGATAATGTTAGAATGTACTGGCTGGCATCCTGCTTTTTGCATCAATCTATTTAAAACGGCAAATCCATTGCTGTTTTGTTTCTTTTTTCTTTAAAGAAAGAGGGTGCAAAGGACTTAAAATTGATCCAATTTTGAATAAAATGATTATTTTTCCTAGCTTAAAAAATAAATTGGTGTAAGTCTTGATTAAAAAATTTTATGAAGCTCTTATTTTTCAGCGTCTGTTTTAGTAAAGAATAATCTTGTTGCCTTATTAAAGTATTACACTCAGAATTACTTTTTTCTTTGAAACCTTATTCCTTTCTTTAAGACACTCCGGTTTTCTTTCTTTAAATTTGTTGTTGATGCCTTTACCTTCGGAAGCACCTGATCAGTTTTGTAGTATTTTACTGATTGTGGCTAACGGCTGGTTTCAAAGAGAAGGTAATCTTTCACTGAAAACATAAAAAATAAAAAGACTGCTCATGAGGTCTCCAGGAGGAATCTTTCTCCAACGTACTTTTGATGTAATACCTCCAGAGGAAGGCCTCAAAGACAAACCCATTGGCATTCATCTTAAATATGTTATCTGTCTAAACTTCTGAGCCAGATTTCTTCTTAGTTGAATTATTTAATATGTCTGTCTCTTTCTTGCCCTTTTTGTTACAGCAAATGACAGCTGTCTTAGACCTGTTAGCAGAAATGGGAAACTTCTGTCTCCAGGTAAATTTATTTATTTAATCATTGTTCTGTAAGTAGTTCAATTGGGAGACTTTAAGCTTCCCTTTTGTCTTTTGCTGGGAGCAGTACACACACAACTTCACTGATTTCCGGACTTAACTGAAGCAGGTGTGTGTGCATGTGTTTTGTTTTTTCCCCCAGTTTTACTGTTCATTAACAGTATCGATACAAAGCTAGCAGTTGGACTTAAATGTTCAGCTTGGTTTTATTACTTGCATCACTAATGAGCAAAACTGATTAGCATCCCTGCTGTTTATTGACCACTGGCCATATGCTTCAAGACTGTGGGAATTAACAGAAAATTCTGTTTCCCATAGTTATTTATTAAGCTCAACAGGGCCTGATGATGTGTGCTTTTAGCCCAGAAAGCCAGCTGTATCCTGGGTCACATTAGAAAGAGCATGGCCAGCAGGTTGAGGGAGATGTTTCTGCTCTGCTCTAGTAAGAGCCCCCCCAGCAGCGCTGCGTTCAGCCCTGGGGCCCCAAGCATAAGAAGGTCCATGGACCTGTTGGAGCGGGTCCAGAGGAGGCCACGACGACCATCAGAGGGCTGGAGCCGCTCTCCTGTGAGGGCAGGCTGGGAGCTGGGGTTGTTCAGCCTGGGGATGAGACGGCTCTGGGGAGACCTTACAGCAGCCTGCCAGGGCCTGAAGGGGTCTCTAAGAAAGATGGGGACAGACTTTTTAGTAGGGCCTGCAGCGATAGGACAGAGGGGAATAGCTTTATACTGAGAGAGGGTAAGTTTAGGTTAGATACTGGGAAGTTCTGTACTGTGAGGGTGGTAAACACTGGCCCAGGTTGCCCAGAGCAGCTGTGGCTGCCCCATCCCTGGCAGTGTTCAAGGCCAGGCTGGATGGGGCTGTGAGCAACCTGGGCTGGTGGAAGGGGCCCTGCCCGTGGCGGGGGGGTTTGGAACTGGATGGTCTTGAAGGTCCCTTCCATCCCAAACTGTTCTGTGACTCTGATTTTTTAAATGGAAAAGTCTCTAAATGATCTCTTTGCTCTGTAAATTTATTAAATATTATTCCAACCTTCTAGATGTTACAGGAAGCAGTCTAACTTACATTTCCTGAAACAAAATGGTTTAAATCTATTTGTTAAGAGTATTGATGCACAAGGTTGAATTTTAGAACAGCTTTGGCAGAAACTTGAGTCTTGTGGTGATGGGGGAAGCACCATTAGGTTCCCATTTACTGTGAGAAGGCAGCTTGTGTTTGTGGTGTATGAATCACACTGAATAACCTGTGGATTTCTGCTTCCTTAAGACTGGGGGAACATGTTCATGCCGTAGTCTGCTCTTTGATTTACATGAACATGTGATAGCACCTGTCACTGTACAACTGTGCTCCTGATGGGCAGTGTTTAGCAGAAAAGGACCTCCAGTTTTGCTTTTGCCATTGTTGGGGTGGTGGTGAGAAACTGAGTCTATCAGCTTTGTACTTGCTGGGAAGTGTTTTCTGTGTCTTTGCTATTTTGCTAATATATTGCATTAATAAAATATGGCCAGGAAGTGAAGGAGAGATTAATTCCCCTCCATTCGACGCTTGTCAGAGAATATCTGGAGCATTGTGTCAAATTTGGAGGATCCCCAGCAGGAGAAAGAAGCCCTTACAAACTAGAGCCAGTCTGGAGGAGAGCAGTTAGGATGGTTTTAGAGCTGGAACATATGAAAGAGGAGGGAAGCTGGGTTCTTCCAGCCTGAAGAGGCTTGGGGGGAGGAGGAGGAGGGCTAATTGCCATCTTTAACTCCTTTTCTATAGTTCCATGTTAAAGCAGAGCCAGATGCTTATCAGAGAAGCACGTGGAAAGGATCAGAGGCAGCAGACATGAATTTCAGCACAGGAAACTGCAGCTGCTCGGACAGGGGTGGTGGTGGAATTCACATTGGTAGTGGTCAAACAATAAACAGTGAGCACTGGGAGGCTGGGAGATACCCGTCCATGGAGGTATTCAGAGCTTGACTGGAAAAAGCCCAGGTTGAACTGATACTGTTTCAGAGCTGGTTCTCCTTTAAGCAGGGGTTTGGTCCAGACAACCTAGAAAATTCTTTTGTCGCCCCATATTCAATAGATGGTGGGGAAGAACCTTGTGACGTACGGAGTTAGACTCTATAACTCGAAAGTTATAAAGTAGGTATGTTTATTGCGTGCAGATGCATGGGGGATCGCTCCTCCACAAGCGTGCATGCCCGAAGTGATGAACCATCTCACATTTATACAAGAAAACAAATGAATATTCAATTAACACCTATACGTATTCGTTACCTAAACCCGCTTACTCTCGCTTCGTATGTTAATTAGCTTATCAGTCCTTTGCCTGGAATGTGGTGGTCTTGCAGGTTTGTAGGTGATTCATGTCCTTGTGACCATCTGAACTTCTCTGGCAAGAAGACTTAGCACTCCCTCCCTCTAGATAACATTTGAAATGTCTCTCATCCTTTTCTCATCCTTTTTATAAATAGCCCCTTTGTTAGAGGAAGAAGGGCAGGCGTCTCCTCAAAACTGTAGGAGTCTCCTCAAAGCTGTGTGCCTATGTGACCAGACACCGCACCCATGACTAGTCACCATACCCACATTCCTGAGCAGACATATACAATCACAATTGATGTCCATCATCCCCATTTCACACTATTTCTCCATATCACCTTTTTACAAATGTTGCTTTGCTTTCGTCATAGGAGGCTTACAGAGCTGATGTCAGCACTGTGGAAGTGAAGTTCTCCAAATGTCTCTGAACATTTTTATCTTACTCTAAAGAGCAGCATAATAGAATGGATATTTTCAGGAAGCAGCAGCTTATGATGTTCTCCATGTTTTTGTTCTCCCTGAAGTGCCTGAGGATTATACTGTCAAGGAAGCAGAACTGAAAATGGGGAGCTTGCTTGGGCTATGTCATGGGAAAGCTCCAACTTCCACTCAGGTACAGCCATGCTGTGACTGAAAAAGAGTCCTGTGCTGCTTCTATGCTTTGTTTCCATTTCCTAGTATTTCATGTAGTCCTTTTTTTCTTCTTGTAATGGTTGTAAGTGGGATGGGGGGAAAAAAAAAGTTCAGTGGCGCTGAATTATACATATTGGCATGAAGGCTTACACCATTCATCTGTGTTGCAGAAGGCCAAGAGCATATATGTGACCAGTTAATATAGCTAATTTGACTAATGGTAAATCATTTGTCTGTTTGTGGTTGTCCAACTTGTGCGCTCTGATGTGCCTATACTTCTGTAAAAAGCATAAAGTTAAGAAAAGGGGATATTGCTCGTTATCTGCAAGTTGTAAATACGCATGAGAAAAAAGTTGTATATTTCTAAAGATCAGAGCGCTAGCATGTTTTATCTCTCCTTTGCAGCAGACATGTACAGATGGTTAATGAAGACCTACTGATGGCCATAACCCAGTTGCACGTGCTTCTGTTTGTACTGCTTAGATTGTTTGTTTGCTCAAAGGAGTTTCAGCGCTGTTTGACTGATGGCAGGCTTGCAATAGGTGGTATATGTGTGCAGTAGGGAGTGTTATTTCACAGTATTTCCGTATTTAAATGTGTTCTGATAGCTTAACTTGCATTTTTAGCTCTTCCTGTATTTTATTGTTGGGAGTGACCAGAATGCAAGCCCCGAGATGGAGATAGTTGTGGAAGAGACTGCCTCTGTCAAAGAGGTAAGTCTAGCTGCTTTTAAAAGCTTTTCTCTTGCCTGGGTCAGGTCTGCTGCTCCTGGAGAACTCTGCCTTATACCCATACGTCACTTCAGGTCACCAAGAGACACAGAGGCAAAGGCAACTCCAAAAGGCCAGCAGGAAGAATGCCTTGAACTTTCACCAAGTAGTAAAGAAACATCTTTGCTTTTTCCCAAGAATTAACATAGCCTGATTGCTTTATGCATGGCTAGGCACTCCTTTTATATATAGCAGTCCTCAGAATGATATGCAATTGTGGCAGAACCTGCCACACTTCTCTTGTAGTTAATCAAACTCAGAATGCACAAAACTAGAGTGAGAGAAGTCAGAGCTGTGCACAGAATAAAAGAAGCAGTTCTCAGTACTGCTGATCCAGACTTCTGGCATAGAGAGCAAATATTGACGAGTAGTGGCTGCAAAGTGTTGAATTTGCAGGTTTGATTTCTCTAAGGTGCATCTTCAAACTCTGGGACAGAATTTGCTCAAGTAAAGCAAAAAACTGACAGTGCAGATTTTCTGTCACTCAGTCTTTATTTTAGAAAATAGTGGTGTAGATTTGCTGAAAACTTTTTATTACCCAACCAGTGCATTGAGACAAGTCTCACCATATGTTTCTTTTTTCAGTGTCTAAATTTAATGCTGGAAAAATCTGGATTATCAGGTCAGTTGCATTGTATTGTTATTTAATGATTATTTTTTATTTTAAAAATTCCGGATTTCCAAGACAGTTCTTGCTATCCTAAACTTAAGTTTTAAGTTTGTTGCAGTGATCTATGTGTCATTGTAATGTGAAGAGGGGAAAGAATTACAAACTTGACAGTCTTGCTCTAATAAAAGCTGGCTGTGCAGTTGTTCTTGAAAATCAGTTTCAAGCTTTCTGTTTAATCAAAATATGGCAAAACCCACAGTTCCTAGACTATTTGTGCATGTGCAGATGTTTGGCTGCTTTGAAAAGATATTCTGTTGTAGTGGGAACCACTGCATGAGATTAACTGTAAAAAAAATAACTTCTGGTTGCTTTGCAAAACCAAGTTATTTAAAATGAGACCACAGTTTGGCCATTATTTGGGAATCTGAGTGGTAGCAGTTACTCCTTACTAAGCTTTTACATGAGGATTAAGGAGGAGATACAGATGGCATTAGCATGACAGGTGAATTTCCTGGCTGAACATCTCTTTCCATTGATAGGGAGGAAGGAGGAGAAGAGAGTTGGAGTGATGTTGTTTTCCAGCTATTGCTCTAAACATTCATTGAACACTGAATGTGTTACAGTTGTGTGATCGCTGCAAATTCAGCCATGCTTCAAGAAACATAGAAGTTCACCTGAAAGACATTATTATCAGAATATACATTGAATAGCCCAAATGAGAATTAAATATTGTGCTCTTATGTACGTGTATGTATGAGTTGAAGTAGTTAATGTCTTGAAATCAACTTAATTTTTTCCATTTACCTATCGTGTAGTTTTACTGGCAAGAAACGATGGTTCTAGTTTTATTTCTCTTATACTAACAATTTTTGAACTGAATTTGGCGATGTGTAGAGATTCGTGATCTGACTGCTTTCATTCAAATAAATGTCAGACTGCAGCAGATTTTGATATTCTTGTTGTTAAAAAAAGACTGCAAGGTATTTTTTTCCCCACAGAATTTATTGATGAGATTCCTTCTGGGCTTGGGTTATTTTAGTTGTGAAAGTCAAATTTTGTACTTTGAAAAGACTAAAGTGTGTTTTCATCAGTTATTTTGGTCAGATTAGAATGTCCATTTGTGTTTGTTCCTTCTGTACCTAGTATGCTTTAGGTGCTAAATCTACAAGTATTGTTTCTGGAGTGTACCATCTTTTCATTTTTTTTCTCTAGCGGGAAGTCTCCTGGTAGACAGTTGAGGAGGGGAAGTTGGATTTTTCCTTATAGTATTGTTTTCATTTTAACGAGCCTGTCCTTGATTCAACTTGTAAAATGACATGGGAATTCCTTTGCTTTCCTCTTAAACCAGGGGAATTAATGGGGTGTGTGAGGTAGAGACATTTATACAAGTAAGAGAAGACTGTTTCCAAACAGTAGCGTTTCTAGGGTCTGGGGAAGGACGTGAAGGGTGGTGCTTTAGTTTATCAGTGTAGTGTCTGAAAAGAAAACAACAACAACAAACCACAAACAAACAAAAAAACCCCCCACAAGCAAAAGAACCCTTTAATGTTTAGTAAGAGTTTTGTTATGTTTTTTCAAAACAGTGTTGTTGGCTGTTTTAGTTTTCCATGTGTATGTTTTTGGTTTTTGGTAGGTGACAACTGGCACTTGAGAAGGATTGACTGGTGCTATGAAGCAGGGGAAGCATTAAGTCAGGAAGTAAGAGGATCCTATTTTTGACTTCAATCGTGCCGTAGTTTAATTATAAAAATAAATCTGTTTTTCTTTAGAAACTTCTCCTGAAGAGAGCCGCATTAAAGCAAACGCGCGGTGGTTTTGTGTGTGCTCCACTAGTACACTTGCTGGTTTATTTTCACAGCACTGTATGAAGGCAGTGCGGGATACCTATGGTTAAAATACAAATCTTGTGCACTTGCCTCTTATTTTCATTGACTAGGATTAAGCCATGTGCACATAGTTTTTTCTAAAATATAGGCTTACCATGCATTAAAGATGCGTCTACAAAGAGGCATGTTGGTTGGTGGGATGAGGAGGTGCAAAGGAAATACACAGCTCATCAGGATGCTCTGGAAGGACTCCTGTAGGTGCCGTAGCTGTGTGCAAAGCTGTCTTCAAGCAGTGGGTATTAAATGAATATTTCTTTGCTCTTTGGTGGGAAAGCAAAACACATTGGACCTTTGGCATGCATGGCTTAAAACCCCCACCAACATATACTTTAGGAAACAAAGCACAAAACCACGAAGACTTACAAGTGTACTGTGCTTTTTCTTCCTACAGAATGCCACTCTGAAGGAACTTAATGTTTGCAGAGGAGATACTTTGGTTATAACTGAAGGAAAGCTTCCACCAAAGGTAAAAGGAGAGAGATTGTGTTCTTTAGTTGGTTGATGGTGTCTGGAGACGTGAATATGATAGTAGTTTGTTGTTGGGTTTTTTCCTCTTCCTCTTTATTTTAAGATACTTCGGAAGAAATTTGGTTTGCCATAATGTACAGTGCTTTTTGTGCTTTTAAAGCTTTTTTTATTTCAGTCAACATTTAGAATATTATGAATCTGTCCATATTTATTATTCTTTCAACTTCTGGGGTAAAAGGCTTGCCCGTTGCAGCTTCTTCCCTAGAAGTGTCTTAAGTTCTGGAGGAAATTGGTATTTCTGGCATGCAGGGTTCTTGTGAAGGCACAACTCTTATACTGCTACTACTGCTTCCTCACAGAATCATAAAAATGGAGGAACGTAAGTGTTTGCCTTCAGTTTAGAATTGTACTGAGGATGGTGTTTGAAAATGGAGGGCCCTACTGGGAGACTCTCTTGTCACTGATGGTTATACAAATGGAAGGATTCTTTGCTAACAAACCTCAAGCAGTGTCATGGGATGGTTTGTGTTGGAAGTGACTTTTGAAGATCACAGTTCTGATCTTTCACTAGATCAGGTCAACCTGACCTTGAACTCTTCCAGGGATGGGGCATCCACAACTTCTCCAGGGTCTCGCCACCCTGAGTTCCCTCAGTAGTTATGTGTATGTATATAAATGGATCTTAGCAAGTCCATGGTGAATAAAGCTTCATAAAGGGAAACAAGGTATTTTTAATACATTCGTCCTCAGACAAATAAGGCAGGATAAGAGCTTACAGCAGCAGTGATGAATGCCGGTGCCTTTACAAAAGCTCAGGTTCGATCATGTCTTTTCCTTCTTCCTGAGATGAAAGTGAAATTTTTCATTGTCTGCAATGGAACCAAAACCTACCTGGTACTTTCTGTTCATTTCTCAGGGCTTTTTGAAAATACCTATCTGGTGGTTCAAGTCTTCAAGTCACAGGAAGCATGGAGAGAACGCAGAAGACAAAGTGAATGGGTTGACCTACAAGATGGAGGCTTTGCAGGTGTCTTCTGCAGGAGGTGAGCTTTATCAGTTTGTGAAAGGAATTGTATGACCTGATTGTCTATGAGCTGAGGGCTTTTAGTCAAACCCAAAATTTTAATCCAAATCCTTAAAATCAGTCTGAAACCTGTGAGTGACTGTACAGGTTTCAGGAAGTTTGTGGTAAAAGGAGCCACTTAAGAGACATGCAGTTCTCTGCAAGGCCACGAATACCGGATGGTACTGTTCTGATGTTCCTTAGCTATATGTCTTTAAGGGTAAGACCTCCACTAAATTTTGAAGCAGAGGCTCTTTGCTTGTCAAAGTAAAATGGCTTCTCTGTACCTGAAGGCAGTGGCAGTATTGTAAAGCATCTACTTGATGAGCATAGAGGTGATTGGCTTAAAATGCTCCTGATATTACATTTAATTCACTTTAGACTATGTTGCTTTTTGAGAAGCTGTAAAAGGAGAGATAAGCGAGTAAATCTTACATAGCATAAAAGACATTGCATACAGTATTTTAAGCTGTGTTTGTTCTTTTAAACCTCAAACACAAATCGAAAACCAGCTAGGCTAGGAAAATGAAGTGAGGGTTGAGAAGGAAGAAGAAATTGAAGTGGGGACAACAGTGAGTTGAAAAATGGGAAACCAACTGATTTTCCTTTCTGCAGGAAAAGTAATGTTCTTCCTTTTGCTCAGTTGTGTTGCAGAGCAGGACCTGTCTTCTTTTAGAAGTTTTCTTCACATTTTTCTGAGTTATACTTTCTCCCCTGATTATTTCAGCAGCATAGATAAATGTAGATTTATCTTGCCTTGCAACATGCTCTACAGTTCAGTCATAACCAATAATTACTATTTGCAAGTGTGAATAACTGGTCTTAGTTTTAAAATTTGCAGTATAGGAGGAGTTTCAACTGATCCTGTTTGGCAGCTAACAATGTATTTTATCAACTGTATATTATGTTTCTTTAACTTCCTTCCAAAAAAAAAAAGGAGTTCAGGTACCTTCTTTAAGTGAAATTTCACCATGAAGTGACTGTTATCTTTTAGGACAATAAACAGTCATGTTGACTCTTCTGTTGTTTGGTTTTTTCCTCCCCTCTCTCCCTCCTGTCTAAAGATTCACCAGAATACATCCACACAGACATGGATCTTTGTTACGCTGGCAGTATAGAAATAGCAGGAGAAGCTTCTTTGGAAGATCTGAAGATGCAGGTTAGATGTTCTCCTGTATTGGAAATGTACAGCAACACTGTGATTAATTGAGCTCTATTAATACCTATTTTCTATTTCCTTTTCCCTTGTCTCCAGTATGTTCTGATATGGCATTTGCTTTTATGCCATGTTCAGTGGTAAGTACCAAGGGGCAGTTGGAGCATGTAGCTCAGATACTTCCTTAGTATGTCCCCTGCAGTTGCCATTCTACCTGTCATGTGTCCTGACCTGCAAAAGCCTTGTTGCACTTCATCTGGAACTTCGGCTTGCAGCCCTATCTTTATTTCACAATGTACAATGTAAAAATTCTTCATGAGAAGCACACACATACAAGCACTTCCTAAAAAGCCACTTTCCATTTCCACATTGTTCCTGTATTAGTTTTCTGCGTTGTTTTTTTCTTTTTTTTCCTTTTTTTTTTTGGTATGTTGAATCAAACGAGTAAAGAATTGCTTTTGATGCACAGAAGGTCATGTTTGTCATTCGGGAAGGTATAGCTTAGTTTCTTTGGCCAGAAACTAAGGTGCCTTTTTGAGCTTTTTTTTCATCATAAAAGTATGATTTTAATACACAAAAAGAAGAACCCCAAAATAAACAACCCCCCCAACCTAAAAGCAAACAAAAACCCAACCAAAAAAGCCAACCCCAAAACTCCAAAAAGACATAAAATAATCCTATCATAAGGCTCTTTGTTGTTTAGCCAGTTGGTTGTTCTACTTGAACGCATGTGGAAGGATCTCATCTGATTCTGATCCATACCAACACTTACTTTTTTGGTTATGACTTCAGTTTCAGTCTCTGCCAAACTGCTGCTATGAAAAACTGACCATTTGCTTCTTGTGAATAAGGAGAATTGTCTTAGCATGGAAAGAATATTGTGTCCTTGATAAGGGCTTAAAGGGGCGTGCTCAGCACTTGGCTAGAGACTGGGGCAATGATTGTCAGCCTCATTCCCTCCCAGTTCAAATTTTAGTTAAAAAAAGAAATTCAGTACTTTAGAAATGGAAGTTAAATTGAGAAGTGTTGGGAGGGAACAAAGTCCAACTTGCTTTGAGGTTGAAAAGCAAATGTGTTGATTGATCATAGCCACTACCTGTAAGTCACAAGTAACAGCTGGTGTGGAATAAATCTAAATACCTTGCCCCATTTGACTGCTTCAGTATTGCATTGAGAATTAATCAAGTGGCTTTCTTTTTTTTCCAAGGAGACTGGCTGCTAAAATTATTGAAGAAATGTTTCTTTTCTCAGGTTCTGACCTTACCATGCTGCCAGAAGCAGATTGTCCCACTGCCCTCATTTCTCAGAGCATGGACAGTGGACAGTAAGCGCCCAGGCAAGCTGTTACGAAACAACAAGCAGCAACTCAAGTAGGTTTCTTACTGAAAGCAGAAGTAGCGCTGGTAGGCAAGTAGTAGGTTGTGGGATGGATTGGTAGAGAAATAAATTGGGCTCAGTCAGATGTCAACAGAAAGCTTGTTTCTCTTGACTTCAGTTTTTTTTTTTTTCTGAGCATGTTTTTTTAACCAGAGCTGTGGAAGGGCAAGGTGTGAGCATGAGTAGATCATGCCATGCTTATGCTGCCAAGCTTTATTTTAGACTTCCTGAAATGCCATTTTTGTACTTCCCTAGGGTTTTTCATTTTTGTTCTGATAGCCTCTTGCTTTGGCTTTCCATCCAAGCACAGGTCTACTTGACTAAAAGTGGTTTGTCTACTAAAATTTAGACTATATGACTAGAAATTTATATTATCTTTGTTTTGTTTTCAGTGACTATAAACTGGGTGCCAGAGTGGAAATCTGCATAGAACCTTTGCAAAAAGAAGAGAATTTGGGGTAAGATCTCAAGATACTTATTTCTTACAGCAATGCATTTGTAACTGAGCAGCTTTTAACTTAAATACTGTCTGTCAGGATTACAGGTGTCAGTATGCGAGATGACTTTGGAACTTTTTGTTTTCCAGAAGCAAAATAAGGGAGGGCAAGAGGGAGTGAAAAGTGGGAATTCTGGATTCTGAAAGCATGACTGATGAGAATGGTCTGTTTTCTCTTCATGATGACAGGCCCCATGAACTGCTGCTTCGAGTCCAGATGGCCATACCAGGGGAGAGGGACTACTATGACTCCATGGATTTGGTGTGGGATATCTCCAAAGAATGCACAACCTGGGCACTGAGGCAGAGAGTGGCTTCTCACTATTGTCTCCCTGTAGATAAAATTGAAATAGCCAAATACTTCCCTGAAAGATTTGAGTGGCTGCCAATATCTAGCTGGGTAAGGTCTGCAATGACAGAATCCAACAGTTGTTTGAGAGAAATATGTGTTGGTTTGTGCTGTGGGTCTTGAACAAACATGTTTAAGCAGATTTCTGAAATCTGCCATGTACAAAGTTTCTGCTTTGATTTTGTTCAGACACAGCAAATTTCAAAGAAGAAACGGAAGAAAAAACAGGAGAGTTTACAGTCAGCACCTTACCACCTGAAAGATGGAGATGTCATTGGAGTGAAGGTAAAACTAACTTGGCTTTAATTGTTGCCCAAGGGTTAGGTTCAGGCACTCTCCCGTTTGCAGTATCTTAACTTCTTTCTGGTTTTCCTGCATCCTGCTGCATCTCTATGAAAGCACTGATACGTGGATCTAGATAACACGTAGTGTTGTTAAGAAAATTGTCGCTACCAGTCTTTTTTGTCTTTTTCTCTTGTTCTTTTATCAACATGATGCTTTACTCCTTGTATGTCAGTACTGGCACTAGAGGACAATATCTTAGAGGCTCTTGCGCAGCTCTCGGCCAGTGCAAGCAGTTGTTTTCTGCTCTACACTTGAATACTTTCCAGAAGAAACCGGATGTTTTTTCTTACCCTTATTTTATTGACTATTTTTGCCCAACTGAGTAAAATGTAAGAACAATGCCCTTTAAAAATCTTACTGTAAATTTAAACCCATTATATTTTCCAAAGAATTATTACAGGTCTATTCAACTAAGAAAAAAAAAGAATTACGCAGCAGCATATTGAGCTCTGTACTAGCAATAAGGCTTACTTAGGAGACCTCTGAAAGAACATACTCGCTGGGTTTTAAAGCAGTAGGTGAGAAGTCTGATGTCTTATCCTGATGCATTAAACTCTAGAGAAGTTTCTGAATAAGGCAAATTCTGTTAAATGCAAAAGCTAAATAGAGGAGTTGATAAATATTTTTTCCTTTTTGAATTTTTTCCACTTTGCTAACTTAATGACTGCAAAACTAGTTAGAGGAAATTCTTTGAAAATTAATTGTGCAAACTGAGCAGCATGTGGGAAATAGTTTGACCTTATAACTTTCACCTACCAAATCCTTTCTCACAACAGAATCTTCTTCTTGATGACACTAAGGACTTCAGCACAGTGAGAGATGACATTGGAAAAGAGAAACAAAGGCAGCTTGCATTAGAAAAAAAGAAAAGGTATTGAGTATATACATCTCTTTTTTTCTGTAGAAATGTGCAAACTGTTCTTTGCAGCTGTTCTTTACTACTTAGAGCAGACAGTTCCAGTAGTTCTGAAAGAAGTGCTCAGGTAATTTAAACTCCTGGCTTTAAGTGCTGTGGTCCTGCAGTGAGCCTGCCATTTTTCTCTCTTGCAACGTACTGCAACATTTGTCCCTGCCTCCAGAGATGAACAATGAACTCTGTGGCTGCACTGGCACCGCAGAGGTCCTAAGTGTGAGCTTGCAATGTCATCCTTACAGCCATGTGGAAATAGAGTTCTAGTGCAGGCTTGTGCTGCTGTTGGTGCTAAGGCTAATACTAAGTATCTCCTATTTTTTTTCTTTTTTTAATAGTCAGCAAGCTGAACGCTTACAGGACCATGTTTTCTCTGAGGAGAAGCTGAGTATTAAGCATCGTAAACCAGAAGTGGCTCTTTCTATCAATGTGGGTGTTTTCAGATAGCACCACGTGATTTGCTGACCAGACCGTACTACTGATGTACTAAATTGGCATGGAGTACCTCAACTGGACCAGCAAGAGGGTCTTTCCTGAAGTGTCTCTTCAAGAATCACAGAGGAAAAACTGGGCATAGGAATCAGATTCATTCTGATTTTTTTAAAATCTCTCTTGGGGAAGTGCTCTAGCATCCCTTTATCAATGTGTTACTTATTCTCAGGCTAGGTAAATGCACTTTATCTGTGAGAAAACAGGTTAATATATTGTTTAACCTTGTGGTGACTGTTTTGTAATCACCCTAAAACCTTTTTTGGTTAGATGCTGATGTCTTGCAACATCACTACTGAGTTTGCTGGGGTTTTTAATGCAGTCATAATCATCTCTTTCTAGAATTTATTTCCATCTCTGATCTTTGAAGTTACAGATGCTAGAATTTGCTTTTGTCTCTTTATATATAGACCTAAGTCTGCAGTGGCTGGAGTCAGGTTTCGGGAATGAGGGAAGTGTGGAAATCTCTGAACAAAGTGTACAAAACTGGCTCAAAAAAGAGCAAGTTCAGAATCTGTCAAGCTTTAAAACCTGAAGACTTTTTGTCATATGGAACAAAAGCATGGTAACCTTACATTTTGAAGTTCCTAGGGCTTTTTTTTGTTGTCCATAAGCTTTGTTAACAAACAAAATGGATGAAAAAATTGGCAGATCTGATGTTTGGTCTTAAGCGGGTTTTATTATACTCAGGAAAAAGGCTTGTGTTTATTTTCAGTACTCTTATTCAGAGGACTTTCCCTCATTTCTTATCTTTTCAACTGTTCTAATATTCTTTGTTACATTTGAGAAAATGTTTCTCTTGGTGTCACAAAGCTGATTTATAGCCTGCATAACAGAATGGGATGTATGCAGCTGACTACCAGCTGAACTCAGTATCAAAGGTTCTTAATTATTAAGTAAAATGCTTACTGAATGCCTGTGAGATTGGATCTCAAGGTTAAGAATGTGTATAACTAGCTTATGAGAGACCATACTTTTCTTACCCCTGAGGCTGGGAATCAGGGTTTACCAGAAGTTGACATTTCAGCATCTTTATCAAATTTTTTATAAGGCTTACAGTATTTAGTTTCCCCCACTGTATGTAACTATTCATAACCTTAGCTTAATTTAACATCAGGTTCAGAATTTCCTGTGACCACAGCCAGTATTGACAAATTAACCCAAACTCTTAATGGAGTTAATTGTTTTTAAACAAAGTCTAAGCATGTTTTGAATGCTAAGGTGAAAATGGAAGAACAGACGGTAACACAGAAGAGTTTCTGTACAGCAGTTTACGTGCTGGTGGCATCTAACGTGTGTGCCTTTTACGGCTGGGAACCTGTGCAAATAGATTGCTGTATCGAGGGCGGTCTGGTCTCCCAACACACTGCAGAGCCTTGTTGAGCTGCAGAAATGTCCAAAACCTGTTCTGAAATGAGCAAAGCAATTGTTCAAAAGTTACTTCTGAACTGAGATTTAATTAAGGACAACTTCAGGCTGAGATAATGAGAGGACAAAATACAAGTCCCCTTTGGGGACTGCCATGAATGTTTACCTGTTTATGTGTAGAAGATTTTGTAGTAGGAGATGCTGGTACAGCAGACTCCTAAAAGTTCTGGCTGATGTGAGATCTCTTATTTACTTTTAATAGGTTAACAATATTCTGGTATTTCAGACAGCATCAAGACAAAAAAACTGACACTCTGCTATCAGCAAAAAAAAGTCAAAAGCACCTTGAAAAGCATATCATTATTCTTTCAGTGCATATCTTTAAAATTCAGCAGGTGCATCTGTGCTTTCTTAGGCTGATTTGTTCAAGAAGGGCATGTTCTAATCTCGCTGTTTCAGTTGTAGGTAGGCTTTACTTGAATCTTGCCATCCTAGTTTTATGGATAGATTTTCTGAGGTGAGGACAGCCAATTGCTTTCCCTATCATAGTTTGCATCGCCTTCTTCCATATTGACAAATGTTCTTGTGAGCCAGGGTTTACAGAAGTGATAGCACATGCTGATCGCGAAGGTAAACGAGAAAGGTTTGTGTTGCAGATTCTTTCTTTGCATTGCACTTACTTTGCTGGCACTTTAATTCCTCCTGTTCCGTGCTGGACAGCTGTAGTGAGCTCAGCCTTCCCACCTACCTTCTAATAACTCTAGTCTCTTCTTGAAAACATGAACTTTGGAGCAATTTAAATATGGATTCCAAGTACTAACGTGGGGGTTTTAGTATGTGCCTTTGTTAAAGTGTAATGTAGCAGCGCCTGCACTGAACCAATCTTGGATTATTTCTAATATTGGCTCAAATGCGCATATTTTTTTCCTTAAAACTATTGTGGGTCATGCCACAATGAGAGGGTTCATTAAAAATGGGGGTGGGAATAGGGAACATCTTTTTAAAATGGAGTCTTTGTGATTCCATAGTTTATGATGGTTATATTCCAAAGCCTGGAAAAGCTTTCATCTTTATTTTTCAAGTGTTCTTCACAAAATAAAAAGTCATTTCTATATGTCTAGTTGACTTGTCTGTGTTATGTCTCACTGATATGTTGATTGGGAATGGCGTGGATTGGTTTCTAATGTTAGATGGGGCACAACCTTCATTAAGCTTTAATTTTAAAATCTGTTCCTAAGACTGCATTCTGATGGCTGTGTGAGTTTACCCAACCCAGCTGGGTTTGTACTGCGCAAGGCCCTGCGTTCAGTTGGAGGACTGGGATTTTGATGCAAGTTAAAGTGATTTTTAGCTTGTGTTTTCCCCCCCCTTTTTTAGAAAGCATGGTCTAGTATTTACTTCTCATTATTTCAACTCCCAGTTTGTGGATAAATATGTGAATGTGGTCTATTTTGCAAGTGAACTAGTATGAAGCATCTAGAGCACTGTGGTCCTGCGTGTAGTAAGAAAGGCAAAGGAACTTACCGTTTGTATCCACTCCCGGTGCAGTCCTTGTAAAAGAGCAAGTGTTCAACTCCAGGGACCCTATTATGAGAAGAGTGTGTGTTTTCTTTTTCTTTTCCTCATGACTCATTCCAGTTTGCTGAAGTGATTGTGGAGCAGGGGGAAGTGGCCCGTTAAAAAGCTAATTCATTCTTGCTCACTTTGGTCTTCCCTCAGCAGCCACTGAGCAGAGCAGTCGCGTCCTGAAGGGTGTCAGAGGTACAAACCCTGGTAATAACGAGCAATAGCGCTGGGGGGATGGAACTGGAATGGGTGAGCAAGACAGGCTAACAACTGAATGTTCGTTTTCTGTTTTCTGACTGGTCCTTGGTCAGCACAGCGCTTTGTGCAGGTCAATACAAAGGACAGGATCATGATCCAACTCCTTCTGTGGATCTTTATTACAGCCGGGTGGTGGAGGCCCACCAGCTGTGTTTATTGGATGGGGTTTGTGCATGCCGCTGCTTCTGCTCCCGCTTCATCTAGGTGTTCGTGCTGAGTAAGAGCATCAATCCTTTTACTAGTTCGTGGGTTTCTTCCTCAGAGAGCATCAGCTTCACTGATCACTTCTGAATATGTGCAGTTTTCTGCGTTCCGTGCAGAATCTGAGTGCGCTGTGTAGTTCCGCTGCCGTACCTGTCTCCTGGCTGCCGTGGCTGGCCAGAGCCATGTTTGGGCTGTAAGCCCCTGCCAGCAGCCTGTGCTTGTGGAACAGCTCCCGGGTGACATCTGGGAATGATACCTGTGGTCTTAATGCCTAAAGAAGTTTAACCCTCCTCCCAGCCACCAGCCCTCTTGCCTGTAAAGACAGGTATGTTAGCTAGCATGGTCTGTTTTGTTCCCATCGGTTGCCGTTGACAGGTACGGGCTGTGATAGCGGGGTGGGTTTGTTTGGGTGTGGGGTTTTTTTTGCATTGTGAGGAGGTACAGCCACCATAGTTTCTGTTAAGCTGACACCTGTTTGGGTTCCTTCGTATATGTCTAACTTGGCTAGTAAACTTCTGACTGCAGAAAGAATCCATCCATAGCTATAATGTACAGATAGAGCATATCTTCCCTTGCGGTGATGTATAGGTCTGTTCAAGGTTCTCCAATCAGAATTTACTTGTAGCAATTTATGAACTCTTGATTTTCCTATCATACTCTGTGCATGGCTGGAGGCTGCATGACTTGGTTAACTGGCAGGTTGTGATAAGAGGGATTTTCTCAGTCCTGCAGAGTATAAATTCCTTTATTACGTGTGCACATAAGTAATGTGGAGAACAAAGAAAGGAAATGGGCCAATCCTTAATTTTTATTGTTTGAATTATACGGGGGAAAAAAAATTTAACAAATAATAACGAAATTAACAAATAATAATGAAACATTCACAGCAGCGAGTGTGGCAATCCACAAAGCAGTAACAATACAAACCCTATCTTAAAAGACTATCATTGCATGCTTTGCTTTTCTTACTATACTAAAAGGCTTTCAAACCCTTTCCTCTGTCTCAAGGGAGACCTTCTTACTCCATGCAACTACCTGAAAGGAGGTTGCAGTGAGGTGGAAGTTGGTCAACAAGCTGACAGGACAAGACGGCCTCAAGTTACACCAAGAGGGGTTTGGATTGGATATTAGGCAACATTTCTTCACCTAAAGGTTTGTCAAGGAGTCACCATTCCTGAAGGCATTTAAAAGATGTGTAGGTGCAATGCTTAGGGACATGATTTAGTGATGGATGTGGCAGTCCTGGGTTAATGGTTGGACTTCATGATCTTGAGGACCTTTTCCAACCTAAACAATTATGACTCTAAAAGACTTATGGCTTAAAAAAAAAGAGGGGAGGAAGAAAGAAAAAAAAGAAATTGTGCTGTGGAAAACTTGCAATAAGTACCAGGTAGCTAGGCACATGCAAGAGAAACTTAAATGTATTTGTAATTTAAGCATCCTTTCAGAATGACACTGATTGGGGTAAAGAAAAGTTTGTAAACACTAGCAAAGAAAATTCTTCTCTTAATCATAAAGCCATTAAGATAAACTGTTACTTAAAAATCAGTAAGTGCTGCCTGATTCTAGGTATCTATTGCACCACGAGGTGCACTGAGTTCTTGTGACCATGGCTCCTCTGCAGAGGCCTGTGACGGAGGGTGCAAGGATGGTACCAGTGTGCCATGTCTCTCAGCACTCCCAGAGCTGTTGTCCCAGCCTACACGTGGGCATCAGTGCTGCGTCTGGCTCAGAGCTCTGTGTGCAGGAGCACCTCCATGTGTCTCCCGTTTTCAATCACTGCGGAGAGAGCGCTGAAGATACTAAGAATGACAGGGAAGATTCCTACCTCTATGCAGCTGAAGGTCAGAAATCAAAGCTATCCTGGACAGCTAGACTTCTAAAAGGTCTTTAAAAGTATTTTATTTTTCTTTTGATTTTAATGTGTAGTTTTGAGTAGCGATTTTGCTTTGGCAACAGCAATTAGCTTCTAGAAAATACAAAGCCACTGAGTTGGGAAAATGATTTATTTTTTTCTCCTTTGACTATTTTTGTCAACTCCTGTTGATAGCAAAAGTGCATATAATGCCACATTTTAATCAGCGCTCCAGGGACAGAGTGCCATGAGAATAGACTAGTTTGTCTGATGGAGCTGGTGGATGGCACAGATGCACTTTGCTGCATTTTGCAGGCATCCTGTGAGGTTCGAAGCTTTGAGTGTCAGACAAAAATTTGTGTGCTGCTGAGGTGGAAAGACTAGAAAAGAGGACTGTGAACTCAATTTGATTGTTAGGCTGCTGGTCTGTGGGATGGATTTGTTTTGTTACCATTAGCTTTTGCATCTAGCTGATCCCAACTTGCTATGATCTGGGGATTGAGACCTCAGAAAAATAGTCCTCTTAAGTGTTATTGAAGTGGGCAGCCAGAAGAGGGGAGTGCAGAGACACCAACCCTTAGGAATTGATTCCAGTCCTTGCAGAATATGTTTACAATCCTGCACAATTACAAACTGTTTGGTTTGCTGTTCTTTTTTTTTTTAAAGTCTTAAAACTGAGAAAGCCAGTGAAGCATGAAAACCTGCTAATACTTATCATAGCAACAAAAATCTTGTTCTAAGATAATGCAGTCAGTATATCCTTCCATATTACTATTACTACATATTACTGTTCCTGACACAAATATCCTCAGTTTGAACTGTGTTTTTGACTGAGACAGAAGGTGCTTTCTGTTGTCAAGCTGCATCTATATTTTACAGCAGCATTTGGTAGCTCAGCTGATAGAGGTTGGAAACTGCATATATACATGTGTGCACTTAAGCTACTGAGTTCATAAGGTTATTTGAAGCTGGAGACAGTATCCTGCTGTTTGTGGTATGTAAAAAGAATCAGAGGTAGGGAGCTTTACATTCCTGCTGCTGGGCCTTGAATATATGACCAGCAATACGTACCGTGGTGCTGTCCTGCTGCTTTCCAGCCTATTTCTGCAAAGTAGTTTTGCTGTATGAAGTCAGACTAGTGGCTGGAAAGGTCAGAGTCCCTTCCTCCAGGAGGAGGCAAAGCTTGGAGGAAAAGGCAATATGCATGGATGTCTATCCCTGCTTGTGATGAAGTGCTCAAAACAGCCAGTTTCTCTGCGACCCTTTTGGTGTTAGGATGGCTTTTGGTGCATGTTGGAGATGTTGAGCCACAGGGTACACTGCTTTGTCTCTTACTGATGTCGTGTGGTCAGCTGAATTTCTTACTGACGTTTTCAGGAGGATTGGTCTTGGCTTGCCCAGTGTTTCTGAACAATTCTTGTCCCAGGTCCTCAAACAGACTAGGTCTCCAGACTAAACTTAAAGCTTTCTGGTTTATGGTCTTAGGGTAATTCTTTTGATTCCAGTGCCTGCCTCTAGGTCTGTAGGGATTCGTGGAGATTTTGTGGGTTGCTAGCTTTTGGTTCTTCAGTTAAATTGAGCCATGCTTCCTTGGGGTACTACCTCTTCAGCAAAACGAGCGTGCCAAAGGCCAAATTTAACAAAACCCCTGAGAGTCCTTCTCAGACATCTCAGATGCTTTGTAGAGAGCTGGTGGCAGAAATCCAGATAAACCACACAATTCCAAAACAAACAACCCTCTTCCCCAGTGCAGCTTCTTCCCAGTCTTCTTGCTTCCTCTGAGACTTTCTGATGCCCTTGGATGTAGAAGCTGTCAACACCTCCTCTTCTTCCCAGGCTCACCAGATCTTGTAGTCACAGCCTGTCTGGGAAAGTCAACAACCCACCAGTGTGTTGTGTTTGGGGAAGACAAAAATCACTTCCTTGTAACCACCTGCTCTCAGGAGCCCAGATGTAATTACCTGGTCAACGTGGAAGCTGTCTGCTTCCTTTGCTGAAAAAATAACCTATATTTTTGTCTGAACTAACGCCAGATAAATTTGCTTTGTAACTTATCTTTCTCTTCCCAAATTTGATTCATTCTTCTAAGGTTGTTCAGCAAGGCAAGTAAGCTGAAGCACAGCAGCACGGCCCCCTTGCGGCCCTGTTGAAGTTCAGCTTTCAAACACTAATGGTAGCGACTGGCTGAGCAGAAAAGCAGCATTTTCTTTCTCAGGTTCCCAAGCCTGGTCAGGGAGATGGGCAGCAACCTGGAGGCTGGGCACAGCCAGGTTTTCAGTTGTTGATGCAGGCTGTGACAGGGCAAGGACGAAGTGGGTTGCCTGGTGGCAATGGGCCTGCAGGGGCTGAGGACAGTGCTAGGGGTCCTGTGCTCTTCTGTAGTGGCCTTGGCCTGGCTTTGCTGGGGAGTGTGATGTGGGATCAGGCAATCCGGATGTTACCTCATTCTTCCCCATCCATCACTCTTACTTTCTACTTCTTTATTTCAATAATAAAAAAACCCAAAACAACAAACACCAAAAAGTACAATGGAGTTTGAGCACTGTTTATCTGCTGATTATTCACATAAAGGCGCTGGGGCGTGACTAGCCGTCCGGGGCCACCTCCCTCGGGCCCGGGCCTACCCAGGCCGGTTGCTAGGGCCGCGCTGTGCCTAGCAACCCCCCCCTCGGCCGCTGCGCTTGCGCAGTGAGGCGCGGCGCGCCGCGGGGCAGGCCGGGAATGCCCGGAGCCGCCTCCGGCGCGGTCCCGCCGCCGCTATGAACGAGGCCGTGGTGCGGCGGACGCAGGAGTCCCTGGGCCGAGTGATCCGCAAGCCGCCGCTGACGGACCGGCTGCTGAGTAAGCCGCCCTTCCGCTACCTGCACGACGTGATCACCGAGGTGGGCCGGGAACCGGCCTGCGGGCCCGCTCCGCTGTTGCTAGGCAACAGGGCCTGCCTGCGGGCTCGGCCGCCCCCTGGCGGGCGGGGGTGTGCCTGCCGCGGCAGGGGGGAGAGGGGGTCCCCCGGGCGGGGGGCTGCGGGGGGCCCTGAGGCCCCTTGACTCGGGGGTGGGGGGGGGTGTCCCCGTCACCGTCCCGCGGCCTGGCGGGGCTGGTGCACACCAGGACACTGCTGCTGGGGGGGACGCTGAGTAGCAAGTAAATCTCGTCGGGTTTGGGGCGGCTGGTTGTGGGTATGACCTGAGGGCCTGACTCTGCCTTTGATCCTCCGTGAAACCTGCTGGTAGGTTATTTTCCTATCTCCCGTTAACAAAAACACAACACCCACCAGTCTTAATTTTAACGTTTACTGAGTTGCTGCTTTATATATAGTCACATATAAAGAAGTCAATAAAGGAATAATGCAGAGCTGTGGTTAAAGTGCAAATGCAGGTCTTTACATTGTGAGTCTCCTGGATTCACCAACCATCAAGGTTAAAGATGGAATTAAGTAAGAAGGGAGGCTTGAGCGGTAAGCAAGGATTAAGTCTTGTCACAGAGCATGTTCAGAGGCCTCTGAATCTGCTCTAGAAACAGTTCTCACAAGGTATCATCTCTGCAAGCAAATAAGGCCAATATATTTCCTATTGCTACACAGGCTTTATTGAACAGAGGCCTTCAAGTGTACTTACTGTTTTTCTTCTATTTTGAAGGTAATTAGAGTGACGGGTTTTATGAAAGGACTTTACACGGATTTTGAATTGAAATCGGATAATGTTAAGGTGGGTATGAAACTTCCTTATTTATTTAGCTTTAATATTAGTATTCTTTGAAACTTGCCCGAAGGTACTTTTGGTCTTTTCTGCATTTAATGTCAAGGACCTGTCTTTAGTCTTGTGCAGAAATTGTCAGAAGTATTGCCTATTGGCTATATTGTGCAACGCACAGGGTGAACCCCTGTAGATTGCATTTGTGGATGTGACACAAACAAGCTGTTGCGAGTAAACAACTGTTTTTGTACAGATTTCAAAACAACAAGTGTTAATCTATGATCAGATGTAGGCTTCCAAAATATTATAGTAGTGTGGATGAAAAGAATCATTATGTAGCAAGGTTGCCTTGAAGTAGTTTGGCATTGATAATAGTAATTAGGCAGTAGTTGGGCATTGTTAATAAATCACAAACACTAGAAATCCACATACACTGTTTGAAAGAGTCTTGTGGTCTATAAATAGAATGTATGGGTTTAGATTTATTGCTTTATGTATGTGTGTGTATATATATATTGTACCCATATATAGCATAAATATTCATGCTTAATATCCCAGGACTTACTGAGGCATTTGTCTATTATATGCATTCCACAATAGGTTTATTACGTTATACAAATAGCTAATTAGAGAAGGTTATTACTGACAAATGCTTTCCTTAAGTACAAAGGTTGACTTTAGTCTCTGCCTTTCCTCTCTTGTTCGTCTCTGCTGAGCTGATGCAGAGTTCTCCAACTACTGACTTGGTTGGAAACTTTTCATGGCACTTATTCATGGCGAATAACCTAGTGTTTGTATGTTGCTAGTTAGACAGCTACATCCTTTGGTGATTGTTTAACATAGCAACTGAAAGTATGAGGTCTATGGGCCTGGTTTGGCATCCGTACAGCCAATTGCGTGGATGTTTTATGCGTTTCTTGCAGCTAATTATCAGTGTGATATATATGTTTATATTTCTGTGACTAAAATCTAAGCTATTTATACAATGGATCGTTATTTTTTTTGGTACTGTGCCTGTTGAAGCTTGTCTGTAGTTCTGTGATGAAGATGTGTTATTGGGACAGCACCATGCATTTTATTTGTGGGTTGAAAAAGCAGATTTCCTAGCAACTCCTGAGCAGGTCTTGGTTTGTATCCACATCATGTGATAGCTCTCGAGTTGCAGCAATCTTGAGTACCTCTCTGAGAATTTCTTTCACGGTCCATGAGATCATGGTTTTCAAGAGTTCAGGCAGAGATCAAAATGCTGTACTGTGGTGGAAAATGTTTCTAGCTTGCGTTCCTTTTTTCTGAACACTGGTCAGGAGAAAGGCTGGGCACTCCCAGGATGCTTCTTGCTGTGATTTCTGTTGGAGTTGTGGAAAATCAGAAGGGTAATCTTTATGCAGAGATGGAAGGTACCCATGGAGAGCTAGAGTTTGAGAGCAGCAGCTGGAGTCAATGCTGTGAATAGCTGTGTGCATTTCTATGTGAGGGTGATCTGCTTTATGTAACACTAGGGAAAGATACTCACCTGGTGTGATGATTTGGCAGTAGATGCACAGACATGGAATGGGCAGGATGCTTTCAGAAAAAAGAAAAAGTTTGTACCCGCTGTGAAATAGTCCCAGTGCTGTAGTCCACACTCTTTGTGATGTGGGCTGGGGAGAACTGACAGGTGCTCTTTGCAGGCTGGCTGTGCTGTTGCCAGTCGCGAGGTGTGTAGACTGAAATTAAGCAAGACTAAAACTTGGTCCAGCCTCTGGTGGCTGGGGCTGGGTCCTGGTCTGGACACCCCTTCTTATGCTGCGCAGCGTCATGTACGCACAAGCGCAGTGACCATTTCAGCTTACCGCTCCCACCTGGACATAGCAGGTGGGTCCTGAAGTACCCACCATTTCTTCTGTGCTTTTTATGTCTCCACTGTTGGGGTAACACGTTCTGCTTGGATGGCTAATCCCCTCCTTCCACACGGAAAGTTGTGTGAGGCAGGCTGAAAGCATCCCACGAGCCAGATCTGGCCTGCAGAGCACACACGTGGACCTCACTGGGTTCTAGTTTGTTCAAGGGATGTATAGTCATAGCAATCAACTGGAGAGGGATGCAAGGGGAATTTAAAGCATGAGGATTCCTTATTTGTTGGGACTTCTCCAAATACATCTCTTCTGCCAGCTACAGTGGATGATACTGTCTGTGTGTTTATCAGAAAGGTTCATCTTGTTAGGTCTAGTAAAGTTGTTCCTTTATAAATGGAAATACTGGCCATCAGGCTTGCTTGTTGAATCTTTTACATCAGCTATATATATATATACACACACACAAAAAATTCTTTGTTTTTATATCTCCATATATAAAGTCCTACTAGCTGAAACAGGGGAGATACCTTTTTGTGAAATCTATCCAAGAAAAAATATTTTCTTAAGCTCTCAGCACTGTTTCAGATGTTTGTTTTTATTTGGATAGAATTCTGTTTACCGATGTAGGTGGGAGCTGTAGGTTTCTCATCAGGTTCATGAGGATTTCTTACATGGACAGAACACACTGGTAATGTTAACTGCTGAAAATGATGAGGATGTAGGATGAAATCTTAGATCTTTATTTAAAAACATGTTTGGTTTCAAATAGTGTCCTGTCTCCTTCCCTAAATTAATAGATTACATATGTCCTTGGAAGGGTGGACAACTTTTAATAGAAGGAGGTTGCAGTATTTCCTTCCTTTCCTTTTTTATTTTTGAGTGCAGGGAGCACTGGTGAGGGTGAAGTGCTGCTGTAGTTAATGGAGACAATCTGAAAATCCCAGCTATGTGGCAGTTGTTTGTTTTAATCCGTTTGGAAGAATCGAAGACGGGAAGTACCCTGACTCTGGAGACTGTCTTCCCACGCGTTTGACTATCATGCACGTGCTTGCAGCAGAACCCGGTTCTTGTTTGTGGAGAGTGGCTCTGGGACTTGAGATACTACGTGAATGGCTCAGCTAAGTTTTGGTGCCACAGGAATAGGTTGTGCTGCCAGGTGCCTGTAAAGAGTGTCGGCCTTGCTCAGCAGAGGAAATAGCGGCTTCTGTTGCTTGCCTCTGCACTGCTGTGTCTGTCAGATTTGATGCAGGTCATTCTGGATCTGTGCACCTGGACAGTAAGTGCAGTCCAGAATCGGGTGATTTACAGGATAATTACCACTGTTCCTTTTCTGAATTAACTGAAATGGCAGTGGTCCACTTCTCAGTTATCAGTTTGAATGTGACAGTTTAACAGGCATTGGTTTAAAAGAATATAAACACGAGTACAGAATTCTCATGTGGGTTTACTTTTTAACAGACTAGTGAAATCCTTTATCTCCACTCATGAGTCCAAAGGGTGAGTGAGTAGACTTCTGTCCTGGGCTGGTAAATAATCCGTTAATTTGATTACGTTTTATTAATAAACTCCCTTTTTTTTCCTCTGCTGAGTATTCTACAGCTGCAGAGACTTCACACCATGATTTCATTCTCTGTGCCAGGAACCCTCCAGTAAAATTTTGATTGGTAGGGGGTTGTTTATTTTGTCTTTATTTTTTTTCCCCCCTATGATTTTGCATAATCACTAAAAGACATCATCTCTGCTGAAGGCCGCTTGGGAGAAGTTGTTTGTGAAGTATGGTTCTAAAACTAAAACACATCTGGTAATTGTGGAGATAAAAATATGTGCCTGTATCCCATTCCCACTATCTTTCGTATGTTTTCTTTACTCACTGTAAAGTCTGGTTTGTAAAGTATATGTGCAAGCACGTAAGACCCTCAGTTTAGACTCATGTTAGTCCTGTAACTTTGGGACTTCAATGCTGAAAAATATTCAGGGTAAGAACTGTCTTTCTGAGCAACATCTGCTGTAACAGTCCTGTTAGAACTCTCTAGTGATTCTTTTGGTAGTACTTGCAATCATTTCTTAAATAAAACTTATCTTCTTTAATGTATAATGCTTCAAAATGGAGTGCCAAGCAAGTTTTAATAGCAGTCTTAAAATGCACTGAAGCTAAAAGATAAACTTACTAAAAAGACAAAGTTATACTTCCACTTTGGCCGTTCTAGTTCAATGTTCGTCTGTTATCAAAGCTGTCATTTCTTAATTAGAAATAACTAACTATAAATCAGGTGCGGCCCTCTTTGCTGACCTTACAAACAGTGTGCTGCTCTTGTTGTACGGATGCTGTCTGCAACTGTTCCTCCCATCAGTTTTTCTAGTCGTTAGGTGGTGTGTGGAATTACTTTAGAGTCTCAGTATTATTTTAAATTGCTCTTTTACCAGGATAAAGATGCCAAAATCAGTTTCCTTCAGAAGGCAATTGATGCTGTTGTAATGGTAACAGGAGAGCCGCTGTCAGTAAAACCAGCACGTGTTGTGGCTGGACACGAACCTGAAAAAACCAATGAATTTCTTCAAGCAATTGGGAAGTGTTGCTTAAATAAGGTACGACATCACTAATATATTTTATGCACATACTGACATATTATCAGAGCTTATTTGTAACAGACTTTATTAATACTCAACTGCTATTTTTATTTACAGAAGATAAATGGGTTACCACTTAAAACTATAACAACAGATGGATAGTATATGATCCTTAGTAGAGTTTGAGCCAGGTTCCCATGCAAATACGTTCTGGATATTTTAGTGCTTTTAATGTATACTGCTTTTTATTTTTCACTTTATTCACTGGTCATTTAATAACATTGGTTAGGTATGAAGAACACGAAGCTTCAGAACTTTTAAAATGTTGGGATGCAGACACATTAATTATATGACCAGATACTGCCACCTTTGACTTCAAAATTTCAGTCAAATTTCTAATTCTGTAATGAAAGTAATTTTTCTAGTGTGATGCTTTTTTTACTTTTTCAATATGGAAATGAAGCAAAGGAGAACTTTGATAACCAGTTAAAAATAACTGCATAGGCAATTATTAAAATAATTGTTGTATTAAAAGTAATGAGGATTCTTTGCTTATAGGTGTTACAGTGATTTTTTGAATATAAAGGTATTACCCAAAAACCTTGGATCAGTGAGTGTGAAGAAGCTGTGTATATTTAACTGTGAGATACTGCAGTGTTTATGGGCTGTCTGCAAGTTTAGTTTGGGTTACCTTTGTCTGATAATCTACTCATTGAAATGTACGTTAAGTGGTTTTAATTAGTAGAGTGCTGTGCGCTTCTTCCTTATGAACTGCTTGAGACAGGGAAGGGGGAAACTGATAAACATGCACAGAGTTTGTTTGAAAACATGCGTGATGGAACAGCTCTGCAGAATATTGCGATGAGATTTAATATCCAGAGGATATAGTCTACCCATCTGAACTAAAATAATTAGGCTCCTGGCTTTTTTTGTGAAACAGAAGCTTGACATGCATTGTGGAAAAGAGCCCCAAAAATGTGGATCAGTCTCTAGCCTGATACTTTAGTGCTGAGCTGAGCGTACTGCTTGGAGTTACTTAGTTCAGGCAAGTGTTGCTAATGTGCAGAAGTTAGTGTCCAAATGTGAAAACCCACAAAATTTCATAGTTTTGCATTTACAAAGCAGGAGAGAATTAGGAGTCTGCCCCCGGGGTAATATCAGTTTTAGTGATCTAAAAGCTGTTCCTGTTTCAGGAAGGAGAATTCCCTGACTGTGATTATTTTTTTTTCTTCTGTTTTTTTGTTAATGTAGTCAAACTTTCTACCATTTGGACACAAAAGCTTGTCTTGCTGTCTAAATGATCTGATTAATAATTGCTTGTCTTATTAACAAATGAACCAGATGCAAAAACTTTTTAAACACTAACTGCAGCTTATTGGAAGTCGTTCTTAATATAGTTTTCTTTAGTGACCATTGCTGATTGAGCAAGTATTGGGTGAAAGTGGAGTGGCCTAAGAATGGATGCAGATGCAGATATGACACAGTATGGTTTTAAGAGTGTTTAATCAATCTAGCAGTTGTGGTATAAGGATTTGATAGTCATTTGCTTTACTATTTTGAAAAATATTTAAATTGTCGCAATGAGAATTGCTGTTGTACTGTAATACGTAAAAACCACCATATATTTATATAGCTCTGGTCCATGTAATCAAATAATTACAAGAATTACCAGGAGGTATTTGGCATAGGAGAGCATTATTACTCCTGTGAAAGAATGTTTCAGAAGAGCAGAAATACATGAGCTTTGTTTATTAAAAAGCAACACCCCCCCCACCCCGAAACAAAAAAGCTCACCCAAGTCATGTTAATTACAAAGTTAGGAAGAAAGGAGGTATTTAATAGAGTAATTTACTCATTTCAATGATGTTTTCCTATTCCTTAAAGCTGTCCAGTGATTTTGCTGTAAAAAAGATCTTAGCTGGGGAAAGAGCTGATGCTAAAGGGAAACCTCCGTCCTCTAAATCTCGAGATAAAGAAAGCAGAGAGTCCAAACCAGAAGAACGAAAAAGCCATAGAGATAGAGAGGTAGGCATTTGCAACTTTTGTGGGGTACAAGGGCTACCACTCTTTATGGTTTGGTTTTTTTGGTGTTTGGGTGTTGTTTTTTTAGCTTGCATTTTTGTCTGTGTAAAGTAACTGTGTGACTGAGTTGCTATGTATTGGAATTAATTTTTACTTTTAATTTCTTTTTAGGACAGAGGAGACACTGAAATTAAAGACAGAAGTTCAAGCAGAGACAGAAAGCCCAAAGGAGATTTGAAAGAGAGTGAAGAAAGAGAAAAGCAAAATGATAAACAGAAGGATAATGAAGACAGGCACAAAGACCCTGAAAGAGACACATTTAAGGAAGGAGAAAAACAAGAAAGGGAGAGAAACAAAAGCAGAACAACCAAGCAAGGAAGAGAAACAGAAAAAAACAAGGGAAAAGGAGACATAGAGCAAGAAGATGATCTTGAGCATGGTAAAGGACAGGAAAGAGAGAAGAAAAATGGAGGAAGAGAAAAGGACAAACTGAAAGGAAGAGACAAAGATAAGGCTAGAGACAGAGAACGAGAGAAAGACAGAGATAGAGGAAAAGATAAGGAAAGGGATAGACAAAGGGACAGAGAAAAAGATGGGGAGCATTTAAGAGAACATGGAAAGGATAAAGCAGAGAAAAAGGTAATTGAAATCTTCAGAGAATAACTTTCCACATGCTGTGGCAGGGACTGAGCATTTGTTCTAATGACGTTGCGTACTTGTATTTCTGCACGTGTAACAACTAAGTACTTCCTTTAACAGCAGTTACTCTTACGAAGTGAAAGTTTTGGTGTGGATTTGATCTGGTAAGAGTGTGACTGAGGCCATCTGTTAACTTAGTGTCTCTGTCATATATCTTGGCTTGAGCCATCGGAGTCATCTGACAGTGCTTCTTGAACATCTAATAAGCAGTTTCTTTTCTGAAATCTGCATGTCTGAATTCTCCTGATCACATGAGATTGTATGGCAGAGAGGTGGCATCGACTATTGGAACTCTGTACTTGTATCCTCATGTGCCTTCCCAGTAATGCATGCTGGTGTTGCAGCCATAGCTGGCTTTTAGGGAAGACGAGGTTGAAGAGAGTTCCCTTTGAGCCACGACTAGTCTCTCTTGAGCTGGCTTCTTCTGTAGCAGGACACACAAGATGGCAGTGGCACATTTGTATTTTTTTACCTGGCTTTCTAGATTGAGCTGTTTGCTTCCAGCTTGATTTTTTTTCTTCTTTTTCTTTCCTTCAAAGGACTGTTGGGAAGCCCATCTAGATTCTTGTGAGGGTGCTCTGTTTGCACTGAACTCCACACGTTACATCCCCATACTTCAGGCCATCTCAGTGTGAAGTCCTGAACTGTCTTAAGAGCCATCTCTTCATTGCCTTTAATTTTGTTCTCTTTATCTTCCCTCTTCCTCCTCAAAACATTTCCTGTTTTTCTTTTCTGTTCTGTTGCATGCTGGTTCATGGTAGAAATTGAGTATTGGTGGACATCAGAGATGCTTCTGTTAGGGGGTAGCTTCATTTTGTTATATGTGAGAAAGCAATTCTGGCAGTACCTGTCTTAAGAATCTAAAGGATTCTTGCCTTCCTGGTTTTTACTCGGAGAACAATGTTTAACTGCTGATCTTGCTCGGTTAGTCTGCTGTGCAGGGGTGGCAAGGTAAAGGGAGCAGGCAGGTGGATATGGTAGATTGATGCACATCGCGATGTGCTCAGTTCTACTCTGTGCTGATTTCCCCTTTCATGGTACTCGGGTAAGTAGCTCACTTCTCAGTACGCTTAATCTGAAGCAATTAATTTCTTTTTAGTCTGCAGATTCTGAGGAATCCACACTTAGAAAAACGCAGAGGCCAACTAAAGACAGCAAGTGCCAGCCAGATAATGAGGTTAGTAGATCTGGGAAGGTGAATATTAAGTGTTGCGGTTTAGAATGATTTGGGAGTCTGCATGAAAGGAATGTAAGATTAAAAGGTAGGTAGATACCTGTTTTACAGCTCTAAAAGTTAATAAAATAGTTGCTTATCTGGTGGTTTGGTTTTTTTGTGTGGTGTTTCTTTGGTTGGGTTTTTTTTTTTAATTTCTCTGAGCTTGGGAAAAAAGGTTACTCAGTTAATTTCGTTTTCCAAATTTTATTTCTGTGTATGGATATATTGGGTACTTCAGGAAGAATATGTATTTGTTCAAAGTTTTCTGTTTATTCCTCTGAATCTTTCCTCTAAAGCTGTTAGTTTTGGGAGTTTCTTCTACTTTAATGAAGTTACTGTTTTGGAAAAAGAGAGTCCAGCGTTGTGTATGGGCCCATGTTTTGCAGCTGGATGATGGTAGGGCAGAATAGCAACTCACTGATTTGCCTCTGAACAGTAGCCGTTGCTTGTGATACCATTGCGTCTGCATCTGCTGCTTCCTGATGTCCTGAGGCAATTTGGGGAATTCTGGAGCCATATGGCTAAATATTTAAAGAGTGAGACTTCAGTAAATTAACTTAAAGCAGCTCAGGCTAGGAAAAAATAGGCAGGATCCCAAGTCTAGCAGGAGTCTCTGTTGAGAGTCTATGGGCCACTGACATCATTGTATCTTCTACATGAGATGACAAATTTATAGCTATTCTTTGACTGAAATCCAACCAAACTTTTTAAATTATTGGCACTTGGAGGGAGAGCTTATAAAATAGTTTTTAGCCTGAAGCAAATGTTCATGGCCAAGTTAAACTTCCTGCAAATTGGGTCTCTAATGGAAATTCTGAGCCTCATCCCAAACTATCGTAGTGCTCTTGGGCACCACAATAATACACTGGGGCAGTAAAATTTCATTTCCCGTCTTAAGTGCTTTTGGGAGCGATTCCAAGGCATGTGGGTTTATTACCTTAAATCTAGATGACATGCTTTCCTCTACTTGCTTGCGTAACAGTAGACACTGCTCAGTTTTTAGGTGGTGAAAACACAGACTTTAGACCAGTGCATGAAAAATGATCATCATCTTAAGACTGTGGAAGAGAGAAATGAAATGAAAATGTTCCCAATGAATTTTTAGAGCTAGAGAGTTAAGATAGCTGCACAAAGTGATTTAGAGGACATTCCAGCATGAAATAATTGAAAAGTGCATCTCATGGGCTGGGGTAGATCTTCCTGTCCCCTCAGTAGTTTCACAGCAGGGTAATGCCTTTATTTCCAGGGATTTACCCTGATTTAAACTACTGTAACTCCATTTAAGTCACATGGCAGTGAAACAAGTGTATTAAAAAGAAGGGAAGCAATTTATGTCTTCATGCACATGGAGAGTATTGAATCATATTTTTGTAGTGTCTGCTGCATATTTAATAAATGTTCAGCATCTGTCTTTAGCTTTTTGTAAATACAAGTAAAACACTTCGAAGCAGCCCCTCTCAAGCAGTGGCTGATATGCCAGTACCTAACACATCATGTACTGTTTTCTGCCCTAAGGATTAACCTCCTCTTCTTTCCTCATTTGTTCCTGTTGTGCTCACTTGCCAGTTTCCTCCGGCTCCTAGTCCTGCTGTCTTTATCCTCACGCTCCTAGCCACAGCTTTTCTTTCTTTCCAAGCCTAGCCTTACATCGCTTCACGTTGTAGTGAGCTATTTGTCTTCCACTTGACTTTTATCTTGATGCCTCCATATTTGAATCAGGTCCTTTTTTTTTCAGACACGCTGCTTGACAGCATAAGGACATGGAAATAGCGATGGGGAAAAAGCAGTGGGGAAACGGGAACTCTTATTTCATTTGAGATGTCCACAAATTTCAGGCTGAGTGGCTTTTATGCTGCATTTACTTTAGGGAAGAAATGTATTTAGATTTTTTTTTTTTCTGTATTCTACATGTACAGCAAAGCTATCACTTATTAGTTCCTGGCTTCGTTACTATGAGATTAGGAGTCTTCATATGATTCTTTCTGTATTCATGCAGGTCATAATTTTTCTTGCTGCTAATTATCAGAGGCCAGCTTTAAAATGCTACTGAAATTTTGACAGGTCAAAATTTTTTTTTTTAATAATATATTTTTCTGGTACTGAAGAGACTCTGTATGTTATCCACCATAGTCATCACATGGTATCTATAATTTTCTGGAACTAAAAGAAAGCAGGTATAAGTAGGAATTAAGAGGAGACATTTGGCTAACACATGGCAATCAGAAGACGACTACTTGTTGCTTCAAGGCTAGCTGTTGCATAGGACACTGTCTGTGATCAGAGGGAGTTGGGTTGTATCTTTCAGTGCTCAGTCCGTCTCAGGTAGAAGTCTTGTTTAAAATGGACACTTCATTAGCATGACTTCTTGACCTTGTAAATAATAAAGGTAACTTTATCTTTTGACAAAAGGTGATGCAGGGCACAGAGCCTCTGAGCGTATGGTGCTGTTTATATGAAAGTGGCTGCAGAACAGGTATGTCATTTACCCCTAAGGCCAAACACGTTGGAAAAGTCTCTTCTATTTTACAGACAGCTGCCGAAACTCTTGGCTAAAGCTTTTTGTAATATCCTGTCACTTTTGGCCACTTCTATAATGACTCTTATTTTTGCCCTACAAACGGTATTGCTCTGGAACTGGTCACCTGAATCAGCCTCTTAAGTCATATCTAATGAACTTCTATTGCTGTTGGAACTCATCTTGACTATATAATGAAACAACTACTGAATGAAAAAGACTTAACTGCCCTAGAAGCAGCAGAGAGAATCATTCCATGGAAATCTGCTGGACATGGCTCAAGTATTTTTGTTCTGGTGCTGTGAGTGACCCTTTCTTTTTGGTGTCAGTTGTTCATAAACTGGCTCACACAATAGAGATCCATCATTAAAATGTGCATCTTAAAAAGCAGGATTTTTCTAGTAGTTCTTCTTGTGTTTGAAAGGTTTTAATTAGCAGAAGCTAACACCAATAGAACACCATCTTGTGAGCCTTCATTTGAGGAAATAATTGCTCGATATTTTTCTAGTATGTTTTATCACCATAGCAGTCAAATTGACCTTACCAAGTAGAGATCTTTCCTTGTTGCTGTTGTACACCAATAAATTCCGTCGGTTAGTAATGATAGCTGTTTTAGCAATAAATATTGGAAATACAGACAGCTTAAGTGAAAGGGCAAAGAAAGTGTTTGAGGGATACATAGCTTTCAGTAAAAGCATTAGAAATGAGCTGTGTTTATTTGTTGAGAAATAGGCTGTTGCATAAAATTATAAAATGTATTTGTATTTATGTAAAATAAATTTGTATTTATGTAAAATACAACAATGTAGTTGTATTTATGTAAAACTTATACACATACATGCTGTTTACAGTATACGTGCAAGTATATCTCCTGGCACTGTAGGTCTAAATAGTGAAGGGTTGACTGAATTGGATTTCTGTTTGCAGACTTAATCCTTGTTTATTATTAGTGAACTAGCAGTAGATTTGATGAATTTGAGGGGAAAATCACAGTGACTGATTTCTATAATGATTTGTCCCCTTCCCTTGCTTGGGTGGGAGTGTTTTTTCTGCCTTTGACTCTGATGCATGGTGTGGCCATGGCTGGAGGAGATGGATACAAGCATGTACAGCATTAGTAATGTGCAGTGTAAAAGTCACTGACTGAAACTGGACACAACATCCTTTTGTGAATATAGATGTTGGTTGTTGCATGGAAAGGAGAACTAACAGTTTTGCAGGATGTCTTTTCAAAGCGTATTCCTCGTCCTCACCTGCTGAAATGTTAGAAATCATTGTTTTCTTATGTCTTAAAGTGAAAGTCAACCTATTTAAAGGTTAATAACAAGGACAAAGCAGCAGATCGGATGGTTTATAGCAGGCTGCTGTATGCTGTCCAAATAGAAGCTTAATTACTCAAAACTGGGAAGTGTGCATACGTCCATCTAGGATTCCACTTCAGTATGTTTTTTCCAGGATGGTGTGAGATGAAGTGTAAGATTTCTTTTTAATGACTCCAGTAACTGCTTTTCAAAGTCTTGAAGCCTATGAATTTTTAAGAAGAATGACCTCTTTTATCTCCCTTTGGAAAGACTCAAATCGTAAATATTGTGGGATTTATGTTTTTGTGTGCTACCATAGTGATTAAATTTTAGCTTTTACTTTGCACCTGTTACCATTGTGCACATGTGGCTATACAAAAATGTTAACTGGTGTTTGTAGTCATTACTTGACATAAATAAATGACTGAATCCACTCCTCCAGAAGCCTCAGCACCTATTCTCAACTCCTTCCCCACCTGTGCTAATAATTACATCACCCAAAGAGCTGCTGAAGTTTGAGTGTACCAGATGTGGCCTGCAGGCCTGTAGAGCCGCAGTCTGATGGTACGTAAGCTTTACTTTTGCTCTTTGCATAGTGTTGTAATTGTGAAAGATGGTAGTAATTAAGACTAACTAGGATTAAGATTAACCACTTCAATATTAGCTATGCGTTTTGGACTTCTGCCTATTTTTCTTTATAACATGCCACTATTTCTTAAAGAGTGAAACAAAAGTATGAATAGCTCTGGTTGTGGGTCAAATAATAATTGTAATGATCCAGTGAATATAGCATAATTGAAAACTAGTTTTATGTCAAAGCAGGACCACGTGCTGTCCATTTGGCTAGATTCTTGTGAAGCATAGGATGTAGGGCTTTCTTTTGCCTGATTGAATACCTGAAATTCTGAGCATACACATTATGTTGCAATCATGGAGGTGAAGGAGATACAGTTTCTAAAGGACCTAAACTAACTGTGGAAGCTCACATAGACTGCTCACTTGCCCGTAGAACACCTCCCAACAGCTCAACTTCTCAGTTTATCCTGGTTTGCATACTGTGATTGTCTGTTGTTAATAAGCACTTCCCCTTTGTTTGTCAAGATATTCTTTTGAGCTTGTGGTGCTTTACAGCATATAAAAAAGCAACGTTTGCCTTCAAAGAAACTTATCACCATGTTCCTGACATGTCAACTTCATTCCTGTCCTTCATGTAGCTGTGTCTCCATGGCCAGTGGGTGCATTGTAAGCTTGTAGAGGTGGATGTTTCTCTTGCGTGGTCACCTAAAGTAGTTTGTGTAAAAATGCCACTCTCCTATATTTTTCAATGTCTTGTGGTGTTGTTTTCCATTATGACATATATGGTCCACTGTCCTATATGCAAAATATTATGGAAAATGAATGTTTTTACATTGTTTAATTTGGCAATTTTCTGTTACAGGTTACTGGAACATATAATATTAGCATTTGCATAGAAATGGAAGAGTTTGTAATTCTCGTTTAAGTTACCCATAGGGACATAATCAGCAGGACTGACAATAAATCTTGGATGCAGACTGCATGAATTGTGTATTGGACACAAACTATAAAAAAAGCAGATAAGGAGGAAATCCTGTGAGATGCTAAATGTATTTCAGGGTTTTGGATAAGGTGCAGAGATGTATTATAGGGACAGAAGGCATGGAAACATAAAATGGTATTCTGTAAATCACCTGTACTTCATTGGTTGTGTTCAGAGGCGGTTCCTTCCTGTTTAGCAACAAACATTGCTAATAAGATCAGGGAGTTGGGTAAAAGGACAGGAAAGTTATTAGAAGCATGAGTGGCTTGTTGGAAGCTACTGGTTTATTAGCACGTACAGTAATGTAAGAATCGGGAAGCCCCGCCTGTGTGCATAGTGCGCAGGACCCCATCGCTGGCTCCTTTCTCTGCACCTTCTGCTAGCCTGGAGTGGTGTCAGGGGCTGGACACCCTCCTTCCCACCCTGATCTCATATCCAGGAGTTTTGTTGAGCTGGCAGAAGTCCTCTTTTACACCTTGCACCTTCTCTGAAGGGGTTTGGTCCCCAGCTGTGCTTCAGGTCGAGCAAGCAGTAGATCTGTAGTATACCCTGCCTATAGCAGCTCTTACGGATCTGCCTCTGCCTGCTTTTACTATAATGTCATTTTGAACCTTTTTGGAAGGCAAGTGCTGTAGGTGCCTTCAGCCTCTCTGTGGTTACTACCTGTACGTAGGCTCAGTTATTCCTTGCAGTCCAGGTGGCCTTGTCTCCTGGGACCGGCGTTGCTCTCATCTCATGAGAAGCTGCTGCTTATGCACATCTTTTGCCCAACCTCCAGCTGAGTGGACCTGCTGATTTAACTAGTTCCTTTCCAAGGATGTATAGCAGTTGATACATGTAACATGCAGAAAGTATTGTCAGTTAGGTGTTTTTGACTTCAGGCAGTGCAAGCTATATCCAGAGAAATAATTCTTGTGTGTGCTTGTTCATTTTCTGGTGTCTCTGAATCACTTCTGGACTAAGGTCAGAGCCCTCCGAAGTGTCGTCAACTTTCCTCCAGTACGATATTTTCCACTTTTGAATTCTTACCCTTCTTACTGTACCAGTTGTACCTTCAGATCATCCGTTACTTGTCTGCTGAACTTTCTGGCAAGACCCATTTCTTAGCTTGTCCAGGGAAGTTGCCATTTGAGTAAAGGACTATGCAAGTGTAATGGCACAGGGTTTTTTTTTTTTTACCTTTTGCTTCTATTTTGGGGTGAAATTTAAGTCTTCCTCGCAGGTTAAAAAGGAGCTGTGTATCTGGGATAGCTGAAACATAGGGGTGATTGTAAGCATCTTACTCCTTCCGGTAGCTCAGTGGTAGCTAACTAAGCATTGTATCCCAAGACCAGCAGTGGCATCGTAGATGTTCTATAGGTTTCACAAGATTGCTGTGCCTTGGATACTCTTAGTTCACGTTTGGAAGCTGTCTTTACAATAATGAAATCTAATCATATAGGTTAATGGAAAAGGAAATAGCTAGCATTTATCCAGGAAAAATACCTGCAGACTTTGAAGAAAATGGACTTGACACATTATTGACCTTAAATATGTAGGTCAGTTTAAGTGAATATTTTTTTGTGTAATGCATATAGATTAAAAAGTAACACATATAAGTAAATCTTATATATAAAAAGTTATATAAAACTGTATAAATTTGTGGGTGTGTGTTTTTTTGTTTTTAGAGTGAAAGTCCTGCAGGAATATCAAGGCAGCCTTCAACAAAAGGATCAAGGCAACGCGCCAAACCCGGAGGAGAAGGTAACTAGAGGGAGGATATTATTTCTATTAAATGTGCTGGAGGGTTATTGAATAGGAATAACATAAATACTTAAATATCTGTGTTGATTATTTTTGGTGCTTGTTTTGTACTCCCAGTCTGCATTTATGAATCCAATAGGCAATTTTTCTGCATGGATTTGATACATAGAAAGTAGTACTCAGTTCAGTTTGCTCATGTTCCTCGTGCACAATTGCCGGTATACGTTCAGTCTGCTCTTGATATTTATTGTGTTCTCCCTGAATGAGCTTTGTCAGTTGGTCAACAACTATTTCTTTTTCTGCTAGTTTCTCAGGAACTGTTTCTTTGCTTAATGATCTAGCAAGTTTAGACAAATATGCTTTGCAAAACTTTGGCACTCTTTTCCCCTGTTACTGAGGATTAGTGAACGAACAGTATGTCTGAGTCGATGAAATCATTGCATGTTAGCTATTCAGCACAGTATTTTTGTTTTAATAAGACTTAAGATACGTTGTTTAAGGTTGTTTAGTAAGATGAAAGACATTTGTGAGGCAAAATGTGCTTTCCTGTAGGGATAAATCATACAGCCATGAACCCTGAATTTGTAACGTTATCACTCACTAATATTTGGGAAGAGTGCTTTTCCTAAATTTGGGTAGGGAATCCAGATTTCACTTATTTTCTGAGATTTTCATATTGTTTCTCAAGAATCTGAAGTCTTAGCATTAGGTCTGGGGAAAATTTGGGTTTATTAATGAAAAGATCATAATTTGTCAAAAAAGCCTTCAACCAACAAAATAAAACCGTAAAACCAAGACGTGTTCCCTGAGATTAACTAAATACTGGCCAGTGCATGAAAGATTTTCCCTGGGTATTTGTTTGGCAAGCAGTACATTAAACCATTCACGTTGGTGTTAACACTTTCTGGGGTTTCCTCTGTGAAAAAATGGTTGGGTGAATTCAAGATGAGCCAAACCTTTCTGAGTGATTTCCGTAGCCTGAGACACTTACAATATTCCAGGTATAAGGTGAAGATAAGGTGTTCAGCAAAACCTCTAGCTTACTGCTCATTTGATGATTAGAGAAGATTCCTCTTGAGTATTGAAATAACGGCACATGTTTGTAGATCTTTGACTTTCTCCAGTGTCTGTCATTACAGCTGTGGTCAGCTCTATTGCACCTGGGCTGGCGTAAGCCTAGGACCTCGTGATTTGAGGTGGAACAGGGAGGGTGAACTGGCTGTCATCAGTACTGAATCCTATCCTACGTCAACTTCCACAGTAGCTCAGCCGGCTGTAAGGAACCAAGCTTTGCTCCATTTCCACCGAGAGTGCCAGGGAAGGATGGACAGATACTTATTTGTTACAGGGGAATTACCAGCGGGAAATGAAAATCTGTAAAAGGCCCATCTTTCTGTGCCGGCCAGAGTCACCCCCAGGAGCGGTTTGGCCACCCCCCTGAGTCTTGACAGTAGATGAGGCGGTAGCTTTATAGTCATCTCATCCTTACTTCAGTGCGAAGTCTGTCAAGACTGTCACTTGTGATAACAGAGCTGTGGTACCTCTGCTTGTCCATTAGGAAGTGTATTGATATAAACAGTAATTGTATTGATTGCGGGCCATTTTACCGGCCTTTCGATGACAACCTTTTCTGAGTCTTTGTTGACTGGAGCTATTTGACAGATAGTACAGGCATCCATAAACGCCTCTCCTCATCTGCTTCACACCTGCATTAGTCGTTGCTCTTTGTCTCTTTGGACAAGATTTAAGTGACGATTTAAGTGTTGAAACGGTTTTAGCTGAGTTTAATAGACAGTTGGGTGAGGCTTTGCAAATAAGTGAGTGATTTTATTTCGTCTGTTAAGGTGCTTCATTGCAATTGATTATTTCACCAGCTTTTGAATGTAAGTGTATTAAATATTGTATTTGCATACTAACTAGAAACTAGATTCTCTTCAGAATATTCCGAGTACTTAGTAGTTTCACATCGGGAAGAAAGGAATCTAAACTTAAGACTGATAGCTCTTTATATAATAAAACCAAGAGGAGCTGCCTAGAAAAACACATAGGTAAAGAATAAAACTGGCTGATACCTAGACCTTATACAACAATAACATAACTGCAATTTCTGTCTGTATTTAAATGCCTTTTTCCCCCTACTCTTGTTTCAGTGACCTAATTATTTACTGAGATTCAAATTTTATTTCAATGCTTTTGTGCCCTGGGTACTGATATGTTATTTCTAATGAAGTCGTCACTGTACATCAATCAGTTTAATATCTTTGTTCAGAAGATACGGTAACATTTGTGAATTGATACAGTTTAAAACACCTAATTCTGGCTAAGGACTGGTGCTGTTTAGACTAATGAAGTCTAAAGTGAATAACTTCATACACTTAATCTGCCAGCGTCGCTATTATTTATTTATGTGAAGAGCTTGATGTTACTGTGTGTCTTCCCAAGCACCCGCGTTTTCTTTAAGTTTCTGTTTTATTAGGTTTTCTGTGTGTCTGCAGCAAAACACTGAAGTTATATCAAGACTTTTAGTAATGTTTTCAGAACAATCGGTAACCATATTTTCAAAAGGACTCAGGGAAAACATTAGAAATATGTTTAGGCACTTTACCTTGGGAAAGATCTGGCACTTTGGATATGAATGTCTGTTGACTTAGGAGCTTAATTCAAGTTGGTGCTTGAAAATTGAAAATTTTACGTCGCATCTCAAGTACTTATGTGCTGTGAGGTTTTAATAATTTTGCAGCTGAAAAATACAGTCTGGATTCCATTAAATATAGTCTTATTTTACTACTTAGTGATCCTATAACTTTTTTTATTTCCCAAGGTTTGAATATTTAGTTTATAACCTGAACTGGCACTAAATTACAGCAACCAGACACACCCCATTTTATAGGATTGCCCCTTCCTTAAAATCAGAATCCAGTTTTTCTGATAAATATGGTTAACAGCTTACCCTGTGTTTTGGCTTTAAGGTAAATATTTAAAAATACTCATCTTAGGTGATGCAGGAAGCCAGTACACTCAAATTCCAGTTTACCTAAGTGATAAATACTTTGGGGTATAAGCCCTCTTTTTGTTCTGGTGCAGCAGAACTGCAGTAGGTGAGTAGAGCTCATAGGTTTTCCAGGAAATAATCCAGAGGGTAGTAAAAACTTTTTGGAACTATGCTCAAGCCTGTTGCACGCTGGTCTCTGTAGTTACTGGTGATGATGATCGAAGCTTTCTAGATTTTCTTATGGTAACTGGAAATAAAGGCACACCAGGAGAACACAAAAGGGCTAGTGTCAAGACTAGATTTTAATAAACAAAACTGAAGTGGTGAATGGAAGACTAGTTAAGCAAAACCAGGTATACTTGCTATCCTGGTAATTAAAACAAGTCACAGTAGCATTTGTTTACGTGTTGCTAACAAATCCCTAATGGTATTAGAGAAAATGGTTTGTTGTAGTTTCTTTTTCTTTTTTAATAGTTAATGTTACATTTATTAGTACTCAGGCAATGACTGCTTTTGTAGTTGCAACATGTCTCGCTGCAAAACTTCATGATGCAAAAAAAATCATGCAGTGGAGACCATTTTTGCTAGTTTAGAAGTTGATTGATATATAAAAAAACCTACGCTCTATTTACTTTGCAGTTGCTCTTAATTGAAATCTGAACAGGCTTCCTTTCAGACACTGAATTACTTTCTCAATGGAAATGGAGTGCTTCACTTTCCACTGTTAGTTTGGCTTTTCTGCTAAGCACACACCTTACGGGTGACTTGAAGCACTGCTGTGTAGGTCAGTGATGAACGTTTAAAAGCTAGTTTCAGTTTTTAACTGACAATTCATCCTGCCCTTAGTTGGCACAGGTAAATGAAATTGCTGGTTGACCTTTCTTTGCTGTGTGTTAATCTCCTCCTAAACTAGTAGAACTCAGCATTTCTGCTGCCATGGCCTGCCTGTCTTTGTGGATGCTTCCTGTGGCATGGCTGGAGGAGTAGATCATCTGCTACTGATCTGTATGTCCTGAAAACTTCAGCTTTATACTCCATGCACTGATTTTGTCACTGATTTTGGAAGTATTGGATGCTTCAACCCAAGCCTTAGGCAGGGGTCTATCTAGTAAATCTTTTCCTGTGCTATCAAAACTGTTTCCTCATTTGTTCTGGTGGTAGAAATGTTACCTGAGGTGTCCTGGCTGTAGACAGGGGCCCTGTGAATCTGTTCTTTTGCATTACAATTGTTACCTGTTTGCAGATCAGGAGATTTGGAAGTGCTGGATTCGGTTCCTGGGCAGCACTTTGAGTGCCTCTGTTTTAAACACGCATGGTTTCTGTATCTGTAATATTGCCTATTTCTTAATTTATCCTGCTTCTGCTGCATTTTGAGGAGTGTGAGAATTGAACATATTACCCCAAGTGAAGGGGTGTGTGTGTATATATATATATTTAATGATAAGACCAATGCTAAATATTCTACCCATTCTGTACATATCTGACAAACTGAATAGTTTAACGTTTCTTGACCATCTGTGTTCAATGCAGAGGTATATTTTCAGGAATGATGTACAAATGGTGCTGAATCGTCTCTCCTTTGCATCTCTGTCCTGAATGTCTCTTCTACCCGAGCAGATAATTTAGAAATCAGATATATACCTGAATATTTCAACTTTCTTCCACTGTGTGTTACTTTGCTTTCGTCAACATCATCTTATTGCAGCTGGGGAAATTAATTTAAGATATTTGGTAGATGAAATGATCTCCCCCCACCCCCTGGAAAAAAAACCCTGTTTTAAGTAGCATCAGAAGTGAACAGCATTTGTGGACTAGGCTCTATTGCATTACCAGCAAGTTGTGGAGTTCAGCTACCAGAAATGAGCTTTTCTTGCTTGCAATTTCTTAATGGCTTTAGTATGAAATGTGTTCAAAGCTAAAGCCTTTGAAACAAACCGAAGTGCATTATGCATCCCAAGTAATATACAAAAGATATTGTGTATTTTAGCAGCAACTTAGGCTTTATTAGATAAATATTGTATTCTTTCACCAGCTATCAGGCTAATAAATTATATCTGTAAATAGTTTCTGAATTGAAGAAGTTGGCTTTAGTTTGCAGTAATATAAGGAGTTCAATCCGCAGTTATGTAAAAAGTCTTTGTGAACTCTGAATGTTGTTTATTTACACTCAAGTTGGTTTATTAAACCAGGATAGCCCTTAAATAAATAGTAAGTGTAACAGGTATTTGGCATGGCTTTTTATTTTAAATGGTTATTGTATCTTTGGTTTCATTTGACTATAAACTGTTTTGTTATAGGAACTGTGGAAATGAAGAGCATGGCAGATAGGATTTCAGAGGACAGTGGTGCTAAATTGCAAGAGAAAGCTGAAACAGGACTTGCAGTAAAACAGGAAGGTAAGGAGGATAAAAACTTGACTGCCTTGGAAAGTCTGACTTAAGTGCTTTGGGATTGAGCTTGAATCCATGCAGCTAAATGATTTAAGGAGGGTGATTTACACTTAATCCAACTGCTGCCTTGTGTTTTAATCACATCCTGCGATTAATGTCCTGGTTTGGAAAATGGATGTTCCCTGATAAAAGTTACTTTTATTTTCTGTTTCTTTACTCTTATGCATGTTTTCAAAGACACGGTACTTAGTGTCCCACGGAGAATGCAGGGCTGCTGTGCCTGAATCCCTGGGTGACTGGTGCTATGTAAGAACTGAGTCACTGCATGTTGCCTTTTTGTAAAAATATTTGAGAGTCTTAGTGTTTGCATTTTACAGGATTTCAGAGGAAAATTCCATCTCTGCATTCTTATTTCTCCATATTTTTTTTCGAGTTGTATATAGCTCCCAAGACATACATTGTTAATGAGGTATTTGTATCCAGCTACAATGTACATGGAGCCATAGAAGCAAAATGTAGGAGGAAGAACTGAGATTTAAGAAAAAAGCTACGTTTTTGTTTTCTCCAGATCCAGATGCTTGACCTAGTTGGGAGAGTTGACAGCACATATGTGGGAGGTCAAAGGCTGTTTCCCAGTCCACCTGTGTCCTTCAGGGCCTCATAGCTGTGTCAGTCTAATGAAATGTAGACAGTTGGCCAAGACATTTGTGTGACCTTACACAACTGAGAGAACTTCCATGCTAATTCCTTTTAATCCTTTGAAGCTGTCTTGTCTATTAGAGTGTATCTGTTATGGAATATAACTTTATATTCCTCTATTTATAATTTGAATGTATGTAAGGGAAGTACCCCCAGGTTCATTAATGATTTGGATTGGATTCTCAAGCGGTATAAGAACCAAATATTTATTGACTGTTCTTTATTTTTCAGCTTTATTCAATAAGATAGTGTAACACAGTAATGCATTGGTGAACCTTAATTTTCTGTAAGCATAAATAGTTATTCATGCATTTAATAGCTTTCACAGTTGGAATGTGAAATCAATTATGGCAGTCGATAAGAACAGTCATTGCAGGTAGCCAAGTTGGATGCTGTTTGGAATAGTCATAAGTCAGTGATCACCTGTCCCTTCTTGCTGCGTTCATGTGTCTTTAACTGCAAGTGAAGATTTCCAAAGGAAGAATCATTTATAGGATTTTAAAACTGTTGTTTACTGGCTGAAATAAACTTATTTTCCTGGATCTTCTTGAGTATTATTTCTGCATTCTGCTTCAGTCTTATATTCTGTTTCTGAGCATTCAAGCTCTGAATCTTTCCATTGTGCGGGGTTTTTTTTTTGATGTGGTTTTTTTTTTTTCTTTCTTTCTTTGTAAATGAGGATTTGTTGCATATCAGTTGTTCTCCCATGGTGTCCTCCATTAGCTCTGCCTGTTGGGGACTGTTTCAACTGCCTAGTGCTTAATGACGGTGACAGTAGGGTTGAGTGTTTATGGGCAAGAAGGTGGTGGTGGCGGGGGCAACAAGGCAGATATCCTGGTGGGAGTCTGTTACAGACCACCCACCCAGGATGAAGAGACGGATGAAACATTCTACAAGCTGCTGGGAGATGTCTCATGATCGCTAGCCCTTGTTCTTGTGGGGGACCTCAATTTACTGGATGTCCGCTGGAAATACAACACAGCGGAGAAGAAACAGTCCTCGGAGGTTCCTGGAGCATGTGGAAGAGAACTCCCCGACCCAGGTGGTCAGTGTGCCAACCCGGGAGATGCCCCGCTGGACCTGCTGTTTACAGACAGGGAAGGGCTGATGGGCAGCGTGGTGGCTGGAGGATGTCTTGGGCATAGCAGGCATGAGATGAGTTCTTGATTCTCGGAAAAGTAAGGAAGGGGGGTCAGCTAGAGCTCAGGCTGGCCGCGGCCATAAAAGATAACAAAAAATGTTTTTACAAATACATTAGCAACAGAAGCAGGACCAAGGATAATGCGCATCCTTTATCGGATGTGGTGGGGAACATTGCCACAAAGTGTGAGAAAGAGGCTGAGGTACTTAATGCTTTCTTTGCCCCTCAGCTGGAAGACAGGGATGAGGAGCAGAATGAAGCCCCCCCAGCCCAGGAGGACATGGCAGTGACCTGCTGCTCCACCTGGACACACACAAGTCTATGGGGCCAGGTGGGATGCACTGAGGGAGCTGGCAGAGGAGCTCACCAAGCCGCTCTCCATCATTTGTCAACAGCCCTGGCGAGCCAGGGAGGTCCCAGCCGACTGGAGCCTCAGCTGTGTGCTCATGCCCTTCTGCCGTTACGGGGGTACCACTGTCTTTAGACACGTGCACATAAATGTACTCACTGTGGCAAGAAGGGAGGATAGCTGTATGTTGTGGTCACTCTAGAAGTGTGGGACTGTATGAGGCTTTTTCTGATACTGATGATTATGTAAAATTTTCCTGAGCCTTTTAAAATTCTATAATGAGCTTTTTTGGGCATTTCCTTGGTGCAGTTTATCTTCTCACAGTTTTTGTAATTATGTTAAGATGCGCTTCTCTGTGGAGGAGTAATGACAGGCCCCTTTCTAAAGTTTATCTCAGAGTAACCTTAAGACATTGTCACTCATTCAGCTGAGCTGTCACAGCCACCTACCACCCATCCGCAGAGAACTGGCGTATAAGTAAAACCTGAACGTCCTTTCCACTGGCTTGGCACGGGGGCTGGGAGGGCAGCATCTCAAACAGCCGTGCGGATCCAGCTCTTCAGGCAGCGCGGGAATGCGTGTGCTAACGGGAGGGAGCGGGGCGTTGAAGGCAGGAGTGCTCATGTGGTGTCAGTGCCACTTCACCCTCGCAGAAGGGTTTAGGAAACTACTGAAACTCTGTTTAGTTTGTCACTGCATCCCATCCTGGAAACTGGTCCTTGCAAGATGCTTAGGCACTGTCTTGTTTGCTTCTGTAGCTGGTCCATGGTAGGCTTTGGTTGGCTAATTGTGCATTAGATTTATACTCCAGTGGAATTAAATGGAAACTGAGCATTGAAACTACTTGAAAATCACAGTTGCTGCCCTTCCGTAACTCCAAACCTACCTTTGGAGTAGGTTAGTCAGAAAAGAGCTAGAGATATTTCTTCCACAAGGTTTTCAAGGGTTTAGGGGGTACTTGGGACTACTTAAAAAAAAAAGTATTGCATTCTGTGAACTGCTTCTGAATTTCTGGACTGGGTAGACTCCTTTGAGGGGTGAGCAGTCCCTGTGCTTTCCTAGTTCAAAGTAGATTGTCATGGCTTTGCCTCTCAAATCTGTTGCACAGGTTTATAGAATTCACCTTTTACACATCTCATTTAACTTTCAGGAGTGTCTACTCAGCTGTTATGTCAAGGCAAACATTTTGAACCTCCAGTGTCTTTTGACTTTAAAGAAAAGTTTTGTGTCTGAGTGTGTTCAGCTTAGTGACAAGAAGATTGATGTCTTTAGCACGGAAGTGTGAGTTTGTTGGAAATGCTCCCTAATGTGCTTGTCCCTGTTCTCCCAGCTCGAGTAGTAGCTCCTAAGTAAGAAGCTGGCTGTAGTTGTCAGCTTCATGCCTAACTTGCTCAGATGATTGTTGAAAAATGGATGTATGTATTTGTTATTTCCAGGTGAATTTGCCGGTGTCTCAGAAACATTACAGTGAGAGCACTGAACATACCAAAGATAGTTAAAAACTTCTAATAGAAAACCCAGTGCTTTTTAATAAATAAAGCACTTGTCTACTTGAGAGCCTTTTTGCTTTTATGCTATGTATTAAAGAACTTTTAAACTGTAACAAAATATAATCAAGTTGTGTTTGAATACTTTGATTAGACTTTATCCAAGTATTTCTATTTAAGAGAGTATCAAAAAGCCATCTATGAAAGTGCTTCGGGTTAAGTTTTTTAAAAAAGAAGTGTCATAGTTTCTGAGCACTTTATTGGGTTCTAACTTGAGTATAAGCAGAACCTGTGGGGAATTTTTTGAGATATATTACAGGTAATTATTGCATCAACCAGATTAATAAAAGGTACACTTTCCCTTGTCTTAATGTCAGCACATTACTTTGTTTCCGTCCTCCTATTGTTGCGTTTCTGGCTTCTGTTCATGCTAAAAGTGATCCACCAAACCTTTCCTCGAATAACTGGATAATTAGGACAGTAATTGTGAATCTGGAAACCTGCTGTATCGGAGGTCCCTTCGATACATCTCTTAGTTTGCTCTGTGCAGGTGCCACAGCACTGTGCTGTGATGCTGTCGTTGCTCTGTCCCCACTGGTGCTGTGGGGCTGGGATGAACCAGGGAAGTGAGATTTTTTTGAGGCGCTCATTTTTTCACACAGAGTAGATGAATGCTTGGGGGACTCCTTGCAACTACTGATTATCTTGTGGGCAGCTGTTATGTCAGCGTGGTGCACATCGGGACATAGTGAGAGCAGAAAATCAGCCGAGACCTTGATTATGGCTGATAACTGTTCCAAAAGCTAAATGCCTTCAGCAGGCGTCCCTCCTAGCTTAATGGTAGCTCTTTCTTTGAAAACACAAACAGTGGTTCTTGCAGGTGTTGTTTCCTGGGAGCTGGGTGGATATGAAGGCAAGGGAGGACTGTGCATCCCATAAACCTGCAGAAACCTGCTGTGCCAAAGGTCAGTGATGGCTTTCCAGTGTGAGAAGTGAAGCTGTACTATTGACAGACTGAATGTAACACAAAAACTTAAAAATCCTGGATGCGCTCACGCCTCTCCCCAGCCCATCTGCGTAAGGGCTGCCGAAGAGTGCTTAGTTGAGTCTGGGTACCCAGCACACCCACGGTCACCAGTGGGCTGTTTTGGCTCCTGTGATTGCATATGTGGGCTCCAAGTAGAGTCTTTATGCAAAATCAAATGATTTAAGAACGAGCAGACCTCTAGTTTTTATTTCTCTGTACTTCTGGAATCTCCATCATGTGGGAAAATGCCTTTCACTGTCTGGAAGGAGAATCTTGAAATCTCTTATCGCATCCGTGGGGCAGGGATGCTAAATCAGGTACCCAGGGAATCACAAGAAGCTCCTGGTACAGCCAGCGACAGAGCACAGCTTTCGGGCCTGGCTTGGACTTACCATGAGGATGCTCCAGCTGGTGTCCCAACCATTGTAGGGCTGGTTGATGGCTGGTGGTTGTTCCTGTACCAGGAAGACTGAGGGAGAGCTTCACCCAGCACTTAGGGTTGTTAAGTGTATTTACCTGGCTTCCTTACGTTCTCCGGTGGACTATATGTAAAACAAACACCCTGTATAAAAACACAGCATATGTACTGGTCAGTAGCCTTAAATGAGAAGGATGGCTGTTCAGAGAATATGCACAAACCCATTGGGAAAGTGGAATGCAACTGGGAAGGATACATGCATTTCTTTGCCTAAATTTGGGCTGGTAGAAGCCCAGCTGCCTTGGCCTTTTTTCTGTCAATGGTGCCATTTGTTGGTGATTTCGGAGAAGGACGCTGCAGTGGGCCATAGCGTTAGAGCAGCCCTTTGTGTGTGTGCCATTACATGGGAGAAATGCTGACTGACAGGTTACTCATCTGAGCAAGCTTTCTAGATGGAATCCAAAACCACTGAATGCTTTTTACCTACCAAAGCGATTTGTAGAAATGCTAAAGCAGAAAGTGGTGAGTGATTTCCGTAATTCTGCACAGTTAGATTGTCAAGGCAAAGACGTCATGCATCTTGTTCTCTGCCATTACAGAGAACGGTCGACCTGAGCTTGGCAGGTGTGTGTTCCTGCTGTTGACTGGACTGGACTGGTCAGAGTAACTCGGTGGGAAACCTATCAACTGGGAAGGTGTGGTTAAACTGGTTCTGTCTGAGTTAAATTGCAAATGGGGTCAACCCTATGGAGAGCATAACTGGTGGGTTACAGAAGAAGCCCTTATCCTTAAATCATCTAATCCTTGATTTTGAAAGGATGGACAGGTGAAGGTCAGCCCGTCCAAACCCCTGCTCAAATCTGGGTCAACTAAGAATACCGGTAGAGGAAAATGAGTTGTTAAGGTAAACAAAAGAAAGGTTTAAAAAAACCAACACAGCACAGACAATATAGGTTTTTTAATATGGTTTTTCCTGTTACAATTTTGTATAACGAGGAACTTGAAATATTGCAAATGTTACCATGCAACTATGAAAGATTTGAGATGATCTCATTTTCATAGATGAGGGAAATTCATAAGATTAAGAAGCAAATAAAAAATAGAACCATTTTACATGCTTTTTCAGTGTCCCTTTTGAATTGTGAATGCCTCAAGGTGTTTAAAAACTGGAATTTCACAAGATATTAACTTCAATAAAAGCTTATAGAATTTTATTTTTAATTTTAAAAGTTTGTCATGTGATGTTGTTATTTCATGAGCACATGTTCAATTATAGTGCTGATAAGATTCAAAATACTGTCAAAAGTTAGACTTGCCTTGCCCTGCTAAGCCATAATTTATGTTTGTTTTGTTTGATAGAAGGAGAAACAGAGAATGTAGCTGCTGAAAAGCCTGCAGTATCTGAAAACGGTGAAGTGCTTAATGATATTCCACCTCAGCCTATCCAAAGGTTTGTTCCTGTCCTTTATTCTGTTTGAATCAAACTGTGATGTGTCTAGAGGTAATACAGTCAGGCCATTTGAAAAGAGTAAGGAAACTTGGAGCAGTATGCTTCTTCTAGTGGTACCAGATAATAAATACTATCCCACGTATGGTTCCCCTTTATTCACTTTCATTTCCTTCTATAAAGAAAACTTGAACATAGTGAAATGTTTTGGACTTACTTTCTTAATCCATAAAGTGCTTCGATGTAATGTTATTAAAATATGAGGGACGTGTGGAGAGTAATGAGAAGAAGGTTGCATTACATATGTGCATTTCATAAGCATGGTGTTACGGATAAGATGAACTTGCCCTTTGAATCCCCATTTAGTTTTTCATTGCCCAGGGAAGGCTTCTGTAATTGCATCACTTGTGAAAATATTTTTTTTTTTCAGTTTACGTTGCAGTGTGTGCTATTACTGCTAAATTTATTATTAATGATAAATAACTGTGCTGCATACGTGTTATTTTTTTTAGTGAGACAAATCAAGATATGGATTTACACGGAATCATAGTGTTTTTTTGTTTTAGGACACTAATTTTCTAGATTTTCATAGACTCCTAGGACAGCAAATATTGTGATAATCACTATTGCAATTGAATTGCACATTGGGGATGTCTTCAGTGTTGTTATTGACTGATTTACTTAGCTCACGTGTGTGTACGTGTCTGCTCCTTTGGAGGACATGTGAGGCTTCCTTTTATAGTATACATGAAAAAGCCTCTTTGTTATTGCAGACGTATTCCCCGTCCTAGCAGTGCCCGACCAGCACCGCCCCGAGTAAAACGTCAAGAAAGTGTGGAGGCCTTGCTTCCAGAAAGGTGAGGAATGTGGGAGATGCGGAGCAGATGTTTCTAGCTCTTGTGCCATGCTGTTCTCAGGTCTTCTGTGCCTCACCTGCCGCTGAGCGGCTTTAAGACTGTTGACCTCACTGCTCATTGCTTCAGACTGGAAAAGTCAAGCCTGTTTGATTGTTTCTGCAAGTCCAGTGTATTATCTAAAAGTTACGGTTGGTAGCCATATCTGGAAGTTCAAAAATGTGACTTAACTTTTTTGCCTTTGGGAGCTCTGAAACAAATAAACGTAGAACAGTAAACATACAGTGAATAGCTGGTGTCCAAAAACGGCTGAACCAGCCATTTGAAACTATGAACAAAATGGCTTACTTGATCTCTGATAAGGGCCAGTCACTGAAGTAGTATGTTTAGAAGGAAAATAAAGATCCTTTTGCGAGAGAAGGATGGCTAACTGTTTTCAGAGTTGGGCAGTGAATGGAAATGACAGAATTTGATGTGCTTTTAGTTGGTGCTGCTTTATTTTATGGAAGGAAGGATACTGTTGTCTCTTCTATTCTGGATAGATTTTAATAGGTTTGGATGGATCTTAATAGGTTTTCGTTTTTATTATGTCTCTTACAGGAGTGGTAGCGGTAAAATGGTCGCAAGCGTGATCATAGACCAGCAGATTTCCGATGATGATGATGACCAGTTTGTGGTGGAGGCAGCACCGCTGCTGCCAGAAATGCCAGATATGGAAATGGTCTGTTCATGTTACAAATTTATAGAACCTTTTTCCATAGTTTGTTTGTAATTTACTTGTTTAAGTAGCTTCTGGCTGAAAATTTTTGAATAGTTGTTTTGAATAGTATGTTATAGCAATGCCAGCGTTTTGCAACTAAAGATGTTTTCCTGCATCTGTAGGAGCCAGAAGTGGAGCTGGTTGAGGATCAAAAGCATGGTATGTTTGCTTTTATATACATTTATATATCCATAGAATAAAACCATGGGTTTAAACCAAATGCTGAACACTTAAAATGCTGAATAAAGCAGAAAAATACCTCCTGAGGGTAGGAGCTTGCAGCTTTTGCAAGAAAAACAGAAATTATTTATCAAATGTAGTCTTGTTTACTTGTGCAGCTGGATTTACACTGATGTTAAGTACAGATTTTCTATAAATCTTTAATGTCAGCAGGATTTAAAATTCTGCATAAAACTCATAAATTAAAGTTTCTTACAGTGTCAGGTACAGCTTGTCAGCTTTGACACATGAGATGGGATTGGCTGTTCAAGGCAAGTTATAGAAAAGCTTTTAGAAAAATTGATGGACCAGTTCTCAACGGCATTTATGCTTACTTGTGACCTCAGATCACTGATTCAGGGGCCTCCATTATGGTTGCACTGGATGTGGCTTAGGCAGATACACTTTGCATCCAAAAATTCCTCACAAAGGAATATCTATCTATATACCTACCATGCAGTTCCTGAATTCTTCCAAAGAGGGGTGCAAAGGAAAAGCCTTTGTGTTAATACAGCTCAGAGACCTGGTTCTCTACCAGGAATTGTTCAGTAACTGATATTGATGATACAGTTTGGTTTAGAGGATGTTGGAGAAAAAAGATCGAATAACAAATACCTTCTATCTCAATAATTAAAATACATAATAAAAAGCTGTTCATATTGCTCTAAAAATTGTTTACATTAAAAAAAATATTAAGCAGTTGGTTTTGATTTTATTGTCTGAATGTTTAAAACAACATTTTAGTGCCAACCAATGCTGAGAATTATACTGATTTTCCAACAGGTGGGCTTGTAAAAAGAATCCTAGAAACGAAGAAAGATTATGAGGCATCACAGAAATCGTCAAAGACAACAGAGAGGGTAAGATGGTAATGGCCTTCAAAGAACTGTGACTATTAAATATTTTAATCAAGACCTTTTTCTATGGCTCAAATGTGGTTTTTTTTTCTATTTATGATCAAGATTTCCTTCTTGATGTGTTATGCTGCTTTTGTTCTCCATTAGTCTGTCAGATGTCTTAAGGTTGTCTGAGCCAGTTCCTTAATATGAGATTTCAATGCTTGCTTTAGGGGACCCTGAAAGCGGCTGGACAGAAGGCGCCGGCTCGACAGAAGGGCTTGCTGAGTACATGGTAGAATTTTGGGGAGGGCGAGGGAAGAATGACATGTTGAAAGACTATTTTTTTCTCTTGAAATCAATGAAGTGGCTGCTGCTATTAATTCTGACGGTAAAGGAATGATGGACTTGGCAGTGCTGGGTTAACGGTTGGAGTTTATGATCTTAAAGGTCTTTTCCACCCTAAATGATTCTGTGATTCTGTGTTGTTACTTTCTCTGTACAGTACGCTCTTTCACAAAAATTTTGTGGTTTGAAGGGCTTTTTTTTTTTAGTATTTTAGTACAATTTTTCAGGGAGCCTTCTTTAGCCTATTCTTTTGTTTTCCAGAACAAAGTCTGCTGATTTCAGCCTTGCCCTAGATGTAGTAGGACATGCTGTGCGTTTGCACAGCTGCACCATTATTGTTTCAATTTTACTTGTGTTCTGGGCATTTGAAGAGCAGTATCCTATTGCCCAGCAGTCATTATCATTGTCTAAAAAAAAAAAAAAAGGGATCTCTGGTACAGTTAACCGTGTAATGTATGTCTATATTTTGTTTCACTAGTAACATCCTAGCTTACCCCAGCATTCAGGTCTGAATCTATGAAATGATTTGATTGATTTGATTTTTTTTCCACAATCAGTAGTTAGGAGTGGGGAAGAAATTTTGCTTGTAGCTGGGTTTCCTTGTTGATTTTTGTTGTTTTGATCACTTGCAGAAGGTCTAGAAAGGGTCTAGCAGTGATCAAAAACCCAAAGCAAAAAGTTTACCCCCCTAGTTTCAGTGTCTTTCTGTCACAGCTGGAGAGGTCTTGTTTTTTCACAGCCCTGCAGAGCTCATGTTACAAGAAGCAGCAAAAGGCAGAGCATTTAGATGGGCTTTTCTGATCCACTGGCCCTTTGTAAAGTTTCTAAATCACTAAGCTAGTTTGATGCGCTGGTGAGGAGGCACTGAGGAATGCATTGCAGGGTGCTGTTATAAAAATACAGGCAGGTATGCAATGTTTTGGAAAGGCGAGTGCTTTTCATGGATTCTTAGATCTTCAATTCCAATTGCATCATATTTTTTTTTTTTTAAATGTTCATTCAGTATTGTAGTTTTTTATTACCAATTTCCTTTTTCAGGAATGATCTATAATTTGTCATTCTGTTTTAAGACGCTGCAACTCAGACCTAGAGAGTGCAGCTTTTCACAGAGCATCAAGCTCTTTCAAAAAGCTGTCGGAAATCAGTGATTTCTGAAGCATTGACCACTTGACTGCCTCTTTTGGCTTTATCAGCTATAGTAATTTGGGAATGAGTAATGATATTATGATAGGTTATGAGCAAAGTGTACAGCAGAAAAAAAAAGGTCGCTGAGGGGCTAAAACCATGGTAGACAGTAGAATGTTTTTAAAAAATGGCCCTTCCTAGAACTTGTATAACTTTTGTTGCAGATTGTAGAGGTGGTTACAAAGGGACACGGTGTTAAATTTTGGGAGGGTAAAATCAACAGTTCTCTCTTCTTGAACAGAGATACCTCCATATGCTTTCATGTCCAGGGGTAACGGGTTATGCTGCTACACATCCCACTTTTCATTTCTTCCCCAGCACACTGAGAAAGTTGGGATGGCAGATCAGACTCCAGGGGGAGTATCTCCCTCCCTGAAGTTTGGGACTGTCTGAGCTACAGGCCTCCTTGCCTGGAAGAAAACTCCTTTCATGTATTGCAGAGGCTGAGGTTAATGAAGAAAATGAATCCTTAAAACAGGAAAGCACCTTTAGTTTCCTGCTCATAAACGGTTATGAGTAGTTACAGCTTTATCCAACTTGCTGAATTACCGTTTCTTATAAACGTGCAGCTCGTAGCGTCTGTGTGCTGATCACCGAAACACGGCTGGCTATGGCCAATGAATACGTCTGATGTGAAAATGTGCCTTTTTGAATAAGTTCTGTCATTACCTAACTGGTTGGAGCAACGAAGGGGTAAAAGTTGCCATTGCTGTTTATGCAGTAGCTCTAAAGCTGGTTGCTGGAGTGGTGTTGAGCTGGCACCGGTGCGGTGGCGCGATCCAGCTGCTCCTGTTCCTGGTTTTATTACTAGGTGGTGCTGTTGGACCAGCAGTCTCGAGACCAAGTTTGGGAGCAGCATTAGCAGTTCATTTATTAACGTCTTCCACCGGTACATGATTGCGCTGTAGGCTGTGCTGGTTGGTGGTGTGACCTGTCAGCTTACGCACTGGGCATAGAAAGGGACAGTGGGGAAGGGTTTACAAAATTGCATAGGTTTCATGCTCGGGAAGCTTCCTCTGGTGTCGGTGCTAAATTTTCTGGGGTTTTTGTTCTGAATAAGAGCAATTAAAACTATTCCCTTTTAACCCCTTAGATTTTTGTAAATGCACGTGGACAATGGTGTCCTTCTACAATAACCATTTAGTCCTGTCGCCTGTTTTCAGTCTCTAAAACATTCATTCAGTCCTTGTTTGTCTTTTGTTGGATCTTTTGAAGCACTGATCTGCGTTAGCAGCACTGATAATAGACAACTAATTCTGGAAAAAAACGTGCTGACTTCCTAGTCCATCACGTGAAAACTTGCATACAATGCTAAGCTCCTGGAATATCATCTGATCTCATATCCAAGCAGCTGGCTGCTACTGCAGTAGGTTTCTTTGCTGCTACTGCTTTTCAAATTATGTTGTTGAAGTCGTTGCAATCCGGAGAGGAGAAGTGTGGTTTTCCTGACAGCGGGGGGGGGGGGGGGGGGGGAATCAATGGAAAAGATGATTAAAAGTGCTCAGAGTTGGTGACTGGGACTTGATAGATGTAGTTAAGAAAACATGAGCTGGAGACATTGCTGAATCCTGGGAATTTATTTTAGGGGATAGAGACACTGTGATGCAGGAGACAGTAAAAGTAAAAAATACATTTCCAACGTGGCATTGTCTCTGGGAATATTTCAGGGACCAGATATGCGGAGGGTGGCAGGTGGAGGTCTGGCATGCTCATGTCACCCTAGCGTTGTGAACTTGCCTGCCATCTGAGGGATGTTCCTAACGTCAGGAGGAAGGCAGTGGCAAGATATTTTGTCTTGTGAGACTGCAGACCAGCAGTTCTGGGAGGAATAGTTACTGGTCTGCGAAATCTCTTTGGAGAAAGACAGCAAAAGTAATTAAAAAGAAGGAAGCATTTCAAGTGGTTTATTCCTGCCAAGTGGTCTAGGCAGGCAAGGGGAACCATGTCCCGTTATGTTGATGGGACTGCAAGAATGGGTCAGTGAACTCTGGCCAGCACGCTGTGTTCAAATGGCCGTGGGTTTTGTGCCAGGTCTAGCTCTGCAGTCTGCTGGGAAGCAGTATCAGTCTGGGATTTGACCATTTCTCCCCAGACTGTCAGTTTTCTTACTTAATTTGTTTTCCATCAAACTCTCCAGAAGAAATATCTTCTACATCAGTATGCAACTGTATTCCAAAACGTATTAGGCATTGAGAGTAAAATGTAATTGTACTTCTGTATTTTGGAGTAAGGTAACCAGAAGTCCAGTGAAAATTTGAAAAGGTACTTGCTTTGGGAAATTATGTCTGATGAAATGATGGTTATCCTTGTGTCCATCAGTAAGAATGTTCATCTTCCATTGTTTCGTTGAACTATTTAAGACATAAAAAGTAAATGAAATATTTTCCCAGTTATATTCATTAGTCGTTATTAAGCCTTGTTCTTCTGCCAGTTGGGAAAACGAAGGGAGAAAAAAATACGTTTGTACTCTTAAGTGCTAGAACTTTTGGGTAGTACTTTAGTAAGTCCAGTATTCAGCAAGAAAATGATCAATGGATCTAGCTGATTTATTGTGGATTAATCAACTAGAAATTAGGTGAAGTTGTTTAGAATTAATACTTAGTCCAGATGTAACGCTGGTGAACTCTTGGGGATGTTTCACACCTTTACTTCTAACTTCTGATTGCCGAGGAGCATTTATTTGTGTTAAAAGCATTCCTCTGAAACCTTTTATGTGCTGTGTCTCCCAAACATGCATTTGCTTTTTAAGAAGTTTTAATAAAGAAAAGGAGAAAAGGAAAGAAGACTGGGACTTTCATCATGTAGGTTTTGCATGTGCAGAAACTTAAAATAATATACACAATTTTCAGGTCAAACAAAGAGGTCACTCTGGAAATACACAGCATTTTTGCTGCCTTGATTAGTTCTGTTCAGCCTAACAAATTCCTAAAAAGACTTCCTAAATGTATTTGTTTAGAATCTAACTCTCTAATGTTAAACAGAGAAAGAAACAGATGTTACATTTTGTATTCCACTTCATTTATTTGATGTGTGGAAAATGTAGGCAGGTTATTAAATAGTTTAAGCAAGTGGGATTGCAGAATTCCCATCTTTGCACTACCAAATACAGTTCACGAGCTTCAGAAAAGCAGCAGCTTTGAGGTTTCTGCAAGGAACAAGTGATATTAAATAGCTTAGCACCTGGGTAATATTAAATTTAATTACAAATGTGATAAATTAAGTATGTACTTGTAAGCTTAGAACAAATACAATCATTGCTGATTTTGTTTAAAGTTCTTCAGGTCATTGATTTTTGTATTAATCCATCAGCTGCATGACATTGGGTATCTCCTCCAGTCAATGCAATTAGTTAACATGTCACGTTAACCAGATGTATTCATATATCCCACCATTTAAGTATTTTGAAGGGCTCACCACCCAAGACCACAGCTTCTCAGCATCCTGCCAGCGTAGTATGTCATGAGAAATGCTGACAGTAAAATTTAGTAGGAGTTACCTGCAGAAGGGCTTTCACCTTTGTGTGACAGCTCTGTTCATGGCGATGTGACGTTAATGCAGTCATCCGAATAAAGCTGCAGTGACAAAGTTTTGCTGCAAGCATGCAATTCCCGGAAAATCAGAACTGTACCCAGCGGACAAGCACCACAGGAGCTTAAATTGAATGAGTGTATGCTTGAGTGTCCTTGTTATGCTACTGCCGACTCTCAGAAAAAAAAAACCGTGGCCCCCAAGTAATTGCATTACAAGCTGTGAACACAGGAACAGGATTTTTGTCACTCTTGTGATATTCCTGGTATCATGGCTCCTTTGCTGTGGCCTTTGTGCACAAAAGCACAAAATGTTCTCTCCGGTGGGTGCAGTATAAATACAACATGAGACAGCAGATGGATACGTTAAACAGAAAGGATATATAAAAGTGCAGTGGGACAGCTGTGATTTCCATCCCTCAGAGAGGATGCAGTGCATCAGCTATGTAGCAGTGGTGTGTTGTAGGACACAGTACAGGTGACTTTCATATGTTTCAAGAGCTTATCAGTGGATTTGGCTGGAGTATACATTGGTGTGAAGGCAGTTGTTTTAACACAAGGAACAAATTTATTGCAAATGCTTTTTGAACAGGAAAGAAGCTGCTTTTTCAACAGGACATGGTCCTGGACCCAGAGTGTTTCAGCACTGTGAGGCAGAAGAGGAAAGCTGGGGAGGACTGGCACCCAGTATGCCATTATGGCTGAATTAATACTTTCTGCTATCATTAATTACCGCTAGAGTTGTCTCTTGGCATGTGTGTGGTCAGACCCATAGGATTCTGCTTAGCGTGCTGAATGCTGCACCAAACACATAAGGTTTTATGAACTGCCTTCTCCCCAGCACAGGCTGAGCGTGAAGCAAAGCAGACTGGCTCTGGGGGCTGAGCTGGGGTGTTTATGTACGTGTGAAAAGTGCAGCTCTTGTTAGAGGTATCAAATGTGAACGGGACGGGGGGCAGGGGGAACCACCACCACCCTAAAAAAAAAAACCAACCAACAACAACAAAAAACAAACAAACAAATTTGCATCCTTTAAAGAGCTATCCTTTTATTTTCTTTTGGTGCCTTGGAACTGAGAGGCAGGTCAAACTGCTAAATCTAATGGTAAAGAACATTATGTCTCCTATTCCTTGGCCTGTTACTGAACTCGGTACCTGGCATAAGCAGAAAAAGCATCCTGTTCATTTGAAATGATTTAACATTACTGTTTTCCCTGTGTTTCTGTGAAAGAGTTTCTTATGGTGATCCCTAGTGGATAGTTACAATCTACTTAAAATGCAGACTCTGTAAAAACCAGGAAAAGAAAACACCCTTTATGATCAAAAAATATTTTGTACAATAAAAAAACCCCACCTTGTTGTTTTTGCATTGAATGTATCAAAATTATTTGTCCAAAATGAAGTTTCTGTCCTGTCCTATAGAAAGAGGTAGGGGGGAAATGGTATAGCTCAATAAAACTATGATTACTTGGGTCTGTTTTCGTAACGGGACATAATACAATAGTTAAAAGGGGCTGTAGAAACTATTAAGTGCTTGATGGATGTTTGTTATAATTTGATTCACATTTAAAAACTGTTAATTAAAAAAAATTGAAAGAAAGGAGAAACTATAAAAGTAAGCAAATACTGTTTCTAGAAATAAATTTCAAATGGTGGTGGTGGTGGGGGAATTCGTATCGCCTTTTTAGCTTAGTAGATGTTGGGTACTGCAAATGCCCTCAACAGCCCGGCTATCAGAAATGGATGTGTTGCAAGTGATCCATTTTTATGGAGCTGTGCACACTGCAATATTTATACTAATTGCTTTAGTGAGGGTAAATGAAACACAAGTAAATTCTGGTGGTTTCTGGTGCCCTGTTGATAATTTCCCCTTTATTGATGAAAAAGAAAATTCCTGCTTTTTAATTTCTCAGGTCCCTGCATCCGAGTCCACATTGTGTTCTGTTCACGTTGAGGTAATGGGAAAGGCAGACTTTTTCCCAGGAATCCAAAATAAACATTTATCTTGGTGCCTTATGAAAAACATGAAGGAAGCGTGTTGGGCCTACAGAAGTGATAGAGTCTTTTATATGGGGATAATTTATTGATTCTTGGGCTTTTGTGAAAGGAGAGTTCATTGAGGTGTATGGCCTAATTAAATAGACTGGAACAATTCTGATTCTGGCATTTTTCTTAAAACTGAATATATCCTGTTACATGTTTGTGCAAAATGAGCAAAGGTGGCATTCAGGACTCTTACCACCCACGTTGCCTGTTGTAATAAACCATCTGCCATAATTCTTAGTGATTTAAAGAGCGTCCCATGTAGATTTTAACCCATAACTGTAAGTATGAAACTGAGAACAGACAGTATGGCTTTTTTCACCCTTCATAATTGCTTCTAATCAACAATTATAATCAACAATAATCAGCTGGCAAAGCTTGAGTGTTTTATGGTGATAATTCTCTGTCCTGAGCTCAGCTTTCTGTAGGCTGCAGGAAAATGTAACGTGGCATCTTGGTAGTGTAAGTGTTGGTGAAATGAAAGAAGAAAAATTGACGGTTATTTTTTAACTCGTGTGAGGAGGGACAACCTGTGCCAGCTGAGCTACTGCACCTTCAGATGTTGGGACATTTTTATCGGGAACTTGACATTTAAGTGCTTCTCCTTTAGAGACTTAACACTAAAAAACTGCGTGTTCTTACACCACTTCAATATCACACATTGTGTTTGAAAGACAGAGGGTTTTTTTTTAACAAGCCTATTGATGTACCTGTTCTAATTCCAAGCAGAATTTAATAGATTTTTCGTGGTAGTCGTTTCAGTACTTGAAATTATTTTGGATGGGACAATATTTTTGTCCTTTTCATATGAGTTTTGAACAATTCAACTACACAAAGAGTATGCTGGAGTTACAGGGACACTAAAATTATTTTTTAATATTTACTAATGCACTCTAAGGACATCTTCCCAGTTCATAGAAAATATTCAGCAGTGGTTTATTTCAACTTCAGCTTTTTGAGCAGCTGTGTATTTTAGCATGGAATATTTCAAATTGTTAGTTGGATCTGTGTTTTATAGCATACAGTTCTGGTTTGCTTGTTTACTGAATTGTGGGTTTTTCGCTTTTTTATTTTTTGTTTTCATACCATACTTGCTGGTGTTGAGAAGTGTAGCTGCTTGGACTGTCTGTGTATCAGGGAGGTCACACCAGAGAACGTAAAACATTGAACGCAGTATTTGGAAAACAAAAACGAAGCATTCCTCAAGTTTTCACACACACAGCTGTATCCTCAGATGATGGACTGGCTGAGTCTTCTTGCTTCTGAGATAGCCGTATTTGAAACAAATTCCTTCTCTCTTGGCTGTGGCTTCTTAAAATGGGTGGCAGGGAGGAAAGCGGTAAAGGTTTGGCGCACTCGGGAGGAGAGGAAAGGCAAGGCCGTGGGACTTCTCCTTGGGAAGCTGTTGGATCTGACACAGCTCTGCTCTGCTGCCGAACTGAAAGTGATTGTCTTCATACAGCTAACTTCCCAATTACCCAGCAATGCCTGGTGCCAGGCATTAAGCTTTCCCTATGGCTTTGGTGGAGCGCAGCACGTAGCAAGGACTAGGAAAACAGAGTTAGGATAGAGGGCAAAGAGTTTTGGAACCCTGTGAGAGTGCAGATCTGCTCATACATCTTTACTAGCTGCAGCGAGACGGTGGGGCAAAAAAATATTTCCAGGAGAGAAACTCCTGTCGGCCTGAGATGTGTGCTGAGCCCTGGTACACGGATGGTGTGCCAGGCCCCTGTCCTGTGATCTGTGCCTTTAGGAAGCGTTGCCCTGGCTGCCCCTTCTCCAGGGAGCTGCAAGATCAACAGGGAGAGAGGCTGGACAACACTGATGGGAACTTGGTTGGCCACAGTGCTCAGACGCTGGCCAAGGAGGAGACCCAGGGGAGAAGATCTGCTCAACCCTAAGCAGCTGTGCTCGGAACGGGGGTGCTCACCCGCTCTCGGGGGACAAAATGGGTCAAGAAGCAGCGCTTTCATCTTTGCGTCGTAAAGGATAGCAAACACATGGATGGCTCCAGAAAGCATCTAAGTGATGTGTTTTCTGTGATGTAGTATAATGAAACACCTGCTTCTGTGAGGGAGGTATGGGTCGAGTGAGAAGGAATTAAGATGAGTGTTATTTTTAACAGTTTAGCCAGCACTCGTGAACTGACTTAGGAAGCAAAGGTCACAAGTTCAGCAGCATTTGCCACTTCAGCCCAGGTCCTAATTAAACGACTTGAACATTATAAAATGGCAGTAAACTCAGAAGTCCCACAGTTTTCATGCACCGCGTGTGTGGTAAAACACAAGCATTGGAGGTAAGTAAATCTCAGCCTTCAA